>NC_052058.2:32059427-32362927 GCF_903992535.2 Arvicola amphibius | reverse complement strand
CTGCCTACCTTGAACCCTCCCACAGAAGCCTGAGTTCCTCCCTTCCCCCTCCTAATGGCTTACTCCCCTTGTTACTATAACCACCAATGGCTAAAGGCTGGAGAAGAAAAAAAAAAAAACACCAAGATATTTTCACACCACTTTCCTTCTAGACATGCAGAATTCAAGGAGGTAAGAAGTTTATAAATGATTATTAATTACTCCTGGTCACAGCTCATCAGTACCACAGTGGATCTATTGCATAGACAGCAATTAACAAAAGGCCTGCACAAATAGAATGCCAAGCCAGCTTGCTAGAACCACTCTCCAAGGGCACTCCACTAGGTAACCAGGCCTTACACAGCATCCTGCTGTCCCCAGTTCCCCAGAAAAAGAAAGAGATTGTTGTTGCCAGCAACCTCCAATGCTCACAATAAAGCCGGAACAGAATCTGGCCCCAAATGTGCATTTGGATCATTTTCCAAATGTGCACTATTTACTTGATAGTCCACAATGGCTTCTTAGGAAAACAAATGAGTAGGTTTCCATTAGCCAGTGCGCATTTCACCTGCCATGGGCCCCGCTGTCTGAATCACCCAGTGTTCAGCACTGGCTTTCGGGCCACAGCATGCAAACAGCATTCTTTACCAGCACCTCGGCCTTAGAAGACTAAATCCTCCAGGTCTTTTCATATCCCATATGCTACAGAAAGTCCCACTGAGTGATATCCAACCCTACTCCCACATGTCTTGTCAAAATACTGCCCCCCTTCTCTACTAGAACTTTCTCCTGCCGTCTTCCTATCCAAACTATATTCTTCCTTAAAACCCTACTAACAAGTATTTCTCTCCATCTTGCTAGCAGCGGAAAGGGACTGATTCAAAGCAGTCTTTTTTCCATTACTTTGCAGAAGGCCATGCTTTCTCTTTTGGATGTCAAGTGTTTGACTGGTCAGCACGGACCACATTCTCAGACTTCCTGGTCACTGTCTCCCCCAATCTCCTCCCTTATACCTTGTTTCAGTATTGTTCACAATGCTTCCCAGCTGAGGCCTACAAAAGCTGACTGCAGCAAGCTGGGAAGAAAAAGACTGACAACCTAAGAATAAAAAAAAAAAAAAAAGGAGAGCGGGCTTCTTGAAAGAAATAGAATACTTGATAAAGTTATGCACAGCTCCTCAAACAGGACAACAAAACAATATACTCATTGTTTTGTCCCCCCCCAAAAAGTGCACAATGATACCCAGAACCAATAAATTGTAATAAATTGTGCATGTTCATTTATTATTCATATGAGCATCAATTGGTGAAAGTGTATTAGAAGGCAACTGAATAGTCACCATCAAAAATTTAAGTGCACAGGTTTTTAATCCATGAGTATAGTTATAAAGTTTGCTGAAAGACAGAGGGAAGAATGTTCTTGGAGATGTCGTAATAAGAAATAAAACAAGAAACAGAGAAAGCACATATTGGTGGATATATTCTGCAAAACAAATACAGGAATACTACTCAACAGTCTAAAGGAAAATAAGTAAATCCATATGCACACGCATGAGGAGAAAGACCTCAAAGATGTATTATGAAGTAAAAACAAAGCCAAAGTCCAGGATGATGAGGCAGCACAATCTCGGTGCAAAAAAGACATAACAGGCATGGGATGATCAGCTCAGGAGATGGAATCATAAGAGACACACGGTATGAGATGCCTTTAAGGGAGGAGAGGAGGGCTTTGCTAGCCAGTGTGTGGGTTCTTGTTCTTAAAAAAACTTTGAGACCCATGGGGCACTCGCTAATTAAATCTGAACAAAGTATCTGAGAAGTAAGATTGCACTCACACTTTGGTTTTTTCTTTGTGCCTCCCTAGAGTCCAAGGTCTGTCCTCAGCCATCCTCAGCACATCAGCCTGCACCAGCAACACTGACCTAGACATACGCTCCCCTCCTGAAGAACTGGCCAGTATATATCTATAAAAGTCTGAAAGGTACTTGAAGCCCCCCCCCTCTTGTTCTGGTCACATCAGTCTGAGTCAGCGTCCTGGTGGGGCCTGCACATGAACATGAGTAGCAAATGTAAGCCCCCCAGAAATAAACGAAGAGCAGTAAGCTAGTCGGAAAGAGCATGGGCTAGGGCATTCTGTAAGTCACTTCTGTAACCCACCCTTACAAACAGGTTCTCTCCTAGGTCACTAGGATGTACACAGCTTCCTAAATGCCCAAATCTCTTCTTTTTCCACTTGACAAAAGCCTGGGCTGGGTACCGGCAATCAGTGCTGAGATTGGAGTCTACAGCACATAGAAACAACACAGCACAAACCAGCAGGGGCTCTTTCAGTCCTGGGGTATAGTTGTCAAGAATTGCACCTCTCAGACTTTGCCATAAAGCCTCCCCTGCCTGGGTCTTTCCTGGTGTTGAAAGGCAGGCATGCAGAGCTTAAACACTGCTTCCCACTAGCTTCCTTTAGCAAACTCTGCTGGATGTTTAAGGGCTTTTATAGGGAAAATGAAAACAGACTCCCAAATCATGAATGAGACTGGAGGTTACTTAAGGCCACCTACGACAAGGTGGACAAGTGTCCCGAGGTTATTACAAGTTCCATCCGGGCCACAACACGAGCCAGAGTGTGGGGCTGCATGCCCACCTGATGGCCACAAATCTACACGGCCAGGGAGAATTCACCCTTGGGTCCCCCAAGTCCTGCTTAGGTACACCCAGAGACGGCAAGTCTTCACTTCTCACTGCCCCTGCCCCACCTAACAACTGGGAGCAGACACCATACAAGGAATGGGGAAAGGCATTTTTTTAAAAAAGATATAAGACCTTAAACAACCAGACCCTGGTCCCGGGGCTGACGAGAGTGAACATTTGTAGTCAGAGGGTCGCTGAGATGAAGCTATGCCTAGACACTCCGGGCAGGTAACCAGCAGGAAGCTGGCCTCCAGGGACAGCTTTGCCCAGTAAGATCCCGGAGCACGGGAGAACTCTCGTCAACGCCCTGGGTGAGGGCAGCCTAGCAAACAGGCCCTTTCTGGCGTGCGGTGGAGCCCAGGACGCAGCGGGCAGTTCAACTTGCTCTGGCTTTCTAGGATGTTAGCAAAACACCGTGAAAGATTGATGCGGGCCCCCTGGGTGGAGGAGCCCCGATTAGAGGCGTGACACCAGCATCTGTGCTGGGAGGACCAGGCGTCCCCGAGGCACCCATAGCCCGGGGCAGCGTGCGACCCAGGCGGAGAGGGAGGTGGGAGGCAGGTGGCACCCGGGCGGAGGGACGGAGCTGGGTGTAGGGAGGGGGCTAAGGGCTCCCCTAAGCACTGCCATGCGGCTGCCACCTCGTGGGGCGAAGACCCCAACACCCATCAGTCCTGCTGCGGGGCCCGGCTGCTTTTTGCTGGCTTGGACTGGCCAAACAGCCTGGAAAGCAGCGCTTACTTACCCTCTAGCTGTGGCGGGCAGTGGAAATAAAACATCGCCGACGGTCGGATAGGCCCGGACGGCTGGACCAGGGCTGGTGGCGGCCTGGCAGACCTGTTCCTGTGCGTGGCTCCGGCCTGGCTGCAAAGCAAACAGCAGTAGAGCCTGAGTCTCCTGCCCGCTCACCCCGAGGATCACCGGGAGTGCCCCTCCTTCAAAGCCCTTCCCGAAGCCCTTGGCCCCCTGGGGCCACCGCGCAGCGGGGAGGGGGGTGTTGGAGGGAAGTGGTTGCACCCCCAATCCCAAGCCGTGGACCCTACGGTCAGCCTTTCGTGTAGGTCCGACTGCTGGACAGCCGCGCCCTCACCAAGCTGGGCACAGCCTGGCTCCTGTTTCTCAGGGGTCCCGGCCGCAAGCCCTGCACTTGGCCACCACAGCGAGGTCAGGCGATCGCGCAAGGCCATCTGCACGCGCAGTAGCTCGGGCCAAGAAAGCCGGTGGAGCCCCAAGGCCCAGAGCAGAGAGCCGGGGGAGCGGGTCGGGAACCCTGCCTACCTCTGCGGGAGGCGGGCGAGAAGGCCCGAGTGTGATCGCCTCTTGTCCGCACGCGGGGCTCGGCTGGCGGCGGGCGGGGCTTGGCGCTGCTGGCGCCCGTAGGACCAGAGAAGTGACTGGGGAAGTGGCCAGATGTCTTGCTGTCTGTCTACAGCGCGCGCCGCCGCTCAGCACTCGCCTTTATAATCTCACGCATAATTGGCCTTAATCTGATTATTTCCAGCGCTGTCTACAGCGAGTAACTTGGATAGGTCTATTGGGCCTTACAAATGGCCCACGTGGTGTAAAAAAAAAAAATCCGTCACTTCTCAGCAAACATCAGGAATCTTTTTCTTCTTTTCTTTTAAAAGAAGATAGAAACAACAGCTACTAATATCATCTCTCCCCAAAGAGATCATGTTCTAAACACTCGCGCCAACCCCACCCCTCTGGGTCCCCTCAGACTCAAACCTTCTTTCTCTGAGTGAGATTGGATTTGGGCTCGCCCTTGTCTGAGGCCTGGCGACTTCTGGACTGCAAAATTACCAAAGCGCTGCTAATTGTCGCCGCCGGATGGGTTTTTGGGGGTACTCTTTGCACACGGCTTTCCTTTCCAAGCAATCGTACAAAAGGAAAGTTTGATTTTGTTCTCAGCAAGGGGTCCCTGAATTTATGTTCGCTTCTCCCTGCAAATGATATGCAGTGGGACCCTTCGCAATTACTTTTAAAATGCATCCGAGGCAGACACTCAGCGGAGAGAGACCGCCCTTCTCTCTGCCTGGGTGAAAATTAAACTCTAAAGTACCGGGTTGAAATTTTCAAGTCAGGGGCGCGGGATTGGATCAAATCACATAAACTGCAAAAAAAGCAAGTCTAATGGCGCATAATTGGTTCTGTAATAGCATTACACCAGGATAATAGCCCGTTACGGCCCCCTGCACTATTAAGTGCTTCCCTGGCGGAAAGCCTTTATGATATTAAAGGGGGAATATAATGATATTTTGGTTATTAAATGCGTGTAATTAATTTATGCACCACTGAAAATAAAGTTGGTATTATGACCCACTCAAGATGCATCAGAAAATACGAGTCAGACAACTGTTGATAAGTTCTGGTGTCTGTGTTCCGTCTAGACTGCCGATTTTATTTTGGGACGATGGCTTCTTGGACAGACTGCATAAATTGAATATTTTATAAACATTCTAATGCTGCGTTTGAGAGGCTTGGCGAAGCGGTGGGTCGGGTCCCTGCCCGGCCTGGGATTCGGCCTTGATCTTAAAGACACAGAGCTTTGGAAACAAAAGACCTGGCGGACCCACTCGTGGACAAGCGCCCCGGGGCGAGTAGCGCGGAGCTAGAGAACTGAGTGTTGAGGCCCTGGCCGGGCGATGGACACCCCAGGGAAAACAGCCAGGAAGAAACGCTGTACGGCTCAGGCCGACGCAAGTCGAACCTCTTTCACTGAAACGGCCCTTTCTCGGCTCAGTCGCCTCTAGCTAGAATCGGCCCGGCCAGGGAAAGGCTGGAAATCCCTTCTCGGCTTGAAGCTGACAGACCCCGTCGCGCCACCTCTCCTCCGGGGCCACACACTCCGAGAGTCGCGGCGGCGGGCCCGGGTGGAAAGCGCGGGCGAGCCGGGTGGGCCCCCGCGGTGGATGGCGCGGCCAGCGGGGCAATGCACAGCTTCGAGGCCGAGGACAGACCCTTTCTCCGTCCCACGCCACTGCTGGCTCGCGGGCTCCGGCTTCCCTCCAGGTCCGGCTCAGAGAGCACCCCTGTTCTTTGCAACCAGTTCCAGGAGCCGAAGGCCCCCGAGCTCCGGAGTCTGCCGAGAACCTTCTCGGACGCCCTCCTTCCCAGGGCTGCAGCTTCCGGCGGGCGCCCTGTGCGCTCCGGGAGTCCAGAGCCCGGGAAGCGAGGTGAGTCAGGGTTCCCGGCCAGCTCGGCTCAGCGCGCACTTGCGTTATCCGCGGCCCCAGTAAACTAGCGCCGACTGCCACGTTGGCCCCAGAAAACAGTGACTTCCAAGCTTCGAATCAGCTCCCTGTCGCCGACAACGAGCCGCGGAGGTTCCTAGGAAACCCTGACCTGTCCCGGGTCGGAGCAGACTCTCCCCGGGTGTTTGAGTCTCTCTCCGAATCAGCCAACTGATCAGGACCTTGGACAGCGGCAAGCGTCGTAGCCCTGCCCCGGGTTTGCTGGCCAAAGTCACCAGTCCCCAGGGCCCCTGTGGAGTCCTGCACTGAACCGCGTCAAGGCCCGCGCAACCGGTTCCAGACGATCCTAATCCTCTCCAGGTCCAAACCTTCGAAAGTTATTTGGGATGCGCGCTTAGTGCTGGGAGCCGGAAGAGAACTCCCGACTCGGAAGTCTCAAATGCACAGTGTCCTACCAGGTGGCTACAGCTGAGAAATACCCCATAACCCCCTTTCCTCCCGGCCCGGCCCTCTCAGCCCCTCTTCACGCGAGGCTGACCACGTCCTTGGCTGGACAACCAACCCAGCTCCAGAAAAACACCCACCTTCCGAGGGGCTCCAAGTCAGCTCGGGAACCTCAGCCTCAATTCGCCTGATGTCCCTTTTCAGTAGCTATTGGGCTGGGTGCGTTCCTATGACAAAACGGAGAATAAACAACTAACCAAACAACTGCAGAAACGGAAAAGCTACAGTAAACTCTGATGACGTGAACCCCTTTCCCCCCAATTGCCTCTGATACTCGGGGCCCTGGAGAAGGTGACTGATAGATATTCGTTATGGTCTCCCCTCACTAAAAAAAGAGGGGGTGGGGGTGTGAGCTAGGAAACTCTTATTTTTCCTTAATTCTTGTGCGGTAAAATGTATTTCCCAATTAACTAAATTTGCCGTTCTGTCCCGCTTGGACACTCTGATAATTTACAACCTAAAAGTGTACTTTCTTTATCTAAAGACCAAGGTGACTGCTTTTAATTTTCTCTAACCTCTTTACACTTGATGTTCACCAGACTCATAATGTTAATTGGCTTCATATACGGATCATCAGTTTAATGAAGAAATAAATCCTGTGTTGCTTTATGTTTTAACAGTGATTGCTTTAATGAGGAATGTGACGTGTTCCAAAATCAAAGCTGCAGGAGACATTAGATGGGACTTCTATTAGGACAGAAATGCTTATTTAAAGTTGAAACACAGGGTCATATTTCAACTCTTTTCTATTGGGGCCCTCTCCACCCCCCCCCCCCAGCTACCTGGGTTGCTTCCAGCCTCTACAAGGAGATACTACTGTGGTCCTGAAGGCTTATTCTTGTAATATTTAACTCCATCAGCTTCAAGCTGCATTCTCTATAAAGATCATATTCTGGTTTTTGCATAGGGCATGCTAGCTTACCTCTTGTCCAGCAGGGCATAGAGAAGCCAGAAATAGAGGGGAGATCAACTTTCAAGGTTGTTCATGTTTTTTAAATAAAGGAGGAAGACCCCCCCCCACACACACATACACAATTTGCATCCAGATGCAATCTGAATCACAAGACGTGATTCAGAGAAAGCTTCCCCAGTGCAAACATATTCATAGCACTGGAAATCCAAGGCTGAGTTCTGAAAGGCAGACAGCTCCCAGATTAGAGGAGTGGGCTACTGATGACCAGGGCTCTGCAGGGGAAGTGCTGGCCTCCCAGATGGTAGGAGCTTTACATCCCCTATCAATTAATAGAAGAGTAAATCTGCTTCCTCTAATGTGTGTTTGATTTTTCTAATTTTAAATTGGTTTTATTGAAGGGAAAGCTGTCATTGCAAAAACACTGAGAGCAGCAATAACATTCTGGAAATGGGAACATCCTACATGCAAGACCTCGATTGTTTGCAGTTATGTTCTGAGTCATTTTAAATTGATTCCTGGAAAGAATCCTATATCCCTAGAAAATGGAGAAGTTTGGGATGCTGGTTTGAGATCGGAAGCACTTCTGTGCACACCTTGTGGTCCCTAACCCACGAGTATATTCTGGACCTGAGAGCTCACCTGTGCTCAGAAGAGCTTCCCTTTTAAATGTTATCCTTAGAAAAACCAGTTCCAGTAAACACCACTTAAATCCATAACAACGGGGGCAAATAAAATACTTCAATTAACCAGGAGAAAAAGAGAAAACACATTGAACTCCTAACTACTTACTTTTGGAGAGTCTAAGATATTTGCATTGTAATTTGAATGATAATCTTAGAAATCTTGTTTCAGTGTTATCCTAAGTGAGCAGGCAGTGCTTGGGAAAGGGAAGGGAAGCTCAGGGTGTGCTCCGTTGTGTGTTTAGAGAGAATGAGCATCCTTTCTACTTACAGGCAAAGGTGGGGTTATTTTGTAGTTTTGAAAATGGCCAATAAAGCTTGGATAAGCTATACGTGGTAGAATATGCTTTAAAAAATATAGTGGCTAATTGAAATTTTGAATGAACGGTTAACTTATGAACAGGGTGTGCTATAAAGGATTAGTTATGCTTTTTATTATCTTAGAAATTCTCTGTAACTCACAAGTGTATCTGTCATGTGAAAGCAGTAAAAGCTGTTGACAGGCAAGCCAAGTTCTAGTAATCTCCCTTGCCTCAGCTGGAGCTCTTGGCCTTGGCCTCGCTGCTGAGCTCAGAGGGTGGACCAAGGCCTCCAGTCCTCAAATAGAGGAAAGCAGGTACGTCGCTAGTTCCATTTGCTCTGGCCTTTAGAAGCTGGAGGAACTCATTTCCTGACCCTCATGGCACAGTCTGTGAGTGGGACAGCAGTGCCTACCTCAAGTGCTGATGAGAACACACTGGGCCATTCTCAGAACCTTCAAACTATTGTCTATAATTCTGTAGGGTGGAAATATGTCATTTGACATTTATATAAACCACACAGAGCATCTAGCATGGAAATATGTCATTTGACATTTATACAAACCCAGAGGATGTCTAGCACAGAGGTTGAACTGTGTTTTAAATACTGTACCTGGATGATAAAGATGTGTCACCATAGGGACCAATGGACCCTTCTAGGGCTGGGTATCAATTACAGAAGAAAATATGTATTTGTCAGGGCATGGGAGGCATAAGGGAACGCTCCTTAGTTTCTGTTTAATTTTGTCATTTGTAAAAAAAATAGCTCTAAAAAATAAAGGCTATTTTTTAAAGTTTTGAAAATACAAATTATATGTAATGCCCAGCACTGAGTGATCACTCAGTGAACTACATCATCATCATCGTTATCATTGCTGTTTGTCATTGTCATTGTCCTGCTACAATGATGATGTCTAATTTTCTAGGCTATTAGCAGCTACAGGTCTAGAAAGAGCAACTTGGCTTTGGATGGTCAAGATGATTCCTGAGTCTTCTGTAATCTCCAAGATGAGCTTCCCATGGGCCGAGGCAACAGTCTCCTGGGGAGAGCACTGTTGTGGCTTCTCAACCTGTTCCTTTGCTTGTCTGTCATACTGGTTCCCTATATTTTCTCCTTTTCACGTTTAATTACATTTGTTCCATTTTACTTGGCTTATTTATTTAGCTAGAAAATCCAAACAAGGGCCTTTGTGTTAGGTTAAAGGTATTTTATTTGGCAATAGAATACCTTTTTAGAAGTGTTTTAGAAGTATGGATTGATGCCTTTGACCTAAGTCTAACACCTCTGCTTGGATGCAGACTTCACTGTTTTGTATGTCTTTCCGCTAGTGTATGACCTCCTTACAAACTATGGGACTCTCATGATTCCCTCACTGATAGTGACCTCTCGTCAAGTGTTAGGATAGGGAACCTCCTGCTGCTCTGAGTGGAGACCATCACCCAGTCTTTCTGGAAGGTCAAGAGAGCTTGGCTGAGCATCTGTCGGTCTCCTGCCTCCTAGCCACAGTGAAGTTTCTGAAGTTGGGCCTGCATCCTTCTGAGGTATCCTAGGGCTTCACCTGCAGTCAAAAGGTCAGTGCCCACATCCAAACATTTAGGGCTTCCATTGTCGATCTACTGGAATCACTGAATAGAACAATATCATTCCAAAAGCATTTAGTTGACCGGTCTCAACTGTTATTAAAACCTAGTCAGAAACACTAGTAAGTAATGAAATCAATCCAGGGAACTCTCAAATCCAATCCAGCCAAGCATAGGAAACAGCTTACCTTCAGAAACCAGGAACTTAGAGGCAGCTCCTGAAAACAGTAGGAACAGCCTTGTGAATGTGGAACTGGAATGGCTTTCAGAGTCGGTGAGAGACAGAGACAGGCTGGAGCTGGGTTTCCCAAGCCAGCGCCCTCACTCCCCACCACACCTCTTAAATAAGACATGTTTCTCCTAGAACATAAGCGCAGTCAATTGCCCATGCTAAGTGCTCAATAAACACTCAGCGTTTAATTGAAAAGACTATTGAACAAATGAAGTAAGTTTACTACATGAATGATTAGTAAACACAATGAAGCTTTCCCATTTCTAGAAGATTTAAATTATGTAAACTGTGGGGGAGGCAGATTTTCACTCAGGCAGACTTGGGGTCAGATCTGGCTTCTTAAACCTCCTTTATTGGAAATGCTGTTTAGTGTCTGACTCAGCATTTCCCAAACCACTCTGCTCCTCTCTCTCTCTCTCTCTCTCTCTCTCTCTCTCTCTCTCTCTCTCTCTCTCTCTCTCTCTCTCTCCTACACCCAGACATCTCTCTCTCTTCCTTTCTTTCTCTCTGTCTCTCTCACACACACAAACCAGTACCCCCTGACCCCAGACGTATCTCTCTCTCTCTCTCTCTCTCTCTCTCTCTCTCTCACACACACACACACACACACTCCTCTCTAACACATACCTTCTGTTAAACTCTGTTCTCCCCGACACATACACACACTCTTTTCTCACGCATGCTTTTCTTGTTTGTCCCTCCTCATGTACACAGACCTCATCCTTCTGCCACAGACAGACAGACAGACAGACAGACAGACAGACAGACAGACACACACACACACATACACGCACGCACGCACGCGCGCGCGCGCGCGCACACACACACACACACACACGGGGTGGGGGGGTCTCCACAGTTCTGACTTTTCTGTGGTGCTCATGGAAACCTAGACTTGAAGACCCTCCTTCGTACCCCACAACCACCTCACTGCATTGCTCCCATCTGGCTTCAGGCAAACCATGAGGATGTAGTCCACTACCCATGCTCCACTACTCCTGCTCCTGCAGAGGGTCTCGACATGGTGGTACACAGGCTCTTGCCTACCATAGCCATACCACGACAGGACCTCTCAGTGCACTCCAGAGGAGGCCACTACCTCCCTCCCAACCCAGTGGCCTCATGTGACCGCAGCCGCTGTGGAGCACATGTGGATCCCAGTAAAAATACTAAGTGAGACTGGCTAGTATCTGGGCCCCACTGGGTCAGCCATTTGCCCCTCTCAGTCTTTCAGCAGTTAGCTCACAGCCCCACTGACCAGGATGAAGAGAAATTAGGCTCAACATGACCAGGACCTGTGGGGAAACCTTTATACTCATCTTGCTGATTTCAAAATGCTGGGCCCCCTCTGCGGAGCTGCATAGCATCTCAGAGATACCCTGGTGGTCTCAAGATCCACAGAGGCTAGACTGCCAGGACACTTTATGATCAAACCCAGATCTCAAGTTGTAGCCATGGGCTCTACCTGGAAACAGTAGCCTCAGAACCCGCATTCCCCAGCTGGCCTAAATGGGGAAGATGAGGTTCATCGTAGGACCCAGACATTCGTCCTCTGTGTCACCTTTCCATTCATTCAGCAGATGTACGCCAACAGCACATCCATGCCAGCTGTGGTGGTTTGCATGAGAGCAGCCCCCTTCGGCTCTTTTATTTGCATACTTGGTCCCCGGGTGGAATTGTTTAGGAAGGATTAGGAGGTGTGGCCTTGTTAGAAGATGTATGTCACTGGGGGTGGCCTTTGAGGTTTCAAAACACCATTTCCAGTGTGCTTTCTCTCTTCGTGTGCTTTCTCTGCTTCCTGCTTGTGGTTCAAGGTGTGAGCTCTCAGCTGGTGCTCTCACCCCAATCACTGTGCCTTTACTCTGCCGTCATAGCCGTTAATCCCTGGAACCGTAATCCCACTTAAACTTGTTTTATGAGTTGTATTGGCACAGCTGTCTTATCACAGCAACAGAAAGGGGACTAATCGAGAAGTTGGTATCAGAGAGTGGCTATTGCTGTGACAGCCATGACCGCGCTGGCTTTTGGGGGACTGTGGAAGACTGCGGTGCTTTGGACTAGAAAAGCAGTTGAACACTTTAAGCATAGCTCTATGGACCATCCTAGTAGGATCTTGGAAGACAGTAGCACTGAAAGCTATACAGACTGTACAAGCCTAGCTCAAGAGGTTTGGGAGGGGGAACAATATAAGCAAGGGGGCTAGAAAACATTCTTGCAATATTTTGGCTAAGAATGTAGCTGCCTTCTGCCCATTTCACAAGAACTTTCCTGAGGTTCAGTTGAGAAGTAGCGTGCTAACTTCTCTAGCGGAGAAGATTTTAGGCCAGCCCAATACTGACTCTATCACATTGTTATTAGTAACCATGACTAATCAGGTCTACAATGGAAAAGAGCAAGCAGGGCCAAAAGAAATGCAAAATGTACAGTTCAAAGCTAAAAAGAACACCAGGAAATTTAATGTTGGACCAAAGCACGTGCTGGAAGAGATGGAGCTTAAGACGAAAGCTGGCATGAACTAGAATAAGGAAGGGGTGCTCCTAAAGCAAGACCCACCCAGCAAAGCTTCTAAAGTGTGAAAGGAACAGGCCTAAGGAAGCTTCTACTATAAAAACAAAGGCCGCTGCGAATGTTGCTCAAGGGGCTCCGTTCCATGCATGTCAAGTTGGTAGCCAAACTTGGCAATATGGTTCATGTGGTTCTGGCTTTAGACTCATGAAGCCACGCGTTAGAGGAGGAATCATGCACTCTTACTCTGGGGTCAAAGAGAGCCGCTGAAACCAGCTGTGTGGAGGGGAGTTCTCGCAGGGAAACCCGAAGACCATTGCGGGAAGCCGGGGAAGAAGTGCTCAGATTGCGTTGGAGCTACACGGAATGTTAGAGGTGACAGAGCCATGGACTATCTGCCAAGAAGGACTGCACACAGGGAGTGGAATAAACCCAAGACAGAGTTTGTTGCCATCAACAAAGCTGGGGATGAAGAGCCATCAATCCTTTGATATTGGACATGGAGTTACAAGATGTGGCGTTTTCCCCGGTGGATTTTGGTCTTGCTTTTGGTCCAGTATTTCCTCACTATGCCCCAACTCCTTTTGGAATAGTGATGTATAGCCTGTGCCATTTTTTGTTGGAAGGATGTAATTTTCTTCTTTTTATTTTACAGGGGTTACAATTAAGAGCTTGCTTTGAATCTCCGAAAAGACTTTGGACTTTCAACTTTTAAACAGTGCTGAGACTGAAAACCTATGGGAGATTTTGAAATTGAACTAAACGCATTTTACACGACAATATGGCCACCAGCCTGTGGGGGCCAGAAAGTGCAATGTGGTTGCCTGAATAAAAACAGACAGCCCCCAATGACCCATGTGTTCACGCACTGGGCCCTTGTTGCCAGTACTGTTCAGGAATGACTAGAAGGTGTGGGCCTTGGAGGAAGTGTATCCCTGGCTCTGAGTTTCCAAAGGTATTACATCATTCCCAGTGTACTCTCTGCCTCCTGCGTGTGAATCAAGATGCGACCTTTCAGTGGCTGCTCCATCCACCTGCTGCCATGCCTTCCTTCCACCACCATAAACTCCAGCCTTATGGACTCGTAAGCCAAATAACCTCTTCCTTTTGTAAGTTTCCTTGGTTACGGTGTCTTGTCACAGCTATGGAAAGGAAACTAATACACCAGGTGTACTGTGCCAGGTGCAACAGAAAGACCCATCTTTTTTTTCCCACAGTACTTTTCTACAACACGGAGTGTGTATGCACGTAATATGCACATGTGTGTGCAATCGTGTATGCAGGTGAACTCATCCATATATCCATACATGGTGGCCAGAGGTCAATGTCAGGTTTCTACCACTCTCTGTAGCACAAATTCTAATTGGTCTTAATAAGAAAAACCCAGAGTCAGATACAGTGGCTAATGCTAAAGATCAGAGAAGCACAGCAGCCAGCCACTAGTTTTTATCTCTACTGAATCCTCAGACCAAAGTAGGCAAAATCCTATCTCCACAAATCCTCAGACTGACTGCACTGAGCTCCTGTTTCCTCCTGCCTTATATTCCTCTCTCTGCCCAGCCATAGCCTTTCCTGTCCCCACCTTCCTAGTGCTGGGATTAAAGGTGTGACTCTCAAGTACTAGGATTTAAGGTGTGAGCCACCACCACCACCACCTCCTCCAGCTCTGTTTCTCTTTTAGACTGGATCAATCTCGTGTAGCCCAGGGTGGCCTTGAACTCACAGAGATCCGTCTGCCTCCTCCCCTTCAGCCCCCCAGTGCTAGGATTAAAGGTGTGTGCCACCACTGCCTGGCTTCTATGGCTAAACTAATGGCTTAGTTCTGCACTCTCATCTTCAGGCAAGCTTTATTTGTTAGATCACAAACAAAATGCCACCACAAGTCTCCACCTAATTTTTTGAAGCAGAGTCTCCCGCTGTACCTGGAGTTCATCAGTTTGACTAGACTGGCTGTCCAATGACGTCAGCAATCTGCCTGTCTCTGTGCTCCCTAGTCCTTGGGGGAAGCCCATCCACACAAGTCTGGGTCTGGCTTTTTGTGTGGGAGCTCAGGTTCTCAAGCTTGTGCAGCAGGCGCCTCACTAACCGAGCCAACTCCCTAGCCTCCTTATAATGATTTCGTGTGGTTTTTTCTTAACATTAGAATTTAAAGGCTGTGAGGGTGGGGAGCAGGGCAGCCTGTGTTCATCAGTGCCTGCACCCAGTATACACACAGTAAAGATACACAGATTAATCAGAGAGCATGACTTGATTCTATGGCCTCAAGTCACTGAGAATGGGGACATGAACAAATCATGCTCCCTAGCTTATCCGGGCTTTACTATGCTTATGTCATAAAGAGAGACCTTCAGTCAATCTTCTCTTTCCTGCTGCTAATTGCCGCTGAAGGTTTTGAATAGTAACAAGATATTGCCTCAAGGCGGCCGGAAGGACACTGAGTTCACAAACAAAGAGACCACCCTGTCTGGTCCTGCAGGAATGGCAGGGAATATGCCCCTCCTCACATTTCCCTAACTTTCCCACAAGCCACCCCCGTGCTCCTTCTCCGCCCCGCAGCCTTCATTGAGAGATGGATCTGGTATCTCAGGCTCAATGTCCCCGTGGCTGTTTTCCAGCTCCAGACTCATCTTAACGTCCTGAGAAACACTCTTCCCACCTGAAAATGAGAACTGATTCCCCTCCAGGAAGAAGTTCTTTATGAAGTGGGAAGTGACCACCTACAGTGGCGGTGGGTAGCTAGTGTCATCACCAGGTTCTGAAAACCAAAGAAGGTGAAGGCACCAGACGCTGACAGCCCCCCACCTCCATAACCCCTGCGGGTACACCTGAAGTAAGGGACTGCCTCGCCCCACTTTCCCCGGCGTCCTCTTCTTCTCCTCTCCACTTTCTTTTACACTCTTGCCTAGCATTTCTTACCTTCCCCACCCCCTTGACACGACGCAGCTTCCACCAGGCAAGGCCCGTGTTCAGCCTCGCTGTACTAGTGACCCACGTCCTCTTCTCTCCACTGTCCCTGGAGTTCCTGCCCGGCCCGCCTGCATTAACTCTTTGAGTCAGGAAATTGCTGAGAGGGGAGAAGGAACAATGGAGGCTACCCCCTCTTCTGTGTAGCAGAGAAGATGGCCCTCTTGTTTGGCTGGATTCAGGATTGGCTTTGTCCTAAACCTGTTTAGCTTTGTGTCTACAATATAAAACATTGCACGCTGAAAAACGGGCCAGTCTCATCACATGCTGCCCCTGTGCAGCGTCTCTCCACTCAAATAACACTGATTGCTCTCTGGTGTCTGAAAACATCTGAACTTACAGTCCTTGAATAGATTTTAAGGGCTAGGTTCATGTGCCTTTCATTGTGCTGTTTTGGAAAGGGTTTCTAAAGCAAAATGAATCAATCAATGAATTAACTCATTCACACCTTCCTACCCAAAGATAAACATCACTAACATGTTATCAGGTAACTTGCCAATATTTTATCACATGTATCATTTTAAAAAGAAAAATGATGTGAGTTCAAGGCCAGCCTGGTCTACAAGAGTGAGTTCCAGGACAGGCTCCAAAGCAACAGAGAAACCCTGTCTTGAAAAACCAAAGAAAAATGAGAAGACAGCACCACCTGTTCCCATTGGACTCTTTTCCATTTAAGGCCATATTGCAAATATCTTTCCGTGTTATTAACTGTTCCTGAATGTTTCCATGAGTAGGTAGGACATACATCCAATTGCTGTAACAGAGGCCATAACAATGGCTTAAACGCAGTCGTTTATGACCCTGTGAAGTGGATGCCAAGGGCACCATAGCTCTGCCCTTCCCTGAAAGCATGCCAGCTTGCTTATAACCCTTCCTCTACCATACCAAGGCAGAGCTACTATCCATACCTTCTAAGAGTTTACCTGCAACCCCCAGAGAGATGGGAAAAGGGCCCCAAAGGACACAGCCATCCTTAAAGAACACACTCTTTCTAAGCTCTGAAGCTGTTATCTATTTTCATCCCATTAGTCACAACGATGACCACACCCCAGTGGTAGGGAAGCTTAGCAACCAAGTCTTGCATGCACATGCCCTGACACAGATCGGCAGACAGACCGATCAGCAGAGACCAGCAGTCTGGATGGAAACTGCTGAGCCCCCAGTGTAACACGATTAATAAGAACCCAGAGACAGAAATTGGGGTTCAACCTGAAGGTCAGAAAAGCAAAACAACCAGCCACTGGCTCTTACCTCTACCTCAGTCCAAAATGGCGATCCTGCCTCCGGGAATCTCAGAATGAGACTGAGTCTGAGAGCTGTCTCCTCCCATTTTATATTCCTCTCTAGTGCTGGGATTAAAGGTGTGCATCACTACCACCTGGCTTCTATGGCAACTAGTGTAGCTACTGGGATTAAAGGTGTGTGCCACCACTGCTTGGTCTGTAAGGCTGATCAGTGGGGCTGTTTTACTCTGTAAACTTCAGGCAAGCTTTATTTATTAAAATACAAGTGAAATATAACTTCACCCCAGATATCCAGAAACTGACTAGAGGAGGCCAGGAGTCGCCAGTCAGCAGTTCATGGTTAAAGGACCCCTAGTAGGAGGTTTAGAAGGCTGTGGAGATATGCAAGGTCAAACACTACAGTAGTGGAGCTCCAGGCAGAGTCAAATAGCAAAGTTCAACAAATCGGTACACCGTGGGCCTCTGAGCCCATCAGTGCCGTTCCTAGGTCTAGGGGGTTGTTACCAGCCTACAGTCCTGAAGAAAGATCCCCCAGCGGCCAGAGTTCTTGAGAAATGAGGCAATAATGTAAACCCTACAAAATGTTAATTTAGAATTACAGGTAGTGGCAAAGTGGGGTGGGGGCAGTCATCTAGCTAACCCTATGTTGGGGAGCACAGGAGTGGAGACAAGTAGGGATTTCTACATCCCCCGGCATTTTCTCCCGCTCCATTTCCCCAGGTGGGACCGAAACAAAGGCACCAATCAACTGTGCAAAACGCTGCCTCCCTGAAGCCAAGGAGCCACCCAGCTCAGAATCACGCTCATCTGTTTCAGTCATAGCCACAAGCGGCCACTAGATGGCACCAAACTGCAAAAGGGAGTAGTTTCTTTTTTTCTTTTTCTTAGCGGCAGCAACTTCAGGATAAGGCAGAAGTTCCTTTATTCAGGTGTTCCTGGCTCCTGTCTTGACCCTGGCACAGAGTGGAGCTCAGACAAGATACAAATGTCTCTCGACTGGAGAGAGAGTAGATGGGTGGATGGGTGGATGGGTGGGTGGGTGGATGAGTGGGTGAGTGGGTGGGTGGGTGGATGGGTGGGTGGATGTATGGGTGGATGAGTGGGTGGGTGGGTGGGTGGGTGTATGGGTGGGTGGGTGGATGGATGGACAGATGGATGAATGGGCAGATGAACAGAGTTGATTTTTCTCCCTGAAAAAACTGGACACCTACTTCCCCTTTAAAGTAGACACTATAATGAAGTTCTATATGTACCCAGACCTTTCTAGATGTCTTCCCCTCACTTCACAACGGTGCCCAGATCTGGAAGAGGGTCATGGTTGCACAGATGGGGACCAGGTCTACCCTTTGTGCCAGAGAATAAAGAGCAAGAGAGCACTGGGATAGCCTCATACTGCATCTATGTCTCCTGGGGCAACCAGAGTAAAAGGCTCCTCTGCATCCACCCAGCTGGATTGCCCTGTTGAACATCCCTCCCTCCCCACCCCGACATCACTCTATAGGAAGATCACCTGTGACCGACCTTCCAGGCCCTGGTTGTTGGCCCTCGCTTTATCTTGTCTCAACTCCAAATCATCTCCTTAAGATTTCCTGGACGCTTCCTTGCCTTCCTCCCCGCTATGGCCTTTTTCTGTTTTGAGTTTCTTCTGCATGTTTTGTGGGTTCATACTGTGAGAGTCCTTCTCTGATGGCATGCCAGCTGTATGGTGTTCCCTGACCTCTACAACAGAACCCTGCACACTGAAATTTGTAACCTAAATAAACTCCAACCCCTTTCTGACAGGGCCAGCATGAGGAAGCCCCTGATCCCCTCAACCATCCTTAACCAAAACTCCCCACCACGAGGTGAACATTTTGGGTTTTTGCTTATTTGCTTTGAAGAAGTAATTTCTAATTTTATTGGTCTGATCAAAATATTAAAAATGGCTTATATTGAAGGTGTATGGTGTGTTGCATGCAAATACATTGTGACTTGGTATCTAGTTAACATAACTGTTGTTTTACAAGTTCCTTGGTTTGTTTTTTGTTTTTTTCTTTTTATTTTGTTTTGTTTTGTTTTGTTTTTTCAAGACAGAGTTTTTCTGTGTTGCTTTGAAGCCAGTCCTGGAACTAGCTCTTGTAGACCAGGCTGGCCTTGAACTCATAGAGATCCACCTGTCTCTGCCTCCCGAGTGCTGGGATTAAAGGCATGCGCTGCCACCGCTGGGCTACAAGTTCCTTGTTTTATAAAAAGGGTTGCATACTTATGATACCCTCGCTCCTCAAATGTCAAACATTTGACACAATGTTTTTGGCCTACAGTCTCCATGCTGTGCGTTACAGCTCCGGAACTTGGTGGTTCCACATATAGAAATGTGCCCCTGGGCAGACAAGCCCCATTTCTCCCAAACTGCAGATGCTGCCAAACTTACAGTTCCATCTGTATTTGAGTGTGGCTTTCTGACTAGCAGAAGCCTTCATAGTACACAGATGTGGTCCTGGGGACCCTACCAACCTTGAGTCCTGGGGTCTTCAGTCTCATCTCCTACAGCGGCTAGAATAAACAGCCCAAACACAGTTACAGTTTCATTTTTCTCTACTGGACGAGCCATTATGAAGTAGACAAAAAGATGCCCTTCAGCGGCACCTCCAGGGCCAAGGCTAATGCGGAGGGACCAGGAAGGGTCGGTCACTGGTGATAGGAGCCTCAAGATTCGGGTTTCATCAACTGCTGTTCTGGCTGGCTCTGCCCAGAAGTCCCATCATTTATTCATTCCTTCACCTTTGGCTCTAAGCCTGCTACCCTGGCTGCCCTTCTGGAGAGCCACCAGGAGCCCAGGGACAGGAAAAATGGAAATTTCCCAAGGGCCAGGTGCCTGGAGCTGTTGACCATATTCACAGGCTATAGACAGCTTGGACAGTAAACTCAGAACACCAACAAACCATGTAAAAGGCACCTCCCTTTTCTCATTTTTTTTCTCATTTTTACAGGTTTATTAGCTTTATTGTTTCTGTAGTCTATTTCTTTTTTTTCTTGCTTCTTTTGTAGACTAGGGAGTCTTTTACCCCATTTTCTGTTGGAGTTTCCACAGTGTGCCAGAGCTCCTCACACTAGTACTATGCCATTGTTTTAAGGGACTCGAACATCCATGGATTTTTGGCACATGTGGACATCTGGAAACCCAACAGATCCTGAGGGCTAAACACATGCAAATAAAACACACAGACTGTCCCTGCAATCACCCAGCGTGATGACTTGCCTTCACTTGTAGCCTTTTTTTTTTTTAAAACTTCTGCACACTGTGGTGGCCTGTTGTTTAATGAGGGGAGCGCAGGAGGTGGCCGCTCCTTTGGGCATCTGCCATCCAGTAGGATTTGTGGAGCTGCAGAAAAGGTGGGTGGGCCCTAGAAAAGTGTCCACAGGTGACCCTGGGCTCTGAAATGTCACTCACAGCTGACCCTAAAAAGCCCAAGCCCAGAAGAAGAGCCAACCTCTCTGTATGGATTTTCTGGCTCAGCCAAGAGCTAGTCTTAGGCTCGTGAAAGCTCGAAGGATGCTGTGGCAAGCAGGGTCTTAACCGGCTGCTAGTAACAGTCACGGGGCCACTGCACATGCTTCTAGCTGTTGAATCAGCAAGTTGTAGTCACATCCAAGGAGTGAAGAAATGCCAAGGTATCTGACGTGGGATGCCTTCTGTATGTGTGTTGCTTTTATTGGTCTGTGAATAAAGCTGTTTCGGCCAATGGCTTAGCAGAGTAAAGCCAGATGGGAAATCTGAACAGAGAGATAGAGAGAGAGAGAGTAGGCGGAGTCGAAGAGACACCATGTAGCTGCCAAAGAAGAATGGCAAGCCAGAACCTTACTGGTAGGCCACAGCCTCGTGGTGATACACAGATTGATTTTTTAAAAAGGGGGGAGGGTTAATTTAAAATGTAAGAGTTAGAAAATAAGAAGCCTGAGATAATAGGCCAAACAGTGTTGTAATTAATATAGTTTCTGGGTGATTATTTGGGTCTGGGAGGTTGGGAAACGAAAGAGCAGTGCCCAGGGCACTTCTGCAATGGGTGATAGGGGCCTATGTAAGCCTGCTAAAGAAGCTGTCCCCTTACTCTATCCGGTGACTGAAGAAGAGGAGGCAGAGATCCACACATAAGCACTGTGCTGAGTTCTGAGAGTCTTGAGGAAGAAACGAAAGAGGGATTGTATGAAGGGGGGCGGGGAGAGGGAACACAGAGACAGCTGACCTGAGCTCACCGGAGCTCATGGATGTTGGACCAACAGTCAGGGAGCCTGAATGGGACCGACCTAGGCCCTCTGCATGTGTGTGACAATCGTGTGGCTTGGTTTCTTAATAAGGCTTCTACCAGTGAAAGCAGGACGGAATACAGCTGCACAGGGGGGATACGGTCCAGCGGATGGCAGGCAACACTGTGATGTGACCTCAGCTCACAACTCATGAGTAAGCTTATAAAATATGTGGAGAGGAAGAGCTCACAGCTTCCTAATACCTGATTTGATCTGTACATATTATGTACCAAGTACCCACACTATCATAATGATCATGTGATAATTATACACATAGGATGGAAAGAGACAAGTAAAGAGTCTTTAAGGCAACCAGTTCTTCCTAAGGCAAACTGGAGAGCGAGTCCTGGCTCCCTGCCTCGGCAGACTCAAGCCCATACACATCGTAATGGAAACACAACCCCAATGTGCACTTCGTCTCTGAGTGTCAGCGATGCAGAATACCATCCGTTTGTGCTGCCCAGCGTGCCACTCTCCAAAACAGAAAGCCGGGGTCAGCACTCCAGGACACCATGACTGGTAAGTTCCTGTAGCATCAAGCAGCCCTGTCTCACTTTGTGGCCTGTGCCTCAGTTTCTCCATCTGTAAAACAGCAATTGTGCTGGTTAATTTTTGTCAACTCGATACAGCCTAGAGGCACCTGCGAAAACAACTTCAAATGAGGAATTGCCTTCGTCAGGTTGGCTGTGACCGTGTCTGTGGGAAATTTTCCTGAGTAAGTCTTGATGTAGGAGGGCCCAACCCAGTACAGACGATGACATTCCTGGGCAGGAAGGGTTGAATTGTATAAGAGCAGACCAGCAGAAGAAGCCATGGGGAACAAGCCACTAAGCAGTGTTCCGCCATGGTATTTGCTTCAGATCCTGCCTTGAGCTCATGCCATGATTTCCACAGATGATGAGCGGTCACCTGTGAACTAAAGAAACCGTTTCCTCCCACAGGCTGCTCTTAGAGTGTTTTATCACAACAACAGAATACCACCTAGGGCGGTGCTGATGTGGACACCCCTTCGGCCTGTGGAGAGTCCTAGACTCATGTGCACGGACAGAAAAGCACTACATCTCTCGGCCCACATCAGCTTTCCCAACAGCTGGACGCATGCTGCTGTGGGAAGATACTGAAAAAATGAGTCCAGGACATATATTCCTAGATGTCAACCCCCTCCCCATTCCATCCTGGCAGTGTTTATCACATCCAAGATCTATTACTGATGACATCTTTTTCTTCCAGTTCTTTCTACTTGTCATCAAACATTTATTTTTAAATGACAGATGCTTTATAACAAGATCATAAAACTCAGTATCCTTCAGTTCATGAAGATAGATACAAAATAAACACCGAGGTGATAGTCCAATGTCAGGGAGCACACGGGGCAGAGTTTCTGAACACCGTTCTCCACTGAGCCAGGAGTCAGTCTTGCACAGGTTATACGAATTCAAAGTTATTCCAGAACAAACAGTGTGAAATAAGAAGAGGAGGAGACAGCTCCTCGGGATGACTGATGATAAGGGCGGCGCCAGATGGAAGGAGGCAGCCCCCACCTGCAAGAGCCAGCCCAGAGCAGCCATTGCCACAACTGGGTCTATCTGATCCTCAAAATAAAAGGCAACACCAATGGATTATAATCTACCAAATAACATAGGATGCTAGGCATCCATTCTGATGTAAGTACATAAATAACAGAGCCAGCTCCTCTTTCCAGTAAATGCCAATAAATGTCAATGATAGAGTCAAAGGATGCTTTGGCAAGCGTCATGGTCATAATGGATTTAGGAAAAAGCATCAAGAAGATTAAAACAGTGGGTAAAAGTCCAATGAGGAACAAAATATTCATTTAAAAAATTTCCCCCCAAACGTCACCTACTAAGCTCAGAGGGGACGAGAACTGCTCGATGGTGAAGGAGTCCTGAGCAGCCCACCACACGCAGGGCCCAACAGGAGCATCAGCAGTCAGGACAGACGGACACGGCACTGAAGGCACCATGCCAGCAGTGTGCCCGACAAGGATGGGCGGCACATCCTTATCCTACGATGGGCACACGGGATGAGGACAGCGCGTGCTGTCTTAGCCACAGGTAGCTGCAGACGGGTTTTGTGAGTCTGGGCAGACAGCAGAGCAGCTGCAGAGAGTGGAGTCTAGATGGCCGGGGAAAGCTGACTGTGACCCGCATCTCAATGTTAGAATGGCCCCAGTGTTTTCTGCGTTCGTCTGCCAGCCACTGTGGTTATTCAAGACACTGCCTTGTTCTTGAAGAAAACAGCACTGAAACATCAAGGGGCAAGGAAAGCAGTCTGAATTGGAGCCTGTAGTGTATCTCCAAGACTCAGGGGAGTGGGCTGTAGAGGGAGGACGGAAGAAAAGGAGAAGGGGGAGGGCAGCCGGAAGGGAGGGAAGAGGAGAGACCTCTAGAGGCTGAAACACCGGGCTCTCTAAAAGAACATCTGTTCTGTTATTCTTTGACAATTCCATCCGTGTATACAATGTATCTTGACTACCTCTACCTCCATTTTTGCTCTCCACTCACCCCACACCCACAAACAGGTCCCCTACTTTCACATCCTTTCCACTCCCCCACACCCACAAACAGGTCCCCTACCTTCACATCCTTTTTCTCTTTGTTCCTCTTAGCCTTTCTCTTTTTTGTGTGGGGAGGTGCTGGGAATTGAACCTGTGTCCTCTGGAAGAGCAGTCAGTGTTCCCAACCCCTTTGCCATCTCTCCAGCCCCTCCTCTTAGCCTCTTTTACAGGAGTTTTTGTTTTGTCTTGTTTTGCATTGAGTAATATCTGCGAATATGACATTTTAAGTTCATTAATGACTTTTCCACTGTATCTCTGTTGTTATTTTCTGTGTGGCTGTTCCAGGACTTAGGAAACACATCCTCACACCAGAACCTACTGCAAACTGACACTATTTAACAGCAAAAATGTACAAAAATGTCATAAAGATTTCTCTTCCCCCACTTTATATATTTTGTTAAAACAACACATTTTGATAATTATTTAATCAAACAATTTCATCATTTTCCCCACCCACCTCCTTTGTAATGCTTTAGCAAGTATATTAAGAAGGTGGGTGGGGCAAAAATGATGAAATTGTTTGATAGAGGTTTGGTTATATTGTCCAGACACTTATAAAGTCCTTTCTCCTGCTCAAACATGAAACAAAAAATTATCTTTAACTGACTTGTGCATCCTACATATTCCATACTTGTGTTACTGCAGATATGTATGCTACCTTTAAAAATGTGCATGTTTTCAGAAAAAAGGATCAACCCCCAATGAGGACAAGTATCCCCCATGATCCAGCCTCTCAGAATGACTCTATTGCAGTTTTCTCAAAATCCTGCGCCCAGAACTTCAAAGCTGCTAGATGAGATGGTCCAGCCTCACAGACTACTCTAGTCAGGACTTCAGATAAGCCTTGTACTTTCCCATCACACCAAGACTGGACAACAGCTAACTCTCCCAGGATTTCCCAATTTTCTCAGGGTCCCTAAAGGTCACCCCCAGACAACAGGAAGCAGTCTAGAGAACATGACACCCACATTTCCAAAAGGTAGGGTGGATAGTTTTTGGTTGTTCCATGAATTACAGATGTCTATCATTGTTTAGGAGGTTTGGTTGCAAGTTGTTCTTGGTTATGGTTAGGGAGAAAGCTGAGCTAAGATTAGATTCCTAGATCTTTTTCTGAAGAGAAAAAGGGGGAATATATAGCACAGAAGTGACAGGGGAAAGCATAGATTATTAAATCTACTTTTAAACTAAAAAACAGCTATTAGTCCTAGATACTTTTCATTGGTATGAATTTTTGTCAATTGATACAAATTTAAGGCTATTTTTGTTATATTGTATATATGTTTCTACTCCTGTTTAAGGTATTGCACCTTTGCAGCTCATTTAAAAATGTAATGTATAATTAAGAAATACAAGTTGGTAGTTAGTCATCTATAATAACTTGTAGACATGTTAGGTATATTTTCAAGGTAAAACAGATATATTTTTAATAGATGGTTGGTCTTCAAACACTTCAGAGATCTACAAAATATAGCATTTAAAATGTTTTAATAACAGAAAGCTTTTCATTACAGTGAGGCACGTCTACTCCTGTCAGTACCATTTTACTTCAAAAGAGGATGATGGACATTTAAAAACCATTAGTTTGTGGCAGTTAGCCACTGGGCAAAGAAACTGCCCTTGTCTTGACTGCTGACAGTATGTTATCCAAACTGGACAAGCAGGATACAAAAGAATGGAACTCCCTAACTATGCCAAGACAAGGTAGGACAGTCCTTAAAAATTCTGGTTTCACAGAAAAGTCTGTCAGATATTCTAGATATGTAAGCCAAAGATGAATTCCCCAATGTTGCACAGGAATCTTGGGTGACTGTCCAGGAAGTCAGATGTCTCTGTCATAATTTAGTTTTAGAAGTTGCTTGCTCTGCACTTCTAATTTAAGTTTAAGCAGGTAATATATCCTCGGGTCTCTGATGGGGTTAAATACTGGGTAATTACTGTAGTTTTGATAGAAATTAAATCAGGTATAAAATTTTAAACTCAACATGATAGGCTAGGTAATAGGGTATTTTCTTTGAATTTGTTGTTATTAGTGACTACAGTCATCACACTAGGGGCTGTGGTTCACATCAGACTCACTGCTCTCACCAAGACTTCTTGGTTTGATTGCATTATACTCATTTTCTATATGCTCTACGAACAATTTCCAAAGATGTCCCATGATTTTGTTTGGGAGGAAGTTAGTCTTCCAGTTTCCCCAGTAGCAGTTGATTTTTGGCTCATGTATCTGTATGTCAACCCCACTCCACTTCCAAACTGGTAGAAATTTAAGAGCAGTTTTGATGTTGGAAGATTTGACTATGTACTTCACTAACTAAGAGAGGGTGTTAAAGAACACCTTCTTCTGTTTCCATACAGACAGAAGAAATATTTAATGAAATCCAGCACTGGATTCAAAACTGGGAAGTGTAGGTGGAAGTTTCTATCCTACCACCTACTCCCAAATAAGCAACACAGAGGTACAGAGGTTTAATATTAATTACAAATGCTCAGTCAATAGCTCAGATTTATTACTAACTAGCTCTTATATTTTAAGTTAACCCATACTCCTTATTTATGCTCTGCCATGGCAGTAGCTTTATTAGCATGGAACATTCATCTCCTTCTCCCTCTACAACTGACTGGTGAGTCCTCACTCCACCCTTCTCCTTCCCATCATCCTGAGTTTGGTCACCCCACTTATACTTCCTGCCTGGCTACTGGTCAATCAGCATTCTGTTATACCAATTCAAGTGATAAACCTTTATAGTGTACAAAAGGATTATTCCACAGCAGGGAAGAATATTCCTTTAACCCCATTTAACCATGTATTAGAAAACAGCAGCAACTGTAGGTTTTAAAGCATCTCTTCAATGGCAGGAAAAAGAGATGGCTAACCAGGATATTAACTGTGAGTATTGGTACTCCTTAATCATAGAGAATATGGATTGGAATAGCTGAAACACAATCATCACTACTGTAGCTGATTCAAGTGTTACAGAATAACTTACAGATTATCAGAGAACAAGTTCAGCAAAGCTGCTAGATACATATAGCATCAGTTAGCAAAGACAACTTACAGAGAACCAGGAGACAGGCCTTTGTAAATGAGAACATGTGGGGTTTCAGGTGTCCTTAACTATGGGGAAAAATCAGGGTTAGGACTAAGGCTAAGTTGTACATGACTCTATAGCAACATGTGAAATGTAATGCAATTATTTCTTTATAAACAGGTAGTAAAAATAAGCAGCTGTGACTTAGTCCAAGATGCACATAACTCAGCATCATAAATAATCCTCAACCAGTCTGCACATTCATTATAATCTCAAAACACAAATGTGACAAGATGATCCATACATACAGAACAAAGATCTAAGAATTGTTCTATAACTTTTGACAACCACTTAGACACCCACATGATTACAAGTGGCTTATTGGTAAAGATGAATGGACAAAGCTATCAAAATATAGAACCCTGAAACATTCCATAATTATATTAACATGGGACATGATGGCAATGGTGACTTTACAAATGTGTAAATCAGGAGGGAAGGGATGACCTGCTTTTCAAATGTTGGGAAAATAACTTTATATAATTGTATTTAATCATTTTCCTCATTGCTGACAAAATACCCAGACAGAAGAACCTATGGAAAGAAGGGTTCATTTTGGCTCACACTTGCACACAATACAGTTCCTCGGAGCAGCCTTCCAGAGGCTCACTGATGCACTGCATCCATCGGCAGTCAGAAGAGAGCTGAGAGGGAATAGAAAGTGGGGCTGGACTATGAACCTCAAGGCCCATGCCCAGAGATCCACTTCCTTAAGCAAGACTTTACCTCCAGTTTTTACACAACCTTCCCAAAGAGTGTCACCAGCTGGGGACCAGTTGTTCAAACATGAGACTATGATGGGGCACTTCACATTCAAACCACATAGGCAACTAACAAGGGCATTTAGAAGATTGTATTTATGACCCTGTTTTCTGAGATGGGTTTCTCTGTGCAGCCCTGGCTGTCCTGGAACTCACTCTGTAGACCAGGCTGGCCTTGAACTCAGAGACACATACACCTGCCTCTGGCTCCTGAGTGCCGAGATTAAAGGTGTGTGCCATCAGTGCACAGCTAAGTAGCAGCTTCTTAAAAAGAAAACAAAACTAAAAAATTAAATGTAGACACTTCCAGGTGATAAGCAACACAAAGTTGATACAGGAATGTTCCAATTATCCAGATTTTTATGTGAAAGTAAATGATCCTTCACCTAAACTGAAATTCTGTAAAACATCCAGAAAAAAAGCTAAAGTAAAATGTGCAAGACCCTTATGAGAAATGTTACCCGAGTATATAAATGACTTAAATAAAATGAGGCCTATCATAATACTAGTGGGAAAATTATATTCATTATGAAGAAGTCTATTATCCTCCAATTAATGGATAAACTAATGCAATCCTGGTCAAAAGAGCAACACAACTTTAGAAGAAATAAGCTAATTCTATCATTTGATTGAAACAGAAAATGCACAAAAATAAGAGCCAGAAGAAGAAATAGAAAGGAACTTTCCCACTGGGGGCGAAACCAAACAGCAGTGTGTCGAGTGTGGAAAAACAGACACCTCCACACCTCCACATTTGCACATCTGTACATCTCCACACCTCGACATCTGCACATCTGTACATCTCCACAGCTCCACATCTGCACATCTCCACACCTGCACACCTCCACACCTGCACATCTCCACATCTCCACACCTGCACATCTCCACACCTCCACATCTCCACACCTCCACATCTGCTACAGATGCCACAGCATGAGGAGTCAAAAGCTGGTGTCTCAGATTGGGAAGGGGTAGTATGGGACAACGGTCTGTATTCTGTCAATTGTATTTTAAATAAACGCTGATTGGCCAGTAGCCAGGCAAGAAGTAGAGATGGGACAACCAGGCAGGAAGTAGAAGCAGGGCGATAGAACAGGAGAATTCTGGGAAGAAGGAAGTCCTAATCTTCAGTCCTGACCAAGCCACAGAAGAAGCAAGATGTGACTGCCTCTCTGAATAAGGTACTGAGCCACGTGGCTAACATGGACAAGAATAATGGGCTAATATAAGTTATAAGAGTTAATAAAAAGTCTGAGCTACTAGGCTAATTCGTTTATAACTAATGTAGACCTGTGTGATTTCTTTGGGACTTAATGACTGTGGGAACTGGGCATGACAGAAACCTCTGACGAGGGGCGGCTGTTCCATAATGACTTTTTATTTTTGCCTATTTCATAATTACCCTTCATTTCTATTTAGAGAACTAGGTAAATATGGTATCAACAAGAAGATGCAGCAAAGATCTGCACATAACCGAGAAACATAGGGTTGTCTGATGTTGAAGAAGTCAGGGAAATTCATGATGCATGATTAATGAAAACCCAGAGACAGAAATTGGGGTCAGAAAAGCAAAGCAGCCAGTTACTGACTCTTACCTTGATATCAGTCCAAAAATGGCAATCCTGCCTCCAGCAATCTCAGAATGAGACTGAGCCTGAGAGCTGTCTTTTCCCATTTTATAATCCTCTCTAGTTCTGGAATTAAGGGTGTGTACCACTACCGCCTGCTTTCTATGGCAAACTAGTGTGGCTATTGGGATTAAAGGTGTGCGTCGTTAGCCGGGCGGTGGTGGCGCACGCCTTTAATCCCAGCACTCGGGAGGCAGAGGCAGGCGGATCTCTGTGAGTTCGAGACCAGCCTGGTCTACAAGAGCTAGTTCCAGGACAGGCTCCAAAGCTACAGAGAAACCCTGTCTCGAAACCCCCCCCCCAAAAAAAAAAAGGTGTGCGTCGTTGCTGCCTGGTCTGTAAGGCTGGCCAGTGTGGCTATTTTACTCTCTGAACTTCAGGCAAGCTTTATTCACTAAAATAGAGTGAAATGCCACTCCAGGTTAAATAAGGCCATTTCAATCACAAGACTGACTTTAAAACCATCGACCAAAATGGACACTACCTGCTGTGGGCAAGTGTGGGGAAACTGAGTCTGTAATGGGCTTAGAATTGAGTGGTTCAGTGAAAGCAGTTGTAACATAGGAGTGAAAAGGCTTATGTAATTTGAGAGTTAGATATAACAGGAACATCTTATTCCATTAATATGTGGCATATATTAAACAGACGAGGTGTTAAAACCATTTCTAAAACAGTTAAACAAGTTCATTTATTTCACTCTTAAGTAACAGGTCAAAGGCAGACATCCCTGGCTGGTAAACCAACTACTAAAACCTCAACACACACCCTCTCTTGGGACATAGGAATCCTCTGAGGCTCTCAAACATCCAGGCCACAAAACAGGGAGCTTTGGGGGGAATGCACACCATGACTCTAAGTTAAACTGAAGTTTTCCATCTCACCGCCTACAACTGTCACATGACACAGTTACCTGCCAGGGGGGCTGAGAAGCAATTATTAGCTGGACAGTCATGTGTCCAGGTAAAACTCAGAGATGACACTGGAAGGAGCAGCCCATGCCAGCAGTCACAGAAAAGCCCAGGCAACTGCACAGTCTCTGGAGTAACAGCTAGACTGGTGTGAGGTGGGAAGGCCGAGATTGTTTAAAGACTTTACAGCACCAATACAGTAACAAGCTATTATCTTTAAAAATCCTTTATTTGTAATTATATAACATGTTTAATACATTTAATCTATTTACACTGCACAAAGTATTTAACAATCAAAAATTCAGACTGCAGCTCAATGTATAAAGGTGCTGTATATTATTAAAAAAACTATTCGATCTCAGAGCTAGTCTCTATGTTTCTCCCAGGTTGGCTGGATGGCCATGTTTACAGAGCAGAGCCCTGGAACTCAACCTACCTAGGTTGAGCAGGGCAGCGGCAGAGCTGGAACATGGCCTCCTTATCTTACTGCACAGTAAAAAACTTTCACCGGCTATTTTTAATTAAAGGGATGTCTGTACCTTCTCTAGCTTGCTATAATCTCAGACATTACAGGCATAATGCACTAATGCTTCCCACTGATGAATCAGGTCAGTGCTTCGGCCCAAGGACAAGGGCATCATCATTTCCCTGCAGGCTAATGACTAGAAGAAAAAAATAAACAAAGAGCCCCCCAGAAACAAACAGGCCTACAAACGTTTAGAACTTACTGACCTAGTTAAATAAATATTATCTTTAGATAATAAAACAGAATAGAAACTAATAGACTCTTCCTTCTTTGACATATTTATGTGTGTATGTATATGTGTGTGTGTGTATGTATATGGAACTGGGTGGAACCTGGCGGTAAAGCACAGACTTAGCACGCACAAGGCACCAGAGTCTGTCTCTAGCACCATTTAAAACAAACAACAAAAAGTGAACTGCTAAGTTAACAGTGCTGTAGAGAATTATTTATAAGTAGTTAATGACCTGACAGATAACAAGTACCTTTCTGTATGTGGCCAGTGGGAGAGAAACATTTACAGTTCTCTATCAAGGTACTGAAGTGACCAGATACAGACAAAGTGACTGATGGGCTAGGGTGGGATAAACAAAAGACATGTCCCAGCACCAGTAAGAACTGAGGTTTCTATCCTCAAGTAGAGTGTGCTCCCTGACAGCATCTTTTGGATTAAGAAACACATTTGCTCCAATAAGCAACTGTTAGGTCCCTGGTTTTATAACATAATTCATTGTGCCACCAAAACAAAACAAAACAAAACAAAAAGCTCTCCGAGTATTTTCTTCTTCAAGTTTTAGTCTTGAGGTAGATAACACAGTAAACACTTTCTGCAGCCATGCCCTTATACACGCGCGCGCACACACACACACATGCACACACACACGCACACACCCACCATCACTAATCACAGGATTGGTGAGCCGAGATTTCCATTTGAAAAGGTCTAGGAAGCATTGCTGTTCAGCAGTATTCTGGCTTCAGTTTCCAAATCCCTTCACCACCAGGAGTTCTGTGGAAATTGCAGAGATTTCGCAGTAGTTCTCGGAAGACACAGGACTGTGCCGCAGACAGCTTGGATTCGAACTCCTTTAAGATCTCCTGAGTGCTGGCCTGGCCATCCACCTGGGCCTGGAAAGCAATGAAGTTCCTCATCTCCACTAGAAGGTCATCATGTTCCGTGCTGGAGGGAGGCAAGGCAGCAGCCTCGGTGAGGTGCCCGCTGTCGCTCTCCAAGCGCTCCGGCAGAATGAGGTGGTTTCTCGCTCGCATTCTGGCCAGGAGTGAGGAGGAACTGGGGGCTCCAGACAAAAAAGTTCCATCTTCTCTGCCACTGAAGTGCTCAGGGGCAGAAGCTTTCCCCTCCTTTTTCACATTGTTCTAGAGAAAGAAGACTACACATTAATAAACTGAACTTCCAGCATATTCCCCAACCTATTTCCCCAAAGGCTATGAGGACCCACAGCATAACCCAAACTCCATGTGGTGCGAGGTGGGAGAAAGGCTGGAACCCCAAGGTACAGGATGTGCACATGAACCTTCCCATTGGTAAAAGGCATTTCCTGCAGACGCGAGCAGGAAGGAAGAGGAATGCAGTCATCTCCTGGGTGGCAGAGCATCGGGGCTGAGGAGCTGGGGGAGGCCCCGCCTTGCAGGCCCAGTGCCGTGGCAGATCTTCTAGAGGTCTAGGGGAGCTTCTTTCTCCCACACCACGGGTCAAGGGGCAGCTGTCACTCTCTCCCGCCCTCTCACGGGTCCTTAAAACACCACAGATCCGACCCGGGAAGTGCCTCACGCTCCTGCTGCTGAAAGCATGGACCGCAGGAGACTGGAAAGGGCCTCTGCTCCTGAGGAGTTCACATGGGTCTAACAATAGAGTCTTAGCCGGGGAGTTTTCACAGCCTTCCACAGAAAGACTGGTGTTTGCCCAGTTCTGCCATCACTGAAGTGTGGTGAAGGGCAGGTACTCTGCCCAACATTCAAGAAGGTTCTCTGGCCATTGGTCTAGACATGGAGCCTCGAGGGTTGACATGCCCCCTCCAGATAGGTGCATATTAACTCTAAGCACCGAACAGAGGGTCTGCGAAATTTTGTGTTCTAGGACGTTAGCTGGTCCTTCGATTCCAATGTGAGTACGTTACAACCCAGAGCCTACCATATCAGCTGTCACTATGGCAGTTACAACCATTTTCTTCAACATCTAAATGACACTTTCCTGGCCATCCAAGTAAATCTCAAACAGGCAGCTAGGCTACCCTGTTACCTGACACTTTTCTGTTTGTGATGAAGGACGCTGCACAGGGAGGATGGAGTTCCTCTTCTTACCGAACCTGTTCCTAAACAAAGAAGAGAGTCAGGCAGACAGAAGGTGAGGTGCTGCAAGAGAGGAGGCGGTGGACTTTCCCCAACTATTTCCCAGGAAAGCTGCTGCCTTCCAATCCCCACACCCCTGCTCTACCCGCTTGACTTCTACACTCAACTCTTGAGGGCGTGAGCACTTCCTCTCAGACTGAGATAACTCAGCATCCTCACTCAACACTGGACATGAGAAAGCATCTTGGCTAATAACTACATAATAATATGCTAATATTATAATCAGCATAATAATTACTGATGGCTATAAACTGGCTAATTATCTTACTAACAGTCATTATTTATATTTTTCACTAATGTAAACATCATCTCTCAAGCAAGACTGATCGTTTCTTCCCCTGAAAAATTGTCTCAGAAAGCAGGAAATGAAAGGGAAGAAAGACAACAGCACCTTCCCACGTCACTCGAGTCTGACCCATACGATCCTCCCCGAGGGAACTTCTTGTCCCACCGAGACAAGCCTGTCTGCCTTGGCTGTGCAGCTAGCCTCAACCACTGCTCCTTGCGAGCATGTCGGGATGGTCTCTTACTTCATTCCTGCTGGTGCACCAGAAACACCCCTGTGGCCAGTCCAGGTGGGAACACCAGATGCTGCGCCCAGGCATTGCTGCCGAGAAAACTTCAGAGCTTTCAAGGCGTCCTGAGCCACTCGGCTGGCTTCAGCCTCTACCAGCACATAATCCGGGTTGGCCCCATCCATGATGGCATCATGCTTCACAACGCTGTGCACTCCCACTAACCAGAGTCAGAGAGAACGACAGTGAGGACTCGGTACTAGTGTCACCAGAGAGAAAACATCACAACACTTTTGGCTGCGACTTTCCGGGCAGCAATTATGACTTGGGAGCTTCGCAACTGCTTTCTGTCCACGCTCATCACTAGCCTACAAGGGACAGTTATAAATTATCCTTGTTTTAAAATACCTGAAACAAATGCTTTTAATCATAATTTTAACATTTAATCTCTTCCTACCTGTACTGTAAGAAGATTAAAATATGAAACTCTTCAGTGGAGGGAAATATAGAATTTCAAAAAAATTAACATTCAATGAGAATGCTACATATCAGAATCATCAAAATACACTTACTAGAATAACCAGTGGAAGGTTCATTGCCCTGAGTGTCTGCATCAGGGAAATGAAACAGCAATGCAAGGCGATGCAAGCCTACAATCCCAGCCCGAGAGGCTACAGTAGAAAGATCAGAAACCCAAGGCCAACATGAGCTACACAGTGATACTCTCTCAAAAATAAATAATCAATAATAAAATTAAGTTAAAATTAAGTGAGGATAAAAATAAAATAAATTTCTAACTAGACATAAATACAAGAAAATAATTATACCCAAACCTTTCACCAAAATAAAATAAAAATAAAAACACTAGAAGAAAACCATAAAATAATGAAGTGGAGAATAGGCCAACTCTGGATCTATTTATCTGTTAATAAACAATAATCCTGGATTACGAGAAAAAAAGCAGCAAAATGGACAACCCACTTAGATTAAGAGAAAGAGAAATGTATGGAATAAAGGCAAAAGAGAAGCTATCTGTGCAAAAAGGCAAATCTTAAGACTCATTATAGGCACATTATGTATACTGCCAATTTGAAAACCACACAAACTAAGTAATTTTCCAGGAAAACAGACAAGAACTGTATATAGAAAAAACCAAAGTTACTGACAATAAAGCTATAGACCAAAATTATTATGAACATCAGTGAGAAAATACTAAGTATAACACGAAAACACAAGAACCAATAGCAAAAAATAAAGTAAAATTATAGCTCTCAGTAAGAGTCATGGGAATTCACGGTTGGTTACTGTTAAGAGCTCCACTATCTAATAAGCTTTACAATGCTCTTTTCAGTGCCATCCACAGATGTATCTACAGTGAAGATGCCTTTGACAAACTTCATGACCTATGCCTGTAAAGCCATTCCCCAAATCGGGGGCTTCCGATACACACGTGCCTTCCCCTAACTCCAGAATCTTACTTAATGAGCAGATGTTATGGTCATTTCTACGGCAGTGATGGCGTCTAGCACTTCTGACACCTAAGGAACATTCTCCTAGCCTTGTTGGCCAGTAAACTAATAGTAACAAAATCAAAGATGTGACAGAAAGTGAAAAAAAGTACAAATTTCCCTTTTTAAGTTCTTTCCCCACCCTATGCCCCCCCAACTTCATTTTCTTTCTTCCCCCTCCCTCACTCCCTTCTCTTTCTTTGTAGACTACCGGTGGGACCCCAGGTTTTATGCATGTTAGCCAGTGTTCTGCCACTGATCAATACACAATCCCAGTCCCTCTCTTTTTTGAAGGTTTTAATGGATACAAACCTAGAGGACTCTAGATAATCAATGATGAAATCAGAACAGTACCACCACTCAGGAAGGAATGAGGTATAAAAGAAACCTATAACCTTCCAATTAAAAAGTAGCTAAAGAAGATAATGGTGGGGAAACTCCATATACAATAACAATGAACATAAAACAATTACATAAGAACTTTTATCCAATTTCACTAATAAAATAAATGAAAACTAAAGTAAAATGAGATGTTACTTACAGTCAGGATGGAAGGAAAGAGAACTTACGGGAACAGAGAAGAGAAGGGAGTCTCCCCACTCTGATTTGACTGTGGCCTGGCCTCTCTCCTGCTGAGAGGGAAGAGGCCCAGACAATCCACATGTGCCTTAAAGGCTGTTGACACAATGAATGTTCCTTCGCGCATGTCTACTTTGTGACAAACAACAGGGACCCCCGTCTCCAGGCCTGATGTTTAAGACCTCTTAGCTGGCGCCTCATTCCTCTCCCGGAGCATCTCAAACAAAATCGTTGCCTTTGCTTACAGGAAGACATCCTAACCTTCCTAGTCAACAACTGTAATCTGACAGCTGCCCTCAGCAACCGCCGGGTGGTCTCACTGGGTTTCCTAACAACCCTCTGGAGACAGTGAACTCCAGCCCTATCTGAATCCTACACATCACTATCCTTTCAGAGGAAACAGACGGCTGTGGCCAAAGTCCGCATTCGTGCTCTCCAGGACCTTGCTTTGAGCAACTGCCTTCCTCATACTCCTCCTGCTCACACCTAGATTAAAATAGCTTTCGCAAGCCCCAACTCTCCTTTGTACTGGCTAGAACTCCAACTCTTCTGCACATTGAAGCCACCAATCTTAGCTTAATCTGTGTCAAGGTCCCTAAAAGTTTAAAGAAAGTACTCAGGCTGCTGCGGCTGCCAGATGGAAGCAGCACTTCCAGCACTGCCCATCAGACATGGAAAACTTCCATCTATGTATCTATGTATCTATCTACCATCTACCTACTACCAAACAACCTGAGACAGAGTCTCTCTGCAGCTCTCTCTAGCCTGGAACTCAAGAGTCTGCTAGTCTCTCAAGTGCTGGGATTAACAGCACGTGCCTTCACATATTTATACTGGCAAAAAAATAAAGATGTAACACACAGTCCTGACATGGCTACAGAGACAAGACTGCTAAGAACAAATGCTAATATAAATCCTCTTTCTGCAGGAAGTGGGCCGCTTATCTTCTGATGTAGCGACCTCACTTCTAGGAATTTTCAAGAAGCTGTGTGTCTACCAGCAGAACAGCACATGAACACAGGCTGTTCATTGCAGCCCTATGACTGACAAAAGCTTAGCCGGCAGTCTGTGTGAGGAAATTATGGTATGTCCATGGAACAGCCACAGAAAGGGAGAGGGTCTCTATGAACTAACAGGAAGGACTATCAGGAGAACACACAGTGTCAGCCTTTTGTGTCAGAGCAAGAAAAACACTGACAAAGAGAAATAAGAAGGAAATGCCATGAGTTCATGGGATAAACGAGGGAGGGAGTAGCTGGTAAGTCTCAACTTTTATAAACATGCAGTGTTACAGACTCATGAAGTAAAATGTGAAAACGTCAGGAAGCTGAGGGAGACAGTGAAGCAGAAACAAGTAGGCCAATCTAGCTGCGCTGTGAGGGAGGAAGACAAACGTTTGAGTAGTGCTTGGACTAGAAACTTTATAGAGATAAAAAGGTATATTTTTTTGCTAGCATGTTTTTCTTTTTGTGTGTGTGGTGGTGGTGGTATGGGCTATATATTCTAATTCCGTGCATGGTATGATTGTACAAATACGTTATCATGGTGACAATGAGGGCCAGGAATTCTCTCACTCTGGAAGAAGGGAGTTTAGCACACGGAAAGGCTCTACAATGCTGATGAAAACAAGACAGAGCAGTCAGCTCCTTCATTTGCTTCATGGATTTACTGAACTATATAATGTTCTGACATGGATACAGCGTGGAGCTACTACCAGTCATGGCAATGACATCACGACCTGCAAAGTCCTCTACATGGCCCATGGGGACATGGGACCCAACTCTCCTACCCCACTGCAGAGATCATGTGGACTCTGTCCTTCATCCTCTGAGGTGATTCACTCATCTTTGCTTCTTCTAAACCCTTCCCTGCTTAGGGAATTTCACCCTCACCGCTTCTCCTTGCCGTCTGCTCCGGCTGCTTTATTATTATGCCTTGGTATGTTTTTCTTCCATTTCTGGGCTTGGGTTTTATTAAGTTTCTTCAATGTGTGGGTATAAGCTTTCATCTAATTTGGAATATTCTTTTCCAGTATTTCTTCAGATTGATATATTCTCCTCCTCTCTCTTCTTGGTCAGAACTGCTGACATCTCACGGCCTTTCTGCTTCTGGAATTTACTGTGTTCCTTCCCGCATAGCTCCTGCTCGCTCGTCAAGCACACTACTCTTTTCTTCTATGTCTAATATGCCTTTGTCTCCTACCGGGTATTCTTCACATCAGACACTGCATTTTCATATAACTTCATTTTCCATATATGTGTGCATCTTTCATGCCTCTTTTTGAATATATGGAAGTTATAATTATTTAACGTCTGGGCTAATTTCACCACTAGTGTGTCAATTCCAATTCACTTCCTCATTGTGAATCACATTTTGCTGCTCATTTCTGTGCCCAATAACTTTTGAATTTGATGCAAAACATCATACATTTTATCTTGTCCAGCATTTATTATCTGTACAGTCCTGTAGGAATTCAGGTGAGGCTGAAACAGTGCTAACTACGAGACAATACTATACTTTCTTCCGTAATCTAACAGGCTAGCGGTAAGCACAGGCATTGTCCCCTGCTATGGATGTGCACAGAAATGCGTCCTCCTCTAATCCCTTTGAGTGGGCCTTTCTGCAGTTCAAGACAGCTTCCTTACAGACTGTGCTGCTCTCTCTCTCACCATTCTCTTTCGCATCAACTCCAGTACCTGGGTCTCCCTGGATGCTCAGTCTGCCCAGGATTCCATCTCCTCTCATGTCTCCCAAGGCAATAAGTGCACGTTCGGTTCACTTGTGTCCCACCTCAGAGAGACCACCACCCTTTGGTGCCTTCTTGGTACCACAGCTTCACACATGATAATTTAACTGTGGTACCATGGGAGGTAAACATCACGCCATCCTTACTGGATCTAAGTCCACGGCTCTTACCCACAGATATATGCATGTATGTTTGCAGATGTGTTTACACATGCGTGTGAATGTTAGAGCAAATGCTGGAAATGTAACAGTGGTAAAGGCTACAGAAGAGTCCGTGTGCTCTTCCTGGAATTTCTTGGACAGGCTTTCTGCAGCGTACAGAAACAGAAACCTACCTGCCTTCTCAAACAGAGCGTCTTGACTCAGTCTTTGGTGACTATGGCCATCACTCTGAACATAATGTGCAAAGAACAAAGACCAAGACACCTGGGAGCAGGGCATGCCGATTCCCACTGTCTTCAGCAGCTGTTTGTTGATTTCTCTACTGCTTTCTCTCTTTAATCTTGGCCATCAGCTCCCCTTTCTGCCTGCCCCCAGCCACATTCCCCGCCTCTCTCCCATTATCTGTTTCTCTAACCTCCTGTACTTGGAAAAGCATAGAAATATACTATGTAAGGAAAATGCCTATTAACATTCAGGTAGCGCATGTCTATTTGTGGTATCTGAACTGCTGTCATATGCTAAGTAGTATTGTTTCTTAAAGTTCTGAATTCTTTCAGGTCTTCAGAAGGAAGGATAAATCAAAGTCAGTACCATTAGTAAAGACTGCTGTGCTAGGAATGACTCCCACATTCGCTGCTCCTAGCACCCAGGTGAGAGATTCATCAAAACCATTACCTGATTTTTTGAAAAGCTTTTCCAAAACATAGTCATCACTGCTTCGTTCCTCGGCCTCGCTCGCCTGCTCAGAGTTCTGCTGGTGGTATCGCCTTTTCTTCACTAGGTGTGGGATCCGAGTTCCCTCAAACTTGGCGTCTCTACAATGCTTGGCGTGCTTGCTCTTTTGCTTGGACTGCAGACATTTCTCTGGGGTCACTTCTTTTGCAACATCATGTTTCCTTTTTGATCTGTGCTTACAAAAATGCCCTTCCATTCGTTCACTCCTGCAAACAGGTTCTGGCTGAACCTGGCAGCATTCCCCTTTGTAGGAAGGACCCTGCTTCTCATTGGTGCTCGCCTCACCAGATGGCCCGGATGATTGGTCCACGGTTGGAAAATCTGAACACTTCCCATCTCCACTCATGGCTGACAGCTGCTCCAGCTCGGACCCTGCACCTGTCTTTTCTCCAACTGCAGCACCACTGCTGGTTCTGCTCCCACTCGGGTGACAGTCGCTCTTCAAAGGGCCACTTTCTCTACAAGTTGCATTTTCTGCTGCCCCCATTGCCTTAGATTTTTCTTGAGTCAGGATGGCACCGTTTGCAGATCTGTCAGAAACAGAGACCTTCTTGCATTTGGGACCTGTTTCTGTGGCTGGTGGAGTCTTTTTTTTAAAGTGGCATTTGGGTGTCTGCACATCGGACCCGGTTCCTGTAACAGGGAGAACACGGCTGACGCTGCACTGCAGATTCTTACGCGACTGGTTAAATCAAAGGACTTAATGTGTTACCTGCAAAGATGGCACTCGTCTCAGTGCTCTGGGATGCGTCAGGACTACTCAGAGTAAACAGTTCATAAAGATCATTGGATTTGAAGAAGCGCCTTTGTTTTGGGTCTTTTAGCACTCTGTTTGTCAAAAATTGCTTGAAGATTTGTCTAAAAAGATAAAATTACACTGGTATGAAACAATATTTAGCTTCAATTCAAAATTCTAGTTTTAAAACACAAGAGATGGGGCTGGAGAAATGGCTCAGAGCACTGGCTACTCTTTCAGAGGCTCTGGGTTCAATTTCTAGCACCCACTGGGCAGCTCACAACTACCCATAAAAAAACCTCCAGTCTCAGGGAATGTAATACCCTCTTCTAGCCTCTGGAGGCACTGCATGAACATGGTGCATGGGCATATATGCATGTAGAAACCTATAAAGGTTAATACACTCTTGTCCTTCCACACAGGAATTACCTCAAAGCAACACCACCCCTCCTACCCACTGGTGTTTCAGTTAAAGCTTTTTTCCACAAGATCACAGCATCTTCAGGCCCTACAATAAGCCCTTAAAGACACACAATGCTTCTGGAACAGTCCAGTATGGGTGCAGGTGTTGGGATATGGGACAAGAATGAAGTCTGGGGGGCACAGGGGAAGCTGACAATGTTACCACTGCCTCAAGCTGCCTAGTTACAAGAGGAAAATCAGAGGGAGGGACATGCTGCCAGCCTCTCCAAAGGTCACCTGACTGTACTGGCTTCACTTCTGGCAGTTTTGCTAAAAGCAGTTGGCACACTATAGTAAGTTGGAAAGTTCCCCTCAGAAAATGGTATCAAATTTACATATGAGGAGTCCTTGATTTAGATTAAGGTACAATAATTACCAGGTTCAGAATTTTAAAAAAGAGTATGGTTGGCTGGCCGTGGTGGCCCATGTCTTTAATCCTAGCACTCAGGAGGCAGAGGCAAGTGGATCTGAGTTGAGGCCAGCCTGGTCTATATAGTGAGGTGCAGACAAGCCAAGAATACATTGTGAGACTCGTTCTCAAAAACAAAACAAAACAGAGTAATGGATCAAAATATATTTTATAGCAAAGAAAAAATAACAAAAAATAGTCATTGATACCCCTTAAGTTATAGTAATTTTCTTCTAAAATGAAAGAATATTTTAAATCAACACTTGAAATAACAGCAGCCCTTCTTGGTGAGAGCTCCGCAGCTGTTTGCACTGACCGGTGGTAGATCTTCTCCTCGATGGTACCGGCTGTGAGGAGCCTGTAGACAGTCACCTGTTTCTTCTGACCTATCCTCCACGCTCGCTCCCGGGCCTGTGGCAGAGAGGTCCATTAACAAGGGCCCTTCCAGAGCAAGGACCAGTAAGAGACAAAGTAACTGACCACGGTGTTCTAGCCCCTATCACAACTGAGAAGAAACATGCAGTTGAGCCTATGCACGCGGATGAACAGCCAGGTGATAAGGAGACCGAGACGGACTGACTGAAGAAGTGACCGCTTTCGTGAGCACTTCCCATACCATGGCTTGCAATGGATGAACAGCAGAGGACTCTCCCAGTCTGTATGACTGACTACGTGTTCTTCACGTGAGAGAACAAGATGTGACCAGAACCAAGACTGTACTTGCAGCCAGGTAAACACTAGAGCTACTGAAGAAAAGCGCTAATGACAAGCTGTCTTTCTGCAGGGCTCTTCTCCTCACGGAAGACAGACCTGTGTGTCGGTGCTGGGGTTCCAGTCAGGGTCGTAGATGATGACTCTGTTGGCCCCGGTCAAGTTCACTCCTATGCCACCCACCCGTGTGGTCAAAAGGAAGACGAAAATGGACGTATCCTGCAGGAAAGATCCAGAACAGAGTGGGCACAGCTGAGAGCTGCTGCAGCTCGGCACTTCCCCCACACCACCGGCTCGGCTGCTTTCCAACACACCCAAACCTCACATCGCAGACAGAATCTGTGACTCAACCTCACCTCAGATTTCCTACTTGTCAGTTTATAACAACTCTATCAAGTGCAGCTCATGCAGACACGCCCACTGGCCATGCTGCACCGGGCCTCAGATCTCAGCATTTCATTTCTAATCTCGTATGCCCGCTTCTCAAACCCTAAGTGCACAGTCAAAGGCAAAATGTCGCCAGGCATGGTGGCACACATCTTTAAACCCAACACTTGGAAGGCAGAGGCAGGTGCATCTCTGTGAGTTTAAGGACTGTCTGGTCTACACAGTAAGTTCCAGGACAGCCAGGACTACAAAGTGAGACCCTGTCTCAAAGAAAATTAAAAAACAAAACAAAATATCCAAAAGGATAATGTCCCCCTTCACGTGCTAGCCAGACACAAAGACCTTTCAGAGGCTGTGAGAGCAGACACTTTCCTCCACACACTGCCGCCCCTCCTGCCTCCTCTGTCACATCCCTTGTTACCTCATTGTATTTTGTAATCAATGGCTGTCTTGATGCTATGGTAGTGGTCCCATCCATTTTGAGATAGGAATACTTGTGGGCTCTCAGGAACACTTCCAGTATGTGTAGCATCTGTTGGGGAATGAGGGAAACAGTCTTCAAATCAAATATGCTCCAAGTGAGTGCTTCTCCTTTGTAAGCAGTGTGCCTTCCCCAGTGGGCCCATATTGAAAGGGTTTCTTGTTTTGAGGGAATACTGCTATGAAAAGAATATTTGCTAATTCCTTATGATGTAAACATTTCTACCCTTACTAGGATGCCAGAATCCGCTATGAGGCTTGTTAAAAAAAGCCAACTCCTATGGCCAAGCTCCCACACAGTCCTAGAAGTAACCCATGGGCTGCCACCTCAGCAGAGTGGCAGATCTCTCCTATTTTATCACTTGCGGTCACAGTCCTAGGAGCCGAGCTGTTTGCTGGCTGCAGCGTGAGCTCACCTGTCTTGACTGGGAAAACAGCAGCACTCGCTGGCCCTGCTTATGCCATATTTTCAGCAAAGACTCAACAACGATCATTTTCCCAGAACGTTTCCAGTAACCAAATTGATCTTCTTCTAGTTCATCTTCTGGAAGACCACTGAGATTCTTGGGACCACCCGAAAAGAGATCAGGGTGGTTGCAGATCTTCCTCAGAGCTACAAGTCCAGAGAAAATCTGTGATTTAAACACCAACAACACACGTGAGCTCAGATGACCCTGTGTCCACAAGAGGAGAGGAGGGAGGGAGGGAGAGAGACAGGCTACATGGATTACAGTCATTTTTACCAGCTTGTCGATTTCTTCTCTTATGTCAGCATTATGAGAAACAGTCTGGATCTTGAATGTCCTGTATTGAAGGCTTGGTCCCCAGTGTGACAGTGTCTAGATATGGAGCTTTTTGGAAATGAAGGCTCTGACCTCATCAACTGATGGGTTCATAATCTGATGGGCTATTGAGAGGCGGGAACTAGCGGAAGGGAGTGTGCCTGTGGAGGTGCGCCTGGTCCCCAGCTCCTTTTCTCAGACCCCTACCTCCCGGCCACCATGAGGTGAGTAGTCTGACCTTCATGTGTGCTTCCTGCGATGATGTTCAGCTCCACCGAGGGCCAGAAACAACAGCCAAGTGACTAAATAGCTAAAACCCTGAATCCATGAGCCCTCAAACCTTCCTTCCCTTCAGTCGATTTTCTCAGCATTGTGTCCTAGTGACAGAAAGCTGACTACCATAAGCTGGAAGAAATTAACTTTCAGCCTTGTTCTTACCCTGACTGGACAATTTCTCTAGAAGAAAACAATTTCAGTGGACTGAACATGCCCACAGAGGTCAGAGTCAATTTCCCTCACTAGAAAAAAGGGTATTTAGTTCATAGCACTGTACAGCTGATTAAAAAAAAAAAAACCCAACTTACCTTAAAAACACTGGCCAGAAACATCATGCCATCTGTGATTTACCAAATGTCTCCCAATCTTACATACCTAAGCACCCTTAAAGTCCTGTGGTTCAGTGTGTGAGCCAGAGGCTGACGTTCCCTTTACCAGCACGACATCAGAAAGGAGATATGCATGGCAAATACAGGGTTGGTCCAGAGGCTGGGGTTTGTTCACCCAGCCCTCAAGCTGCACCCCTACCATGTAAGAATGATTCAGGCAGCCAGGGCTACACACCGCAACCCTGTTGTGGATGGGGGGAGGGAGGTTCAGTTTCTCTAATGCATTCAGGCTGTGACTAGTTTGAAAGTTTAAGTAAAAAGGTAGAATCATAAATTAAGCCAATTTTTTGGAGTATGGTAGATTCAACTAAACAACAGTTATACTAACAATAGGAGATCTTGTCAAAGCTCTTCTAAAGAGTAATCTTTAAATCCCCGCTCTTCCTCTTGTCTTGTGCTATGCAATACAGCATCCACTAACCACTAGATACATGCAGCTACTGGGCACAAACGTGGGCAGTCTAACTTGGGGTGCACTGCACAAGTCAAATAGACTCCCAGCTACCTGGACCTCACCAAGTAGGTGAGGATGGCTTCAAACCCACAGAGATATGCCTACCTCTCTGCTGCTCACAATCATTTTCAATCTTCATTACATATTAAAATATTTTGAGGGTCAGGTGGTGGTGAAGCATGCCTTTAATCCTAACATTTGGGAGGCAGAGGCAGGCGGATCTCTGTGAGTTCAAGGCCAGCCTGGTCTACAAGAGTTAGTTCCAGGACAGGTAGGGCTGTTACACAGAGAAATCCTGTCTTGAAAAACCTAAACAAACAAACAAATAAATAAATGGGTAAAAATGAAACAAAATACATGATCTTCATTTTACTTGTTTTTCTTTTAAACATGAGTCTAGAGAATTTAAGCCTTGCCTTGTCTATCTATGGGACAGGGCAGCCTAGACCACTCAACCTAGAGGCACATGAGGGAGAGCTGACAGTTGAGGAAATGTGAGTGATTGGACCACCCATTTGGAAGAATAAGAAAGTGCTTGGGCTGGAGAGAAGCTCAGCAGTTAAGAGCTCTTGCTACTCTTTCTGCTCTCGCAGAGGACTCAGATTCGGTTTCCAGACTAAATGGTCGTTCACATCCATCTGCAACTCCAGTTCCAAAAGATCTGATGCCCTCTTGTGATCTCCATGGGTACTAGGCATACATGTGGTATGTGGTAAACAAACATACATGTAGGCAAAACCTTCATATACATAAATAAATACAAGAAAGTGAAGCTGAGAGCTGACTTGGAACTTAAGAGCACTAGCTGTTTTCCCAGAGTACACAGGTTCAATTCCCAGCACCCACAGCGCTCCAGTTCCAGGTGATTGGGCACCCTCTTCTAGCCTCCAGAGGCACCAGGCACAAACGAGTGCAGAGACACATTCAGGCAAAATATCCATACACATAAGATCGAAAAACAAAGAAAGAAACTGCTGAGATGTGACTAATAGGACAAACTGACGAAATCTGAAAGTATAGGCCAGAGTGTAAGGATAACAGGAGGCCACTGCAAAGCCTGCAAGCAGGACAGTGGACTTAGGAACACACTCAGGTGTTCCACAATGGGGCAGAGTGAGGACCATCGTTGCAAGGCTCGCATGCATTTAATGGCATGTAAGCATGTACCTGCTGGGGAAAGGCACAATACCCAAGTGCATTGAACTGCTAAGGCTTGTTTTGAAAGCACTCACAGAAACAGCTCTGCCTGGATAAACAGCGAGAAGAACTTGTCTACTTGGCCCTAGAAAAGTTACATGTCAAGTCAGCAAAACTATGTAAGGGTGTAGTGTATTTGCAGCTTTAATCTATTATAAACCTACCATATACACTCACTGAACGAACGCACACTTGTACTGAATGTTGACAATGCCCCTTCAGAAATGTGTGCAAATGTCTTCTTCAGTATCTCCCATACCCCAGTGGCCCGGGTTTCCCCTGTACTCCGCATGGGAGTCCTAGTCCTGCAGGGCCCATTCCCAGCAATCTCCTCCCACTGGACCACAGTGGAGAGGAGCAGCGTGCTGTCTGGTGTAATGAGCTCTCTCTCCTGGAAGGACTAGAGATTCAGTGAAATTCTCACAAAGTGTCTTCACAAGGTCACAGAAAACACCCGACCCAGTGGCAGCATGTTCCAGCTAAATAAAATTCAGATGCCCGGCTTCCAGCACTCATGACTCAACTGGTCCATGATGCTCCTGCCACTGTGCAGTCCCAGCATCACATTCTCATGCCAAGTGCTTGGGGACCACACCGAGATGACAAGGTATTCTAGAAAGCCAAACTCCACATCTGTGTGATTTATATAACGGGATTTTCTGAGTAGACACTGTCTAGTAGCTTCCAAATTCTGGACAATATTAGGGAATGCTTTCATAATGCTGAGAGTAGAACGAACCAATTCCTCTCATCCACGGGGGACAGTAAGAGTTAGAAGCTGCGAAATCTGGTCCGGAATTTCATCTGCTTTCTGAGATGGCAGTGCTCTACAGTGTTTATTGGACACGAGACTCACTGAGAAGCTGATACAATTTACAAATCTTCATAACCATGCTCTGGTAGTGTAATTTCGTCATAATTTCTGAGAAAACCCTGCGTGGTGCTGGACATCACCCCATAGCGGATTAAAAGCCTTATGTGACAGGACTCATGGTCACACACCCACCTGGGATCCAGATTCCTAGCTCAGGGCTCCACCCTCTTACCAGTGACCTCGCTCCTCACACCACACCTGTCTCCAGCTGTGGCTGACTTCACAGCCCACCCTCTCCCTGCCCAACACACACACAGACGGCAGGTGAGAGAACGAAAGTACACGAAGCCCGGCACATCTTAAATACCAGCCAACTCTCCTGCCCCACCCTCCTTGGTAACAACTTATTTCTCCAGGGTCTGCTCTTTGGCTGACCTGATTCTCTCCATTGAGAATCCGGTAAACTTCTTTGGAATCAATGAAATTCTGGTAGACTGTATGCTGCTCATTGGTTAGACGGCAAAATAAGACCTGCAAGAGAGGAAAGAAAACAATAGCTTTAAAAAGACATTAAATTATCACTAAGAGTCCCTAAAACATAGTAGAATGTGCACACTTTTAACTACAATGATACATCTCCCAGCTAGAGACGTCTCCCTTCTCCATATCCACCCATCCCCTGGTTCTAGTCCACCACCCAGCAGTCCCTCCAGCCTGGCTTCCTCCTCACAGGCAGCCTCAGGACCCAGGTGCACAGCCATGCTTCGTTTAGGCTCACTGTGAGGAGACTCTTTCCCCCCGGCCTTTCACCTACACTCTGTTTGGCAGACTTTGTGGGAATCTTTACCTCACCTGGAACCAAGTTTACCAGGCCCTGCCTCAGCCCCTACCCTCCCAGCCCACTGGGTTTAATTATTCCATGCCATCACATTGCCCATTCCCTGCCTCCCAGTCCCTTCTCTCCAAGTCTATCACCTCCACTTCAGGGCTTGACTGTCTTCACAGCCCATCTTGTTCCCGTGGAATGTTGTTAACTACTCTTGTGCTACCCACATGCACCATCATCACCACCTGACTGCTTTATAGTCAGTGCCAGCAGCGGCCCCAATCCCACGGCAGCTGCCAGTGTCTGCCCTAAGAGGTACCTCCCCTGTCCAGCACCATCTAAAAGCCCAAATGGCTGTAATGCCCTGGGGCTTCCTAAACCATTTGTCTACCAGCAATCTTTGTCTTAATAACTGCACACAAACAATCAGACAAGTAAAAAACAACAAAACCAAACTCGAAGTGGTCCATACCACAGGGGTTTGGATCGCATCCCTAAAATGGCTCCACTTTTGCAACTACCTCACCTCATCTAAGTGAACAAGACAGTTCAGTGCAGAACCAATCCTTCAACCTCGGCACTGGATCTCAACACCTACCTGTCTTCCTCAGGACAGTCCCCTACCCACTAGGCTCTCTACAGAAAAGGGGAGGACATCCTGAGAAAACATGAGACAGCCAGGTGCCATCCACACCCGCACCTGGTATAAGTCACCGATGGCACTGAAAATGCCCCCAATGCATCAGAATTGACTTCAGAGCTGCCCTGTGCAGCAGGCTCTTACCAGGGCTTCTTGCCCTCCACTCTGCCAGCTCCAGCCCTGCCTCCTCCTAGCTCCTTCAGCCTGTCTGCCTGAGCTTCTCCAGTCTTCCCAGCTAGTTCCTCTTCTTCTGCCCTCTCCTCTGATGCTGCTAAGGAGAACAGCTGCTTCTCCTCTTGATCTCTACGTGTTCTTTCAGCAAACCAACCTCTGCTCAGAACTGCAAAACTCTACCAGTTCGCTGTTAGCTATGTGCAGCCTAGAACCTTCTCCCATTTCTCAATTGCTTATGTAAGTGGATGCTGTCTAAGTACTTCAGCATGTCCTAAGTTTAACTGGTCATCAACTGCTTGTCCTCTGGAAGCCTCTACCACAGTGGACCCATCCCACTGTCTAAGGGCTTTGGGAGAACACGAAGATAAAATAAGATATGGGGGAAGGAAAGAAAAAGGGATGAAGGTAGCTTTGGTGGCAGATGTCTGAGATTCTTCAATATAAAAATCTAATATGTGTTTAACTTAAAGGCCCTGGGCAGAAGGTGCAATCATTTATTAAGATTCCTATCGGAGGCCTTGAGTACCAGCCTCAGTACCCTCTCAGGGCTCAGAGCTGGATGTCTATGGCAGGCGAGGACCTAAGGGTAAATAATTAACTCAAGTACATTACCTCTACATCTTTATTTTTCATGCAAAGGGGAAAAAATGAAATAAAGGGAGCATGGAGGAGAGGAGGAATAAGAAGAGGATGGGGAAGAATAAGGAAAAGAAGGAGAGTAAGGGAAAGAAGCAGAAGTAGCAAGGAGAAGAAGGAGAGCAAGAGTAAGGGCTGGTCTCTAGAGTTGGAAAATTCCATAGGCAAGGACAATAATAATGTGCATACCAGAATCACTCACTCACTCACACACACACACACACACAGAGAGAGAGAGAGAGAGAGAGAGAGAGAGAGAGAGAGAGAGAGAGAGAGAGAGAGAGAGAGAGAGAGAGAGAGAGAGAGAGAGAGAGAGAGAGAGAGATGGGGGGGGCAGGTAAAACCTGACAAAGCAGTACTCCATAACAGGTGACCCAACTCAGGAAAGAGCTAGCATTCAAGGGGAAGTATCTGACATTCAAATATCCCCGAATCCTGGATACACCCATTCTCCTCACCCAATCTCTTTGAGGATGCCCAGATTTGTTCATTAGCAAAGGTGGGGCATGCTGCCTTCCTGCTCAGTGCCTGTCTTCTATAGAAATTTCTATGTGGTCTGTTAGCAGGTAATTTTGTGGGATTGACTCTATGTAAATTTGACTGTTAGAACAAAGAATGAATGTTATCGTTCTAAGGCCTTCTGGTGTGGGGGAATGAAGCAAGGTCTCTCCACTGCCCCTGCAGAGGTTACACTGCTGAGGTGTTCTGGGAACGAATCCCATTTCAAAGGGAAGAATCACGGCTTCACAAGATTTCCACAGATATGACAGTGACTTTTCCAAAAGGCAAGTGTTCCCGCAGCTCTGCAAAACGGGTTGTTCCACGTGGACGTGGACGTATACCCTTCCCGTGGATCTGCCGATTGGTCGGTCAGCTGTGTATTCACTGTGTAGTCTTGTCGGCTCCAACAGATTACAGAGCGCCATGATGTCATCCTCGTAACACCAACTCAGATGCCATCAACCCCTTCCATAGTATGTTCTCAGGAATATATTCACAAAGAGTAAAACCGGTCCTTCTTATGACCAGCAGAACCCAAAATCTGACCTCTAGGTGGCCATGTGACTCTACCTCTTAACTATGCTCTTTCTTGATTCCAGTTACAGCCATCCTATCACCCCGGCTGGCCACAAGCACCAACACATAGCCCCACCCATCATCTACAATGCTCTTCCTCTCATTCTTTGAGCAGCCTTAGGTCCCAGAGTGATTAGCGGATCAAAGGTCTCCTCTGACTATTATTAGAAAAGGCCCACTTCTTTAACATGTCTTATCCCCAACTTAGTGAAAACACCCACATAACCCCCACCACCTTACTTATTAGTGACCCGACCAGGTTTGCGCTAACAACGACCACTCTGCTCACTGCTGTGCCCCAGAGCTTACAGTACAATGTGTGGCGGAAATGCATCAGGGGCTTAGAAGACATGGAGATGTTTCAGTAGTTGAGGGTTAGGCCCGTGTGTTAACAGAGGAAACCAAAGCCTACGGACTAGAGGAAAATACAGCAGGATACCACAGATGGATATAGTCACTGGCAGAGCAGCCTGTCACAGCCCAGGACAAAGCAGTAGACCCGGTCAGTTACACAGACACACTCATGCTTGAGGAATGCTTGGTCACCTCCCAGACTCACAGACCTGCTCATTTTTATCCGGCAAAGAAAGGCTCATCTTGACATCTGACTTCATTCTCCGCAGTAGGTATGGGTTAATGGTGTCTCTTAAGACACATGCACACTTATAAGCAGTTTTAACCTTTAACAAAAGAAAGAATAAGATATTAGCTTAAGGAATACATTTTCCTCTCGACTGACTCCATGTCTTAAAGTTAAAGAATGATCAACAGGTATATAAGTTCATCTTAGGAAAGCCAAGTGAGTGCTACACGCTCTAGGGGTAGCAGCTCTCAAAATAATTCCAGGAAAAAAATTACCTCATTAACCAAAATGACATGTGAAAAACCTATTCAGTCATGCTCTATCTCCTCCGCTACACTTGTTTTAATTATTACCATACTATTTAGTTAGGCCTGAAAGTAGAGATTTATTTGGTTACTGACGATCGTCTAGGGGAAAAACTAGTTTCTTTTTTTTTTTTTTTTTTTTTTTTTTAGACATAAAGCTTTATTAAGAGAGAGAGAGAGAGAGAGAGAGAGGGAGCAAGAGAGAGAGGGAGAGAGAGAGAGAGAGAGAGAGAGAGGGAGAGGGAGAGAGAGAGAGAGAGGGCGCGTGTGCACACGCAAAAGGGGGCAGTGAGAAGAGAGAGAGGGAAGAGATTCAGGATGACTCCAAGAGACCAGAGGTCGCTGGGAGTGGGGAAAAACTAGTTTCAAACAAATCCCTATTTATTATCTTGTATTCTCCAAAAGCTACAAAGGAACTGGCTTCGCAAGGGCAGAGATCAAAAGCCAAGTGTGGGAGGAGCAGGAGCAGTGGGAGCCACCAGTAATAAGGGGAGATTAGGCTTCAGGGAATAAGTTCAAGAGGAGCCTTAGGATCCCAGAAATGGAAGGTCACTCTGGCCTAGAATGGAGCATATGGCTCCATAATGGACATGGCCACATGAGAGGGTATTAACTGTACACAGAAAAACAAAGACCTGCAGCCCAGGAAGCCACACCCTCTGCAATTCACTTACAGGCAAGCAAAGGCTTCAATTAATTATTGATACTTTAAAAAGTTCTAAATAGGTTTAACTATTTAGCAAATTATCATTTCATAGACCAAGAAAAATTTAAAATTTAAAGGCAAGGAATTTAGTTTTAAGAGACGTTTGAGCACAATAAACACAGACAAGTTCAAGTCAAACACACTAACATGTTAAAAAATAGTGTTTGGAAAGACCTCAGCACTCCTCACTCATGTCTGCATCATGTGTGCACACCTGTCTTCATGCAGGTGCTGTGAAAAGGGGATGAGTAATTATAAAACACAGGCAGTGCTAGAATACCAACAGGCTAAACTGATGACTTCTGGTCTCAAGGCTGGATGTGACATCTCCTGTGGTTACAGTCCTCAATGGCTTATTCTAGATGTCCCTTACCATAGTCCCCTTGCTGTATGACACTGGATTCCTAGGGAAGCTTCTAGTCCCCAGCCACTGCCCATCATATTACCCCAGCCTGACACACAATCACCTGTGGGCAGACTATCTTCACAGGATGCAACAGCATATGGGAAACATGGCCTTCAGCAAAAAAAAAACAAAAAAACAAATAAAAGCAAAGCTCCTTTCACAAGACCTTGCCTCCCGGAACTAAGAACAATGTGCCCAGCAATTTCTTCTTACCCAGTTTTGCTTTCTGTGAAGTCAACTGTTACCCAAAAATATTACATGGAAAATTACAGAAGGAAACAGTTCACTACTTTAAACTGTATGTTGCTGATGCAGTTTAATAACATCTTGTACAGTTCCGCTCTGTTCAAGACACAAATCACTCCTCTGCCCAGCATCCCCACTGTGTATGAATGCACCCCTCAGCCATCAGCAGTGAGTTCAGTTATCAGATTGCCTGTCCTGTACCATGGAGCTCGCAGAGAGGACTGGTAGTCTCTTCAATTCCCGGCATCCACCTGATGTCATAGACATATCTCCAGTACAAGGAGGTAGTAGTGCACGCAAACTCCTGGGACAAGGATTTCAAGAAACACCATATGCCCTTGTTCTCAGGCTATCTTTCCACAAATGACTTGATAATTCTCAAGCAGAAATATTAAATCCAGAGTTCAGAAATCTGGACCAAACAACTTTACCAAGCAGTCCTCAGTAACAGGACAAAGCAATGGACTCTACATACTGAGAAAATGATGCTCCTGCCTACCACAAATGTGTAGCTTGAACACAATGTGGAAGCCACGTGAGACAAACCCAAGAGAAGGAAATCATTTACAAGTAACAGGCCGAGAGCCTTCAAAACCATCAAGGTCACAACAGGCAAAGACGCTTAGATCTGTTCCTCATTAAGAGCGAACGAAGAGGCAGAGATACTGGACACCACTGGCAGGATATGAAGAAAACAGGCTAGAAACAGAACACTGACCTGCCTCCTGCTGGATGTTGTCACTGTGGCATGTAAGTGGCTGCCATTGCTTTTAAAGGCTTCCTGAAGGGCTAGAGGGATGGCTCAGCACCTAACAGAGCAATGGCTGCCCTTCCATAAGACCCTGGTTTAAAACCCAGCACTTACACGATGGCTCACAACTCTCTGTAGCTCTCGTCCCAGGGGATCCAATGCCCTCTTCCAGCCCCTTTGGATACTGCACTCATGTGAAATACAGACATTCATGCAGACAAACACTCATACACATAAAATTAAAATCTCAACAAAACAAAACAGATCCATCCCAAAACCCACACTGAAGGAGTTGGAGAACAGGTATCATGCTTGAACTTATTCTCAAATCATCCATTTCTAAAAAGAATTCATTTGTACACTAGTGTGTGTGTTTGGGTGGGGGAGGTTTGGCAAATGCTCTGCAATGTTAGTGAAATGTGCTGTCTGTCTGGGTGAAGTACATGGAGGAATTCTTTATTACAGTTCTTCCAATTTTATCTTCAGTTTGAAATGATTCTAAAATGAAAAGTTAAAATAACAGCAACAACAACATAAACAAAGGACACAGCAAAGATTCAGAGAAGGGAGCACTTACAAGTTCATTAATAACCATTTAATGACAAAAGATAAAGCAACTATTAGTTGAGGCAAGCCTCTTGTTTTAAAGGTATGAAACTGTTTTTGTAATTAAAATATCCTGAAACCCAGACCATGTATCTTTGGAGAAGGATTTTATTTTTGGCCCAGTCAGGACCTAGGAGGTGCAGCCCCATCTGAATAGGCATGCACAGATACCCTACTTCACTCCAAGGCTGGAGCCTGCTCCCATAGGTCACTGACTGCCCTCAGGAGAGCACCACCGACTCAAAGGCATAATTCAAAACTAACTGTGACCTAGGCATAAAGCTTAATTGGGCACAGCAAGCCCAACCCTGTTTCCTTTATTCTATCAGCATCTACATCTGGCTTCTCCTGCCTAAATGCCACCTGGAGCTCCTCTCCCCTACCATGTTATTCTCAGACCATCACCTAAGTCTTGGTCTAGTTCCTCACTTCCCCATCAAAAGGCCCAAATCCTCTAATCCCAGCCTCCTCATGACTACTCGCAGCCCAAGCAACCCCAAGAACTGTCATCTTCTACCTGCTGGCCCAAATGCCTTCCTGCTGTCCCTCAGCAACCACGAACTCCCTTTCAAGGCCCCTAGTTCCAGATTCCCCATGCCCACTCTAAGGAGACGAAGGAAAAAAATCTCTAGCACAACCCAGCAGGCTCCTCCACTGCCCCAGCCAGAAAGCACGGCTGTGCTCACACGCAATCCTAACCCAGCATGCCTGCCTTCTCTGTGGCCTGTTTCCCCAGAGCCAGGTGGAGTAGCCAGAAAGCACGGCTGTGCTCACACATAGTCCTAACCCAACATGCCTGCCTTCTCTGTGGCCTGTTTCCCTAGATTAGGCTAAAGGAGCAGCCCACCCCTTCTCACGGTAAAGGCACGCTGCCCTGGCTGGCACCACAGTGTACCCTGACCAGACCTGCTCAGTCCTTTTCATGATTTCCCATTCCTTTCGGGGTCACTTCCAAAGCTACTTGTAAAGTTCTCATGTGAGAGACACTTCCCAGGAAAAGTCAGCAAAGAAACCATTTCATTCCTATGGTGAAAAGAGAAATTTTAGCCTAGTGCTTCCCTTAAGTAAATGGTATTCTTGATTTTTTTTTAAAACCGTATCTGTGAAAATACAACCTACCAAGTAAAGACAATCTCTGATTTTTTATGAGACACCAAGTTATAAGACTGGCCATTTCCCTGACGTCAATGACTTGGCGACAAAGCCTCAAGTCTGGGGACATGCCAAAGGTTACCTGCACTGGGGACGCATTGGAATATCCCCCCATGGTGATGGGGACGGAGAACTGCTCCATAAACACAGGCAATGTGCCCAGCTTTCCTGGGAAGATGAAGTCGAAGAGTGACCACAGCTCTCGGAGATTATTCTGCATGGGTGAGCCAGACAAGATGATCCGATGAGGCGTGCGGAACTAGTTGGGGAAATGAGACATCCTTTTATGAAATTGACTCGGTAACAGATAAACGACATCCGAGCCCAGAACTCTCCCAAGTAATGGTTACTCTGCACATTTGGTCACCACTTGTTTGTCCACTGTTTTGGTCTTTTCAAATTGTGGCATTTTGACCAATTTTCTAACTGCATATGGATGAAAATACTGGAAGAATTCTGTTTTATTGCTCAAGATGAACACCATTGACTAGAGTTGGGTGTGGCTATATTCTAACAGTTTGGCCCTGAACAATGAAAATCACAAAGGACAGACATCGGGAACTTTCTACATTAAGACAGAATTCAATAACTGCGTTCATAAAGCAAATACTCTATTCTAAAATACCACTACCCACGCAAAATCTCCCCACTGTAAGCTGCCATACCTGTTTGCAAGCAAGGGTGACTGCAGCATTTGGATTTCGAATTTTGTGTCCTTCATCTAGGATCACATAGTGCCAGTCGTGTTTGCTAATGTCATCTTGCATCAGTCGGATGTAGGAATAAGAGGTTATCAAAACTCCACGACAACAAACAATATCTTGGATCAACCTCTCCTATAATGACAACATCAGAAGGGCAGATTTAAGTAAGAAGCAAAAAAAAAAAAAAAAAAAAAAATCTAAAAAAAAACTAAGCATGAAGCATGACCTATGACCTACAATGACAATCTAAAGGTTAGATCTGGATTATGGTGAGACCACCTAAAGCATACTTACAAATACACATACAATCTAATAATACACATCAGTGCTTTGCATTTCATTAATCTACAAAATAGTGAACATGTTGAAGTGCAGCCCTCAAAGAAAGTAGTTTATAATAATGCAATCATTTACTAAATTGCTACTTTTCTAAATCATCCCTGTGTCTGTCCCTGTTACATTTCAAAAACAAAACTCTTGAAAAATGATTACAAGAAAAGCAAGAAAATGTCAAAGATATAAGACACATTGAATGGTATGAGGTGAGGGGAAAAAATGTAAAGACAATGACTTAAAGAATAATAGAAAAAATCCAGGATGGGCTCCAAAAGCTACAGAGAAACCCTGTCTCGAGCCCCCATCCCAGAAAGAATAATAGAAAAAAAAAATCCCACCCAAGTAGGAGACCTGTATCTGTGGGGATCAGCATCTCCAACCATCAAGCAAAAACACGAAAAGGCCTTATTCCAGACATATCTGCTGAGATGACTGAATGCTAGAACTACAGAACAATAGAGAAAATGTCTGGGCATGAGAACACAAAGGGAAGGCTTCCTTCTGAGGAAATAATCCACATCAAGCATCTTTTCTGAGACTACAAAGGTCAGAAAGTAAAGAGAAATACAGATTCCTAGCAGAGAAAGGTCAAAACCTGGAGACCTGCCTTATCCAGGTTTCGGTCAGGCAAGGATTGGGTAGTCTCACAGAAAGCTACTGGGCCAGAGGGGCCAGAGTGCTGCTCCCCCCCCCCCCCCCCACCAGGGAGCATGGCCACACCAACTCCTGGAGCAACAGGGAGTGACTGCCACCAACTCCCCTTCTACTAATCAAAACTGGCTTGGATCTGGCCCGCAGCCAGTGAGTAAAAGGACAGCCCACTGCATAGCCACAATCACCCAGTGTCAGGCTGCACTGCTGCTCAACAGCTCACAAAAGAAGGCGTAAGCGTGAAAATTCTGTACTACGTATTTGCCACTTCTTCAAAAAAAAAGTAATACATGGGATATGATATGGAATGCTTTTAAAGAATGAAAAGGAATAGATTTCAAGCATTACTGTAATTTCTGTTTAAAAAATAAAACCTGGAGGGAAATCAGGGGAATGAATATAAAAGTGGACCTGAACCTCCACCCTCTCCAGACACAGTCTCATTTGTGTATGTGTGTGCACATGCGCATGTGCACTCACACGTGTTCACACGCATGTGGAGGCCAGAAGACAACTTCCAGCGCTGTTCTTCAGGTGCTGTCCACCTTTTCTTTAAAGACAAGGTCTGGGCTGATGAGGCAACACAGTGAGAAAAGGCTCTTGCCAACAAGCCTGGTGACTTCAGTGTGACCCGTACCTGCCGCATGATGGAAGGAAAGCCAATTCTGAGAAGCGAGTCTCTGGCCTCCATGTATGAACACACATGAGGAAGGAAGACAAAAACATAGGCTTAAGTTTAAAGGACACATAAAGCAGATGACATGAGAAACTGACCTGGGAATTAGTGAAGACATATCAAGGAAATGCAAGAAGAGAAAAAGAAAAAGAGAGGAAGGAAGGAAGGAAGGAAGGAAGGAAGGAAGGAAGGAAGGAAGGAGGACAGAATTTGCAATTAAATAATTGATATCAGCCAGGTGGTGGTGGTGGTGCACGTCTTTAATCCCAGCACTCAGGAGGCACAGGTGGTAGATCTCCGTGAGTCAAGACCAGCCTGGTCTATAGGGCAGGCTCCAAAACTATAGAGAAACCCTGTCTCAAAAGACAAAAAAAAAAAAAAAAAAAAAAAAGATATCATATTTATTTTATCTCTTAAAAGGGAATGACATATTAAAAAGAAGAAAAAAAATAAGGCCACAAACCTTTATCTACACAAACCACTGTAACAAACATGGACAAAGCCCCCCCAAACCAGGACAGCTCCTGGCATAACAGGTCCGGGCCCTTCTTACAGACAAGAAGTGAGCCAAGCACACAGAAGTTTCAAACTGAGGACACAAGACCTGAGCATGCTGTCAGGCTCCGTCTCACAACTAGTGCTATGGCTCAGACACACAGAGTCCAGTCCTTCGCATGGACGCTCTCAGAAAGCACAAACTCAGATGCTCAGGCAGCTCAATGGACAAGGGAGGGAAAATGACAGAACAAGAGACAAGCCAGTGACTCTTAAGAGAAGATGCCTGCTGGGACAGACAGAGCAAAGCTGTATGGGATGACATACACCTATATCCCAACACTCAGAAAGCAAAGGGTTTACATAGGAAGTCCCAGGCCAGCCAGGGTTACAAAATCAGATCCTGTCCTAAAGAAAGTCAAAAAAATAGTGGACAGAACAAACAAGTAACTCTTTGAAACGGCAAACCAAAGAACAAACTCAGTGTGTAGCTTGAAAAGTGTCACTTGTAGAGAGAATGCGACACCACTAACAACATTCCAGAAAACCTCAAAGTGAGTACGAAAATGAGCTATTCAAAAGATAATGGGCACAAGAAAAATTAGACTAACTGGGGGAGCAGAAGGACTAGAAAGGGGGTCAAGTTCTTTCCAGGACAAGTTACCTCACACAGGCTGTCCTTCAAACTGGCCCAACTGGTGCTGCAAGGCTAACACAACCCAGCTTCCTGAACTGACAGGACAGCACACCCCCCAAGCGACAGCTACTACTTCATAGACAAAAGATAAGCCCAGCAACTGCCGGCTCCACAGGATTCCTCACAGGAATACAAAGACAGCTAAATATGAGGAAGTCTAATATCACTCACACCTTGTTCATAATTCAAAATCTTCTAAAAGAGGTAATTTTATTAATGTCATCTTAAGGAACTGGGAATTTAAAATTTCTTAGTCTAGGCATGGTGGTACATGATATACACATCTGGAATCTTAACTCTTAGGAGACGGAGACAGGAGGCTTACAAGCTCAATTTCAGCCTTCACTGTATAGCAAAAAGCTGGCTAAAAGAAAGGGAGGAATACAGCTCAAAGGTGTTTGCTACTAAGACTGACAACCTGAGTTCAATTCCCTAAATCCACAAGGTAGAGAGTTGTCCTCTGTAAGCAGAGACCGCTCGTTCATTTCCCAACTGCCCAGACCCCAATAATAGCACAGAAACTATATTAATTACAACATTGTTTGGCCATTATCTTAGGCATATTTCTAGCTCTTACATTTTAAATTAACCCATTTCTATTAATCTGTGAATCACCACAAGGCCATGGCCTACTGGTAAGGTTCTGGCTGGCGGCTGGCATCTTTCTCCTTCAGCAGCTACATGGCATCTCCCCGACTCTGCCTACTTTCTCTCTATATCTCTGTTCGGATTTCCTGCCTGGCTATATTCTACTAAACCACTGGCCGAAACACCTTCTTTAATAACCAATGGTAGTAAAACACATTCATAGCATACAGAGGGGAATCCCACATCAGTCCTTGCCTCCACACACAGTACCATGGCACATGTACATGCTCACTCTCTCACAATACACATATACAAACAAGTAAAAAACATTACATGGTAAGTAGCTAAGCTGGTGGAAGCTTGCCTAACATACACAAAGTCCTGGGTTCAATTCCCAGAACCAAATAAACTGGGCTTCATTGGTGCATACCGATAATCTCAGCACTTGGGAGATGGAGGCTGGAGAATCAGAATTTCAAGACCACCCTCAGCTAACAGTGAGACCCAGTCTCAAACAAATTGTGCAGACAATACATGTGTGTACATCTGTGTGTTTGGTAAAGTGTAAAAGAATACAGAAAGGACTGAGGAGAAACTGGAGTGGGATTATCTGCGCATGTGCATTCACACAAGGCATTCGAGCTAAGAAAATCGCCTTTTAGACTATAAACCACAATCACAGTAAAGGCTCGAGTGTGACCTCTATGTTACCGTGACTACTCCTTTGCCACAGTGAAAAGTTCAGTATCTAATGCATAATACCACACCAAAGGCTTCGTCTACTTTATTTAACCATGATATTCTGATGTCTAAGTCAATTATTGTGGTAGACAGTAGTCAGCCTTGCAAACATGGGCAGAGAACTGGCTAAGACTCACCCAACCCCTCCTCCTCGACAAGAGCGCCACCCCTTCAACTGCTAGTACTCAAGAACCAGGGGAGGAGCAGACGCCACTTCCAGCCTAACCTTACACCCCTAACTCTGAGATCTTAGAGCTAATTCCTTCAGTCCCTCCACATCCATATTTCCAACCAAGACTCTAGGCAGGCAGCACCCCAGATCTGTTCCTGCTTCCCTTTAGGAGAGCAGGAACACCCCAAAGCCATGAGAGTAGGAAGAGCATGGAGTGACAGCAATGGAATACTCCATGAGTGACTCCTGTCCAGGGGGAAAGAAGACAATTACAGCTGCCTGGGGCTTGAAGTGAGAGCAGAAGTTAAACCACCACTCACATTTATGAGACATTCATTGACTGTGTTTGACTAAACCCTGCAATTGCGGGTTCACTTGCTCATGGACCCTGGGACTTCCAACTGTTGCACAAGCTCACTATAGTCACCCCAGTCACCCCTAAAGTACCCAATCACAAAATGAGTTCTTGGAATCACTTGATGTAGCTAGAAGCTTTATCATTGTTAAACTAACGAGACATTGAGCCTGCTAAATGTATGCCACTAGAGCAATGTGCAGCTTCTTGTGACTGCTTAAGAACTTACTGGGCGCTCTCCATGTTAGCTAGAGAACCGCAGAATTCCTATTCCTACTGTGTTGACAAAGATGGGTAATGATTATAAAGAATTAAGAAGATGCTTCACAGAACAAGAGTACAAAATGTTTACAATGAAAACATGATCTCTACTGGGTAACAATCCATTTATGACTATTGATGTTCACCTGATTCAATCTCGGAATTCTATAACTGCCTGGACTGGAGTTTCAATAATGGTGAATTGTTGGATATTATGGACGTCTCAATCCAAACACTTAAGACAAATCATCTCGGGCGGTTTCAAATTAAAAGCTTGTAAAATATGTAACCTCTCCTAGTTTTTGCAATTAATAGGGTACATCTGCAATTAGCCTGACTTACTCAATGCAGTGCTGCTGTCATTAAAAGATGTCTGAGGAAGTGCTGCCGTTATTATGGAGGCTCAGGAGACCAATCCCTCCTAGAGGGCAAACACTGGACTGGTGGAAAACAACAGCCATAAATCACACTGTCAGGCAGCGGGGAGAACAGAGAAGCACAGGCACATGAAGGCCATTCACAGTAAACACGGCGGGCAGCTTCCCAGGCAGGATTTACTGCACCTGTAATTAATTAAAATTTCCTTCAAGCTAAATCTTTAATAAACAAGGATTTGTGCTGACAATGAAGAAAAAGGGCTCCAGCAACATAATTTTACAGTATACCTCACAGAACAAACCGAGCATCTATGGCTTCTTGTGTCAGGTGCATTCATCAACTCTGAAGTCAACAGGAAACGCAACACTTTGCTTTATAATCGTGCGCTTGGAATGGATGTGTAATGTTCAGGATGCTTGATGGGGCACATGGCCACCCCCTTCTCATTCTGACTCTTTCTTTTCACTTTTGCCTCTCCCTTTACACAGTTAATACTCTCACTGTGCGTGTGTGTCTGTCTGTCTCGCTGCCGCAGCATATATGTGGCAGTAAGGGACAACTCTCTGGAGCAGGTTTACTGCGCCCACCTTGTAAAGCCCAGGGATCCAGCTCTGACTGCTAAGCCTGTGTGGAGCACGTCTACCCACTGAACTATCAGCAGTCCTCCCTCTCTGCTTCTCAAACAGTCAGGAGTCTGGCTCCTGTTCCAGAACACCAGTCTTTTTAAAGAATATGAGTTGGCAGTTTCATCCGATGGCCAAGTACAGTTGAAATTTGCTTTTGAACCATCCCTAACCTTGTACTCTCCAAAAAGAACTGTAACATTCTAATTCACTCTTTCCATTGAGAACACAAGACAGAAGCCAGACATTTTTGATAAGAAAGGTATGAACTTTTCATCTAGAATGTATACTGAACAGTCTGCAGGGCCATCTTTTCTCAACTACCAAGATCAAAACCTGTGATATGCTATGCTACTGTCAAGAAAATAACTGAATAACTGTTACCAGGGAACACACAGTGTTCTTCATGCATGTACATCAATCCAATAAACCTTCATAAAATTATCAAAACTCCCACTCTACAAATCATCACCAGGCTCAGAGAAGTCAAGCACACCACCAGTTTCAAATTTCCATGATGCTGGGCATGCAGCTCAAACCCCGGTGTGGTTCAGACCTAGTCCTCCTGGAACGTGAGGAGATGAGTGTTTGCTTTTGCTTTTGTTTTTTTCATTTCTAGGACTCCAATGGCATGGGTTGATCAAAAGGAGACAAAACTCTGGCTTATCAAAAATGTCCACAAAATCACTAGACCCTACTGTCAGGAAAAGGTGGGAGACAGAGACAGTTATTTCGGAATACAAGCAATCTCTCATTACAGTCTTCAGGCAAACTGCAAAGAAGCTCCTTAATTCTTAACTAAGCTTTTCAGCACGGTGCTAATGACACCACCACCCACTGTGCGTTGTGGGCTAAATACCACAAACTGCCTCCTTTCATTAGCTTACATGGATGCTCTTTCCCCAAGAAAAGAGTTGGCTTTTCAAGGTTAATTAAAAACATCATATCCTCTTTTTTCCTGAGACCTAACAATACGAAACACCTGGAATGCAGCATTTATAGTTGTTCTACAAATAAGTATTTACCAACTCATATAATTTCTTTTCTTCTAGAAGACAAAAGAACCATAAACTGTAATGAAAAGCAATGAAAAAAAAAAAAAGTAACAGCCACGTGCATACCCGTGAGTGTGGATAAAACCCCTTTTGCAGGAAAACCTCAGCTTCAGGGGGGAAGGCAAGAATATCACAAGTTCAAAGCCAGCCAAGGCTACAAAACAAGACATTATCTCAAAAAACACACACCACCATAAATGAAAACAGTGACAAATCCACAGCTACCGCACGCCAGGGCCAACATTATCCGTTCTCAGGCTCTGCCCGCCAGCTACTATCAACTATGTTTCCACTAGTTGGTCAATACATGTGGTACACAAGAAGACTACTCTTTATACAAGTTTGCAACAACAACACTGAGAGATGTCAAGGAAGAGTAAAATGAAAACAGACTGAGAAATTTTTCACATGAAGGCCAGGCAGTTAGCAGCTCAGAGTCTGATGAGAACAACTTCAACGGTTTTTATTTCATCCTGCTAAGGTCATTTCTTTCTGACAACACTTGCTCTGTTCTCCTAATTCTCTCAACTCAATCTGTTTTCTGCTTAGCTTTAGGAACCCCGGGCAAAGATAGGTGGCTGTAGTAAGTGACACTCCAACTAACCTAACCTGAGAGACCATATCATAGGTATTTCTGAGCTACTTCTATCAGAAATTTTGCTTAACCACAATCATGAGTGCATGGGAATTTGCAGGAAAAAGAAGAACACAGAGTAAGTTACAGAGGCCAGTAGTCCTGTGGTTGCAGAAGAGAAGCCCCGGGGCCCTCACAGCAGATGCTGCAAGGTTGTGGGGCAGAGGAGCTCGCTTGGGGCAAGAAGGTGGCTGCTTTTGGAGCTGGGAAGCAGGAAGTGAGTGGTGGCGGGTATTTTCCCAATTGATTGTGATTTGCCTCAGGCTTTTATCTTTGATATTTGTCCACGAGTTTTGTTTCTTAATAAACAGTAAAAGAAATCCCTTCAATGTCCAGTACGTTGCAATGTAGGAGGACAAAGCAAGAAAACTATCTATCTCTAAGAAAGTCTCAAAACAGCAGGCTGTCTCTCCTGCATCAGAAACATTTAAAAAGCATAATTACAGATGCATTTATCAATAAGGGTTAAATATTTATTATTCAGGATACATTGGGCCCAGGGGGTATGTCAGATTTTGGGGTGTCTACATATATGTGTCAAGGTATCTTGGAAACAGAACCCAGTCTAAACACAACATTCATTACATCTCATATGGATCTTCTCCAGGTTGCCTGCTGGCAGTTTTAATGCAATAATTTTGGTGTACCTGTGTTTTCAGGTGACCTGTCACATGCGTCAGGTATGGACTCTTCCAGCTGTAGCACCAGGGTCCAAGATTCACGTCCTGGAGCATTTCGGGTTTCCGATTAGGGATGCTCAATCTGTATGTTACTTTTCAAACCCACTTATCTCAAAGCTTAAAGAGGCTATGACAAAAGTCCCTCCAGTCATGGAGAGCACCTGATCTGTGATCCTACGCACACCATCAGCCTGTGGCCCCTGTCTGTGCCCGAGCATCACACCACTACTGAGACTATTAGAGTAAGAAAGCTTTTGTTCAGATCTGTTTGATGACATGGAGCTTCGAGTCAATAATTAAATAAATTAAGATAAAAGAAGCATATGTAGACACATTTGGGAAATGCGTAGCTCAAAAATAAGAGAAAAATGAAAAAACAAAAGGCCAAACCATCAGCACTGTACTGTTACCTTTTTGTGAGCATAGGAGCCCGTTTCATGCAGAATTGCCACTCTGAATGGAGGCCACCATGTGTGGAATTCTTTCACCCATTGGTGCATCACTGTCGTTGGGCAGACAATCACAGTGGGGCCCAGTCCCTTGAACCTGCATCCAGAAGCCCAAGAAAACACAACTGTGAAAGACAGTGGAGAAAGTGACTAATAGACAAAACCAAACACCGTGAGTGGTTCAAATAAGACAATAACCTGTAAAAATCTACTGATGCTTTCTTTAAGGAGAAAAGCTAACGAGGTTAGGGTAACTCGAGTTTGCAGGAATCCGTTCATCCCTTAGCGGATGCAGGAATTAACAGCAGCAAACGACACAGTGGAAGTCAATGTCTATAGTAAAGGACACACAGAAAACATTTTCTCTCTTGCTAAGACAGCTAACGTCTGTGGAATGCTTACAACAGTGTTAATTAGTGCATTCTCAAAGGGCTTACTGAATAAGACAGAATACCAGATAACCAATAAAAATCATTAAAATTTTCAGTTTTTGAAAATTATTTAATAACCTGGGAATGCTTATAATAAACTAAAAAACTTACAGATCACTACAATCTCCTAACACCTGGGCAGTGGGAAGCAGGAGGAGGCATTGGTCACCATGGTCTTCCTCTCTCCAGCCCTGCTTCCCTTAGCCTCACCAGGAGGAGCGTAACTCTGGTTCCCAGAGATTTATTTGATTGGGTCCTAAGCACCTACCGGGTACGCCATGAAGTGGGAATCCCATTCATACACAGCCCAACAACACAGCATGCCCTGAAACTTCCACAGGAGAGCTGCCTGTCTTAGGAAGGAAAATGCACACTCCAGGTTAGGGAGCCATTTTTCTTGCTCCATCCTGTGTGTGTGTTTGGATGCTATTTGGTGCTTAAGATGAAGCACAAGTCAAAAATCAACAGTGACATCTGCACATGCTACCCCACCCTCATGGCTTTCCACTGTAAAGGACAGAACTGTCACCCATTCTTCAGGGCACCAAACCAGAAGTCTCTTTTGTTCCTTGATCAATCTTCTTGCCTCCCACCAGAGGAGACCTGTACAATCACACCCACTTTACCTCCTGAGTCTATCCCGTCACCACCTCCTCCCCTGCAGAGTCACCACTCATTCCGGGCAGCGACTATCATCTCGCCTATGTCCTGAGAGTAAAATCTGGATGTTCCAGGCCCTCCCTCAAGGCCTCCAATAGCTGCACACTGCTCTTGGAACAGCATCTGCACCTTGGCCTGGGCATGAGGCCGTGCAGATCCGGCTTCTGCCGCACCTGTCGTTTACCAACACTGTTAGCACCTGACCCTGAACTCTGCCACTGCACTGTCCTCAGGACCTAAGAGCACACGCTCTTCTAGACCTTGCCTCTTCTCCCTTCCCCACCACCTGATACTTGCAGGAGCTGCCCTTTCTCTCCAGACAGGTCAATGAGCCTCCCTTGACGTACTCATGCTAACCCCGCTGTAAGACACAGTGCTCCTTCTCAGCTCTTTAGAAGTCTGGACAATCTCTTTATGGTATGATCTCAGGGCCTCGCCCATAGCATGGAAAGGATGAGCATGACAACACATGAATTTAAAGACTGGAAGGAAATGTAAGTGTGAAAGGCATTTAAGTTGGGAAGACACACATAATTTTCATTCTCTTGTTATAGCTGAGGACATGATTCCTAAACTTAAAATGTTGAAAGTTTCAATGTGAGTTACACAGAACTTGAAATTTTAAAAATCATCTATGTAACTGAAAGAAAAGGGGTCTAGTGGAAAAGTAAGATACTGGCCAACTCTGACTACAAGCTCTACCCCTGTACTCCAACATGACAGAATGCTTCTGTCCACTTACGAGTCCTTCACTGCCTGCTCTATGTGGTCACTGTCCCCTGTCCCTCAGGGTTGGAACAGAGAATCCAGAAGTCATAACAAACTCAGCCCTTCCCACCAAGCCATGCTGTCACCAAAGGCAGGGCCCAGACAGTTGTCTCTCACTCTCCCTGGGGAGAGCAGGGCTCTGCTCTGGCTCCTGCCCCTGGCCCCTTCCATGACAGTATTCTTTTTTTTTTAATATTTATTTATTATGTATACAATATTCTGTCTGTGTGTATGCCTAAAGGTCAGAAGAGGGCACCAGACCTCATTACAGATGGTTGTGAGCCACCATGTGGTTGCTGGAAATTGAACTCACGACCTTTGGAAGAAGAGCAGGCAATCCTCTTAACCACCGAGCCATCTCTCCAGCCCAGTATTTCTTCTTAAAAGGATTAATGTGCCAGCTTCTTCATATCCTCCAGTGAGAACAAAAAGGAGCTGCCATGGAGACGTACTTGGCAGGGATTAGGAAACAGCCAATCAACAGCTGTCTAAAGTAGTCTAAGAGAAACTCACCTTCAAGTAAGTGTGTGTGCGCGCGGGCGCCCGCGCCTTTTCAGGCTGTACGCATTTTTCTCTCCTTTATAATATACCTTCTATGAACTACTATGCCGATGAAATATACACTCACTAAGACTACTATTTAATACCAGCTGATCTACTACCTGGCATTACAGAGTCCTTTAATTTCTATCACTCCCCCCGTTAGAATAACAGAAGGTTCTCATGCAGAGTTGAAATCCCACAGCTGAGGCAGGCTATTCCCGGACCACAAACCCATTTGGCAGTCAAATCCATTAACAGGCGAGTGAACCACTTTCCCAGCCTCAATACCAGCAAGATGACGTGAACTGGCTAAATGCACTAGAGTGATTAGCATCAATTACCAAACATACTATAGCTCCTTTCATCTTTGATTACCATTGATTACTTACTGAATTTAGGACAAATCAATAGCTCCATGGTCAAATACTTCAACTTATGAGTGGGATGACTACTGGTTATGGCCTAGAACTTACTGGGAATTACAAATTGTAATGTTTACCTTCCAAAGTTCATTAGCTGTTTTTGGACATTAACTCTTCATCAGAAATTAATTAAATGACAACCAAGTCAAGTATTAACTGAAATGTGAGAGGCAAATCATTTACATTTTTCCATTATAAAATTCAGAGGACCCATCCCTATAATAATGGTCAAGTAAAAAGTCAGTGTATCCACTGGGATCTGGAAACATAGCTGCCAGCATTCACTTATTCATTCATGTAATAATATGCTTCTTCCTTCTCTAAAAGCAGCTGTTCAACCTCTATCAAAACATAAGTTAATAGAATAAACTGCATTTACTACAAGTTTCTTGATATCACAGAGACTTGCAGCTTCACAATGTTCACAGATCTTAAAATTAGGTCACTACTTCCAATGAGGACTCCAACATCTCTTGCTTGCAAGAATTAATTTTTTTTAAAAAAAAGGTACACAGTCAACAACAAGGCAATATCAGATTACAGAGACGTCCTGTCGCTTTGAGAGCTATTTTTCTTTAAGACTCAAGTTCACCTAGTACAGAAACACTTTACACCACGGCTCCTCATGGAGCTCCTCAGTGCACCCTCCTCAGCTGGCCCTGTAGTCTGGGTGAGTGGTGCCACACTCTCAGAAGCCAGATTCACCAATACTATTTTAATAAAGACGATCCGGGCGCTGGTCCAATATGCCACACTATTTCATTATGGAAAGAGAATATGAGCATTGATAGTTAATTGATTGCAGCTGATGCTCATTACAAGCCCTCACTTCACTCCTCGTAGGACTGCTACCACTCAAGAGAACATGTTTTAATTTTTAGATCAAAACTACACTGCAGGGATGAGTTGAGGGTTCCGACACCCGGGACGTTGAGACTCCACACAATAGGGCAGGAGAAGAACAAAGAAATTGGGGATGAGAGACAACTGCAGAAGTCATATAAGGAGAGAGTCCTAGGAACATCTGGGACACCAGGACATTCGAACTACCAGAAACCTCAAGGGTTGTAGAGAACAAGCCTGACTGGAACAGAGGAAGTAATTTTTAAATGAGAAATGACAGTCACAGACAGGAAAAGCTCAAATACCCATTTCCACCTGACTTTGGGGCTGGAATGTTTTCATATCTCCAGGCAAATCTATCCTACATCTAAAGAAGTGTTCTGATAGCTACAGAAATTTTTCTGCTTCAATACAACTTCCCTATAACAACAACATGGTGTTTGGTTTTTAAAATTCTTTTTAACACATTTCCTCCTTCTACAGGGGGCTTTCAAAAGTATCTAGGGGTTGAGATGGCTCAGTGGCTAAAAGCACACACTGCTTTTACAGAGGACCTAAGTTCAGTTTCCAGCACCCACTGCATGACTCACAATCTTCTATGGCTCCAGTTCCAGCAGACACAACACCCTCTTCTGGACTTCACAGGCACCTGCAGTCATATGCACACACCCCCAACACAGACACACAGGCACCTGCAGCCATACACACCCACTCAACACAGACACACACACCGACACCTGCAGTCATATACACACACACCCAACACAGATACACAGGCCCCTGCAGTCATATGTACACACCCCAACACAGACACACAGGCACATGCACACACTAGCACACTAAAAATATTTTTTAAAGAATCTGAAAACTTGAAACAATACTCCTCACAAGAAGTGTTGCCCTGCTAACTGAGCAAAAGAGTAAAACATTTGTAAAAAAAGAGTAACAAATAAAAGCAAACCAGGATGCTTGGGAGACTCAATAATAGCCTTTGGTCAGGAGCTTATGGTCCACATATACTCTCTACTGCATGTTTTTGTGACAGTGCCTTAGAATGTGGGCAAACGTTCTGCAGTTGTGGACTTTGAACACATCAACACTGTCTCAAAGACAATTCCAGACTGTACATAATGTCTGCCTCAAATCATAGGACACACACCCATCATTGCTACTCATTAGATAAACCTACCGAAAGAAAGATAGGGTTCTTAGTTTATCTGTGTCCAAGATGAAACATCCTATGTAATTTATCTAGCAACATTTTCAACAATATAGGTTTCCACGAAGCTAATTTACAACTTACACAAGGCTATCCTCATAGCTCTTTATTGCAAGTACAAACATTCAGTGCCACCTCCAAACAGATTAAATACCAATTTTCTCACAATTCTAGTGCTTTAACAGTGTATTAGAAAATAAGCAGACAAAAACTGAAATTACTCCCTACACTTCATGGAAGTCACGGAGGTGTTGACCTTGGGGGCGGAGTCTAAACCATATGGGGAGGATGAGAAACTTCACTCCAGAAGCGTGAGCGTGCTGGAAATGCTATCACGCACAGGCTCTGAAGGAAACCACAGAGAACGGCTTCTTCTGAGCTCCAACTCTGCCCAGGAGCAGACTCGTACTTACTGTAATGCTCACCTGGTCTTTTGCCAGAACAAATATTTTAATGTAAAATTTAATAAATGGGACTAAAGGTATTATGTCTAATTTAAAATTCCATATTGTGTAAACTATTGATATTAACATAATTGAGTTTGTAAACAATCCATTTGCAAGAGCTAACCTTAGACATCGTATTGACCCAAAATATCTAGTGGGGCCCATCTGCAAAATGAAGCATCAACGCCTGGAATTCATTACAAGTGTTACATGTTTAATTTCTCCTGCCCTACAGCTCCATTGTCTCGTAAAATTTTTCCTTTGATGTCCCCCACTAAAAGAATTAAAGGAATATTGTAATTGAAATGTCATCAATAATTCACAAGCCCCTCCTCCACAGCAATACATCTGATGAAATATTAATTGAGCTCCACAGACTGACAGTCTGCAGAGAAGCACTTGCCTGTAATTTGAACCGCGAGTCCTGATCTTGCTGTAGCTCAGACCTGCCAAGAAGGCAATTATCTGGATGGTCTTGCCCAATCCCATTTCGTCTCCCAGAATTCCTCCTGCCTGCTGGCAGTGCAATTCCCACAGCCACCTAACACCTGTCTGCTGATACCTACAACAACAAACACCAACAAGAAAAGAGAAAATGGCAAATGGTGGGTGATACAGATTGTAACAGAAAGTACTCATGAATTAATCATTTGGCTAGGTTCTAGTACCAGTCAGAGAAACATACCGGATGCGTGTTTTATATGATTATTATATTTATAAGGTCATACATTTTTGATCACTTAGGCATAAAAAAATCGTAATTTTTTGTTATAGAATGTTAACACATTTCTAATTAAACTGGTAGATTGGGGTAATTAAGAACTATTTTATGTCTTTTACAACATTAAATATTGCTTAATAAACAAGCATAAACTTACTAGCTTTAATTCACTTTCTGAAAAATAAGAATATCAAATATTCTAAGTACATAAAATTCCATAAGTTTTTTCTACAAAAAGAAGTGATACTTTAATCTAAATAGCATCAAAAAAGCAGGGCAGAGAACACCACAATTTATAGCTAACACAGTTGTAAAGTCACTTTGTAGACCTATTATCTTTTAGGGAAAATTAAGTTAAATGTTAAGGTCATAAACAAGTATGAGTAATAGGATTGTTCTTAAAATTAGTGTCTAACAGATGCCTCTGCTGCCCGATTGACAGCTGTGAAGAACTCTTTATAAGGCCAAACAGTGTGGGAGGTCGCCAGTACTTCAAAGCACAAACTGATTCAAGGAGTTTATCTCCCTCACCTCTCCCTCTCAAAAGAAAAACGAAAATATGTAGCTGGTATCTTCCTTTCCTTATCAATCAAACATTCAACTCTATCAACTCTAAGGTTTTCTGTTTGTTTGTTAATGACATGATATCAAGGGATGGAATGGAAACTATATATGCCATAGTAAATGACTTAAAGCAAAACCCACTTATGATAAAGCCAAAGCACAACCCCACCCAAAGAAAACCGCATGGCCACAGTGCTACCCCTAAAAGACAGGAGGCTAATTTACTGCCCCACAATTCACTGCTTGTATCTGCTCCGCCTACTAAAATCCTCTCAGCCAGGTGTGGTAGCATCTATCTATAAGCTCAGCACATGGGAGGCTAAGGAGGAGAATTCCAAGAGTTCCACCAGGTCTGTCTTGAAAGAAGGAAAGGAAGAAGGGAGAGTGTGAAGACTGTTGACAGACACGCAGAGAGACAAGTAAGTCATCTCGCTGTGGGCCTCGGTTCCCAGCGCTGCCACTCCTTTCAGTAGCTATGCCCTCAGTAACTGACGCTCAGTATTGTGTAAGGCAACTTTAACAGCACGACTTTAGGTGGTAACGCCACTACACACAGCATAAGGAAAACTTTGGGATGTTTCCTGCTTATTAGTTTGGCTAATCATAATAATTATATTGCATATGCACTTGGAGAAAAGAATTCAAAACCAAAACCCAATGCAATATGAAAATAAGACTGATTAAATTGAGAAGAAAGACAAGTTCCATAAAAGCATGGCACGCCCTAGAGAACAACGGCTCCCACTCAAGAAACCCATTGCATGGAGGCTCAGGACCAGGAGGTCTGGACAGGACCGCACAATCAACAGACACAGGGGTCAGTGGCATAATTTACAGGCAGGAAGCAAAGGCTCGGGAAAGGAAGGGCTAAGAGAGGAGAAAAGGGGAGAGGAGGAGAAGGACAGGAGAGGGGACAGCAGAGAAGAGGGTGTGACACACAAACAAGTGAAACTGAAATGCAGAATTGTATGACTCCAAAGTGATCCCACTTCAGAAATAATCCAGCACAGTAGCCTGATTTGCTCCCTGGGGGCATTTGGCAATGTCTACAGCCATTTTATTTTTCAAGTGGAAAAGAACAATTAGGGCTTAATGGCCAAGAGTCGGAGATGCTATTTATTCTCTAGTGCTGTGGTCAGTCCCCACGGAAAATTATTTGGCCCAAAATGTCAAGTGTGTCAAGGCTAGCCTGAACTAGCTCTACACACCTATAATCCCAACACAAGGGAGGCTAAGGAAGGAGGTTCCAAGTGTGAGGCCACCCTGAGCTACATGATGTTACCCTGTCTCAAAAGAATAAAAATTAAAAATGAAAACAAAACAAAATAGACTGCGGTTTGCACTCAGGCTCCAGAATGGCTGGGTTCTAGCCATTGGCCTTCTCCTACCAAAGCAGAGAAGCCACGGGAGCAGCTCCAAGCAAGCCCTGGACCTCCCTGTGACCGCCGGAAATCAATCCACCCAACACAGAGCCAGCCAACACTCTTCTTCCCTAGGGCCCAAATTTAATTAAAGTGGGAAGAACTGGAAATCAGCAACTGGGGAATTATGAAAGAACTATTGATCATTTTGGTGTCTCTCAGCAAGAATCCGGAAGTGAACTGGACACTGGATTCCATCTGACCCCTAGAGAATCAGCAACAGTGGGCTAGGTGTTTGAATATCTCCTACCCTAACACTCCAAGGGTTTTCACGGGGTACAGAATGACATCTTTACAAATACAGGTGAAGTCCTACAGAAGTAATGTAAGAAATACTCATAAGACACCCCAGGGCTGCATCTCAACAGCAAGGATTGTGCAGACTGGGTAAGGTACCACATCATAAACAGGCCCTCAGATTTCAGTTGAAAAATATTCGTTGATAACAGAGAAGCACCCACCACTCTAGTCAGTGGGGCTGTGTGATGAGTGAGGAACGAAGGGCCTGGGCTCTGGCTCCACCGGAAGTAGGAAACACCCTTAGTTTCATGGCTTTACATTCTGAACAGTAAATACTGTAAAACAACCACACCATTAAAATGCCAACAGAGCATGGAATCTAGTTTCCAAAATCTTTGAGAAGCATATAAAATTTACTCCTCAGAAAGTTAAACTGTCTTTTAAATTACTATACAACAGTAAGGAAATTACTGAACTCTGATCCCTGTGGGACCAAAGCATCAGAAACATCCACAGATAATTGTTGGATCTTGGCATTGTCACACTAACCCAAGATTGCAGTTACCAGTTTGGTAGAAGGTAAGGTCAAAACAAATTGAAGTTTGTCGTAAGGCTGTTAAATTATACAGATGAATAATTTACTGGGCAAACTTTCAAAACTGAAATTTAGAAGTTAAACATTATCTTGCAGAAAATAGCTCTTAAATGGAAAACTGTGCTTCCTGACTCCCTGGGGTGTAACTATACCCCACTGACTCAGTTCTACTGAGTGTAGTAAACAGAATAAAAATATATCCACAACTTGAAAGTAAACTGGCTTGGCTAAAACTTAATCACAAAAAAATGGTGACAATAGGGCTGGAGAGCTGGCTCAGCAGTTAGGAGCACTTACTGCTTGGTTTGGCTTCCAGCACCGACACAGCAGCTCACAACTGGCTGTAATTCCAGTTCCAAGACAGCTGGTGCCCTCCTCTGGCCTCTGTGGACACTACATGCACATGATACATACACATAGCTACAAAGTAGGCAAAATACCCATACACATAAAATAAACTTTTTAAAAACAGGGATTCTCTTTGCCCTCCTTTTTCTTACAATAGAAGATATAAAATCTAATAACATTTATAAAGTATTTTAAGTTATTTTTATAAATATAAAACAGAATACTTTCCAGGAATATGTAATTAGGAAAAATTTAAAACAGTAACAAGCGCATATTTATATTAACTATGATAAAGTTAATAGCCAATAAAGTGACTCTTACAGCAACTCAGTAAAGTGAAGTTTGGTTCTTTTACCTGTGAAACTGCTTTGCAAGAAAATCTGACACTTATACAACACTGTACATCCAACCTGACTCCTGAGGACAGTTACGAATGAGATCATTCACTAAACATTCAAAAGAGGCCTGTCCTTGTTAAATCAGCTTAACCTATAATTTAGGTATTTCTTTTTGCTAGTACAATATGGACACTATTTTCCTTGTTCCCATATAAACAATTACTTCAGAGAAAATAAAAAGAATGGCCAATAAATGTAGTCTTTACTTATCTTTCTACAGTTAATTTTCATTGGGGAGTAGCAATAAACAAACGATTTGCCTTTCTGGGCTGTGAACTGACTTCTTGGCAGAAATGATCAGAGAGGTAGAATTGACCTTCTATGTGGTTCATCCTCTTGATCAAGTCAGGCCATCCAGCCATGTAAATTCAGTGAGGACCTGGCTTTACTCTGTGTTTAATGGGATAAAATAACAACTCCTTACTCCTCCACCCCTAATGCAAGGAGAAATTAAATTTATAACATAAAACTATAACATGGGGGGAGGGATTGGGTGAGTGGTAGAGCACTTACCCACCATGAGCAAAGCCCTGGATTCCATCTCCCTGGCACGATAACTAAATAAATATGATTTGTAGTTCTTGATCTTGCCTAGTGATGCTGCTCAGTGCTTGTCGTGAACACACACCCCACGCATACAAAAGCTCTGAGAGGAAACAGGAAGAACATGCTCTTTCTAAGTAGATATATTACTAAGTGAAGGGCATGGCTGACAGTGACTCTATAAAGAACACTGAGCTTCCCCATCTCCCAGAAGTTTGCATCCTGCTCTATGCACAACTGCTGGTGCAGAAAAGAAAGAAGCTACCCGGTGCGTGACTTCCTCTGCACCTCTAAGGAGGCCTTCCTAAAGCATCCATTACTAAATCTGCCAATGAGGAGATGAAGATGTCCCTCGGCATTCACACCCATATGGGACTCCTACCCTGCCGTACAGACCACGCAAGCAGGCACGCATCTGCCATGCGACACTCGGAGGGTCGGCATGGCACTTGGACATTTACACATGGAGCTTAAGTCAGCTTCCAGCAGCAACTTAAAACTCGAGGTGTTGTCTATGTCTTATCTTTTGAGATTATGCAGAAAGTCATCCACATAAAATATTTAGATGCACATTTGGTCAGCTCAAAAATATTATACCCGTAGGTATGATACAAGATCCTCAGAAAACAATCAACAATTTTTATTTCCACAAAGAGAAAAACCAAAAGTAAAATCCTCCCCAAGGTTTGATTATAATATATATAAAACTCCTCTTAGAGATTTTAATAAACAAACATTCTTAAAGAAATTACTCTAATATTTACAATGAGTGGTTTGGCACCTTAAAATTACTAAGAACAAAAGCATAATTTGGTGGAGAGGCTTTAAGTGTGTTGCTTTTAGTCTGCTGAGACAAGTCCACACAGATTCATCCGTTTACAAACATACCCCATGCGCACCTTCGCCAATTTATTATCATCTAATTTTAATGAACAGCATGTGGCTAAAATTTCATTTGACAGTGTCTGGATTTGCAATAAATTGCTGAAAGTACCTTACAGGCCCACAGGTAACTACTGTGCAGTTTCTAAGTGTTAATGTGCACACAACATAAAGGACAGAACAATGGCACGTACTTAAATAGCTTTTTGAAGAGGAAGCTTGGCACTCTGAAGCCTTCGTCGAATTCGGTGTCACTGTCCTCAGAGTCGTCGTCCTGCTTCGTGGACTGCTCTTTCTCCTGCAGCCTCAGCTGATCCCACCTCCTGCGGTGAACGAGAAATCAGAGATGAAGACAGGCATTGCACCGGAACGGCCTCTCAGGCCTCTGCCACCATCACTACTCGGCAGCACTAACAGTCTAGGAAAACCAACTCTCCTCCTGCCGCTCAAGTCAATTCGTACTTGAATTATTACAGCTCCTCTAGAAAGATGCCCACACTTCCCATTTCATTATCACAACCACTTCCTCCTCTTCAGCACGCCCTAAGGGGAGACTTCTCTACTAGCTCCTAAGATACATGACTCGCCCTACAACAGACTCAGGAGGTCGCAATATAACTGAGCATTTCCAATGGTAATACAGTTTAATAAGAGCATATTTTATTTAGAACTAGTATTTCTCTGCTAAAAATTATAGTCACGGGATTAAAAACATACTATTCTGAAAACAAATTTTTGTTCCAAATTGCTGCATTGGTATTTTTTCTAATTACTTAGCTGAAGAGGAGCAAAGGTGCCATTATACTGACAATCATACCACTCAGAATGTGTTAATCAAATAAAGTTAAATTTTGAAAAAGATGAACATTTGTATTTTGGAAGCATGATGCCATGTTTGTGCAACAGACAGTGACAGCTACGCAAGCTATGACGGACAGAGAACACCACAGCTGGACAGAGGGTGCAGCCACTCAACCAGGCTATTTCTATAGACCCACAGCTAAAATAAACTATGATATTGTGACCAAAAAGAAAAACAATCACCAAAGTAAACAGCTTGGACTCCATTATTTTCATAAAAAGGCAGCTGACATCCTAAAGGTTACAAAGTGGCAGAAATGGACTAGAGCACGGACTGACAGATGCCTGGGACCACAACTCACAGGAAGACAGCAGCAGCACACACTGCCACTGACTAGCAGAGACTGAGGGAAGGCAACACGAGGGGCTAAGACTGACACAGTGTTGGCTGGAAAACCAATCATAAAAGCTACAGAGGCCAGGCAGGAGTGATGGGCAGAAGGTAAAGCACATCCTTCAAAAATTCAGCTCTTCAAAGTAGCTGACACTTGGGCTCAGAAAGAAAGCACTAGGTGGTGATGCAGAACTGTTCTCTGTGGTGAGAACTTGGCAAAACGAGCAACAAAATCCTGGCAGCAGTTTCTGGAGAAGGGCGGCAAACGTAGAGGCAGTATCCAGCCAAGTCCAGAGGAACAGGGGTCACTCACCTATGTACGACTATGGCATTCCTTCACATAAAACACTTCCAAAGACCACCCCTTCCCCCCGTATTAGTTTTCTTCCTTAAGAATCACCTCCATGCAGCTAACCAAGTGCGTTTTCTGGGTGGCCACAGTCCGCTGTTCTTCCGATTTCTGTGGCATTTACGATTTTAGCTTAGTGCAATGGTGCCCTGCAGTGGCTCTCAACGGGAACAATGCACCCCCCCCCCCCAATTCCCACCCAGGGAATAACAATGCCTAGAGACACATCTGGTCATTATCAAGGTCTTCCACAGGGGGGCGGGGCAAAGCTGCAGGAGTACAGTAATGTTCTTGCCTATCATGAAGGCACCTGGGGTCCGAGTCTCAGATGGGGCAACTACAGATAAGTTAAGCCAGGAGGGCAGACTTAGGCCAAGATAATCGTCCAGTAAAAATGTTGTCTCTCTTACATAACAATAACATCAAGGAAGCCTCGTGAGCAGGAATGTCCAGAGAACATACTGGAAAGGTGTAGTCATTCTCCCGATGCACATCCACTGTTTCAGGTATTGAGATGATCCTTGGTACCCAGACCCCGAGCATCAGATATTATAAAGATGCCTCTGTTCTACTCAGCAAACTCTGTGGGTAAGACGATACTCCAGGAATCACAAAAGTTATCACCGGCACTTAAAGAGACTTCATCAGGCATTTTTCTTCAATAATATGGCAAGGAGGGAACTAGAAATCTCTGAAGGTACTGACTTCAGCAGTTTGGCACAAGCTGAACAACGGCTTTTCCATATTACACGGTACATTTCACTCACAGATGACCGTTATTTCCTTAGACTCCATCACTCAGTGTTTGTGGCTGTTAAATTTCCCACCACATCATCCCACATTGACAAGATTGCATCTTCTCTTGCTTTCCTCTCTGTCCTAAAATACACAGACATCACGTTGCCACAGAACTCGGCACCTAGGAAACCACACAAGCCACTACAGAAGCGATTGCATCCGAGAGCTTTCCACTTCATAAAGAAAAATGAAAGCCCTTAACACTCACTCAGTTTGGTCAAAGAATGAGTAAAGATGGTGGGGATAAATCATTATGGTCAACAAGCACCTGAACCACTTATTTGTGAAAACAAACAGCCTGAGAAGAATCAAAAAGACAGAGAATACAACCTCATGCATGTGGCTTGGGCTACAGACGGCAATACTACCTTGTGTGGCTTGGGGATCACCATCTAAGAAGTGCCCACAAGAAAAGGGCACACCCAGGAAAGGCAGGAGAGCTGAAGCCACCTAGATACAGAAAAAAAGATGTCTTGTCATGATAGGGTGCTTGTTGACATGTGAGTGGGAGTCTCAGTTCCACACCTGTTCTTCAGAAAAAGAGAAAGCAGCGCAGCAGAGAAGCAGTGGCTTCTCCATCTGAGGTGCGGCCAAGAGTCCTTCTGTTGTTGTTGTTGCTATGTATTCTGCACGTATATGTCTAAGTGTAGATGCACATGCACTGTGGTGTGCAAGTGGAGGTCAGACAACAACTTTCAATAGTGGGCTCTCTCCTTCCACTTTTGTGTAGGATCAAACACAGATGGTCAGGCTGCCGCAAGCATTTTTTTTTTTTACCTTCTATGCCATGCCACAAGCCCAAGAATCATCCGAAGATGCTCTTCTCAGCACGTCCTCTAGAATCCAGCTTGTCCTGCAGCCTATAACAGGCTGGCAATCTGTCTGGCCAGCAGATGTGAAGGGGCTAGACACCTACCGTGCAGAAGACACCTGCTGGACACCTACCGTGCAGAAGACACCTGCTGAATACCTAACATACATACATACATACATACATACATATTCACACACACACACACACACACATATCACATATTTGCCATGGACTAGGGATGTAGCTCAGCAGCACAGCACATTCTTAGAATGCATAAGGCTCTGGATTCAATCTCCGGCACCAAAAGCAGAAATCAAGATTTGACCATACATTCGCAGACTGTCTGACTCACACCTGACTTTTATATGTGGCTGCCTTTTTAACAAAGGCACAAGCAGAATTACTAAAAATTGTCTGGTGGCAACAAATGGTCCAACATCTACATTTTTCAGAAGAGAATTAACTTTTTCATGTTCTCAATCCTCTCATTTAAAAAAATCCACATGTAATAGTCACAGCTGCAGCCACATAAAGCGAAAGTGCCTGGTGTTCCCTGGCAGAGCTTCTCACTCCTCATACAGCTGCCATGTTCAGCCCACTGACGCCTCCACTAGCAGCCACTTGGAGGGGAAGCCGCTGAGAAACATAAACTTAATTCTCATCAGATGCAGGCACAGAAAACACTCTTTGGCTTCCCTGCATGCCTGAAGGAATGAGACCTGGCCCAGGCTCTGGGGCCTGGAGCTGATGCTGCAATAATGTCTGTCAGAAGCAACCCAGACCCAGAATAACTGGCTGAACTACAGCAAGGCTCACATTAGCTACTGGGGTGCTTTGTCAATGGAACCCTAAGAATATACCTGCAAGCTAAGTGCCACCATCATTTACTGTTAGTTTGTTTTAGAATTTCTAGCATTCCAAAGACAAACAATTTATGTAAGTAGAAAAACACAGTCGGCTGCATCTGCCATGCCTTTCACGTGGCCTCGCCTCTCTTCAACTGCAGAGCCAGTGCCCCGCCTCTGTCCTCCTGCATGCACATCTTTACCTTTGGCAGACCCTCAGATGCCATGCTCCCTTCCCTTAGAGGAAGCTTTTCCCAACCAAGTAGTTAGGTATGCTGTGTACCAAATGCCACCCTAATCCTACAATATCCTAGGCTCACCAGGAGTCTCATCCCCAGTGCCCACAGAGTGCCAGCACATAGTGAAATCTTTATCTATCTCCCAAGTTGAGTGGGAGCCATCAGAGGACAGGGATTGGCATGAAGCTCTAGAGTTCACAGCAGACAGTGAATGCTGAGCAACGAACAATGTCCAGAACTGGACTCAGGTTAAGGAAGACAGACACAGGGAAGCTTTATTGGACAATTATCTAAGTGGGTCATCCAGAAGTGCTTCTAGAACCTTCCTGTCCTACCTCACTTAGAGACTAGCTCTTGCTTGCTTTCTTAATCCCACTCATATTACTCTAAGGCCCCATACCATACTCTGATTTCAGTCTGGGACAAAGAGTGACCCACGGAAGAGAGCAGCTAGTTACAATGTCAGAGAAATTCTTAATTTAGGATCTTAAAATAATAACAATAACTTAAAAAGAGGTAAAGGGAAGCTCATTATTTTCAACAACTAAAAACAAAATACATAAAACAAAATTTCTTATTTTCAAAACTGAGCTGCATTTGCAGAATCCCCAATGGGTCCACTTAATAACAAAAACTGGTTTCTGTACCCCAGCCAGTAGGAAGACTCAGGGGCCCCAGTTTTGATCCCAAGTTTGTCCAGGATCAATTGGAAACTATAAGTAAAATATTCCTCTACTTCAAAAAAGAATTCTTGGGACAGGAATGGAGCTGCCAGCTCTAATCTCTACTTCTGTGAGTAGGAAGGGAGCGATGTTTTCATGAACTCATCCTCTTGTCTTCCTTTTTGTTGTCCTTGTAGCACTTGCTGCTGTAAGCAAACCCAACAACGTGGTACTGTATCCTCTTGGGGTGGCCCTACTTCCCGTCATCTGTCAGACCCCAGCAGCGGCCATTAGAGTAGAGCCCACTGATGTGAGCTGTGGAAGCCAGACGGAGACAGCAAGCTGTGTTAGAGGCCTTTAACTGGAAGAGGGGCCTGCTCCCCAGAACGTGTCATTCCCTGCTGCACTCACCTCCTTGACCAAGAGCCGGAAGGGGTCTGTGACAAAGACTAAATGAGACAGGATATGCACAAAAGATCAAACAGACCACACACATAGTAAGTGACATTTGACAATTCTGCTAGGTAACCTTTACAAAAGATGTAAAGCCAAGGGCTAGAGAGACGTCTCAGCAGTTACGAGCACTTCTTACTCCTAAAGGAGATCTGGGTTGAGTTCTCAGTGCCCACATGGTGGATCACAACCATCTATAACTCCAGCTGCAGGGGACGGCGCCCTCTTGTGAGTTCCATGGGCACCAGGCACATATATGGTACACATACTATTATTCGGCCAAATGAAACAAATCTTTTTTAAGTTTTTAGTTTAATTTTTTAAATCCCTATTTATTTACATTTAGTTTATTTTACTATTTTACGTGTATGGGTGTTTTGCCTACACTATCTGTCTGTGCGCCACTTGCACGCCTCATGCCCACAGAGGCACAAAAGGTTATTCTTCCTGCGGGAAACTGAATCCAGGTCCTCTGGAGGATTAGCTCACTCTTCTGCTAAGCCATCTCTCCAGCACATTTTCAATTAAAAAATAATGAAAAAAACTAAAATCAAGAACGATCAGTTAAGTGTAGTTTAAGCATAAACAACAAATAAATATCAAAACATCTATTGCAGCTGGGATCACAGTACAGGTCTCTAGGCTCAGCACTTACACCCACCCTGCTTGAGCAGGGAGGGTCAGGAGTTCAAGGTAGCCTCAAATACATTGTTGGAGGTCAGTTTGGTCTACCGGAGCCTGTCTCAAAAAAATAAAAGACAAACCCTGTCTCGAAAAACCAAAAAAAAATAAATAAATAAAAATAAAAGACAATAAACAAACAAAACAACGAAGAATAAGTAAACAACAAAAACTATGCAATGTAATTCTGGGCCAGTGGGGTTTAAACCGCACCCCAAGAATGGAAGACTGCTTTGTTTATTCCACCTCATCCCAGCATGTCAAATGGACAGGGCACTGTAGGCATGCTATCCTACATTAAAGGTGGCAAAGGGTCTGGAAATCGAGCCACAGAAGATAACAGAAGAGCCTCAAGGGAGTGTCCCTTAGAACAGAACTGTAGGGACTCACAGTTCAACCTTGACCTACCTGGGCAGCGGTCTGGTGCCCCCTAATGTATGCAAAAAAGAAACAACTATTGGTAACTGTACTTATGTTCATAATCATATGTACAAAAAGTATGGAAGATGCAAAAAGCATAACAGCAATGAACTAAGTTTGTAACAGCTAATATTTATCCATACATACCTGCAATTGTTAAGTGGTCTTTTACTTGAGAACGGTCACTTCAATGCAATGTCTGAGAACAGTCACCTCAGTACACAGCGTCTGAGAACAGTGCACAGTATCTGAGAACAGTGCACAGCGTCTGAGAACAGTGCACAGTGTCTGAGAACAGTCACCTCAGTGCACAGTGTCTGAGAACAGTGCACAGCGTCTGAGAACAGTCACCTCAGTGCACAGTGTCTGAGAATGGTCACCTCAGTGCAGTGTCTGAGAACAGTCACCTCAGTGCACAGCATCTGAGAACGGTCACCGCAGTGCACAGCGTCTGAGAACAGTCACCTCACTGCACAGCGTCTGAGAACAGTGCACAGTGTCTGAGAACAGTCACCTCACTGCACAGCGTCTGAGAACAGTCACCTCACTGCACAGCGTCTGAGAACAGTCACCTCACTGCACAGCATCTGAGAACAGTGCACAGCGTCTGAGAACAGTCACCTCACTGCACAGCGTCTGAGAACAGTCACCTCACTGCACAGCGTCTGAGAACAGTCACCTCAGTGCACAGCGTCTGAGAACATCACTTCAGTGCAGTGCCTATAACGTCTTCACAGCTCTCCTAGAACCTCTTTTCAAGGTTCCTCCTTGTTTGACAGAATCTTTGCCCACAGTTTTAGCTTATGGGATGGGAACTCAATAAGAGCCAACAGTTACAAGCTTCTACATGTGATCTTGTCTGCTGTAGTCTTGTCACGTAGGCAGGGTACTACTTGGATCCCTGCTTTACAGATGAAAACCAATCCCACAGCTACCAGTTGCAAGTCTGACACCCTGACTTCATGGCCTACGACTTCCAGCTCAGATGAGGCACTGACTAGCCTTGGACAAGTTTTCTGTTGGTAGTGGCAGAGTTGGTTTGCTTTCAGTTTTTTTCTCTTGGTGGGGGGGGTGGTACAAATAACTTTCAGAAGCTGGTTTCTCCGTCTGCCTTGTTGAGGACTTGCTTGTGGTTTCTGCCACTGTCTAGGCAGCATCATACCCCAGGCTACCCACACTGTGAGCTCCCAGCAGACTCTGTCTCTACCTCCCTCTCACTGCAGGAGCGCAGGCCCCGGGTGCACAGCATCCCATCCGACGGTTTGTATGCTAAGAGCTTTTACCCAGTGAGCCATCTCCTCAGCCCCCTGGACAAACTCTGAGATTACACATACATTTTATATAAAAATTTACATATTTTAAAAGTATTTCTATATTTCAAAATTTAGAGTCAGAAGACAAGGAGTAATGACTGAGATTACTGATATCCACTGAATTTCAAGCACTCACCTAAGTAATTCACTTTCATTAAGGCCTTTAATCCAACAGGATAGATATTTTTCCTTTTCCCCAGAGAGAGACAGGCTGAGGGAAATGAAGGTATACACTGGAGATGGGAGAACACCAGCCAGTCACACAGGCCCTCTGTCCAAATGGGTGTTTTCCTGCTCAATCTCTGTGTATGAATCTTTTACAAGATTTTATAAAAAGGCTTATTATTATAAAAAATCAGCAATACGACAGATTGCTTCTGTGCAGGAGCATGACTCCGCCCTCATGCACCAATGCACAGGGAAAGTCACAACCTACTGTCACCTGACACCCACAGACTCTTCAAAGTAACAAAGAAGCTGCCTGGCAGTTCTCACTACAGCTGATCTGAGCTGAGCCATCCCACGAGACACACTTAACACCAGACAAATCGATGGACACAACCGCCCACACCAACCCTCTAGCAGGACAAAGTACCCCTATTAATGGGAACCAGCAAACATGAGGAGCCTCGGGTTCTACAGTCAAAACATGAGCATGCCCTCCCCAACTCCACGGTCCTCACCCCTCCCCAACTCCACGGTCCTCACTCTCTATGCTCTTTTTACATTATAAGGATCACTGGGCCTAGCACAATTAAAGACCGGAAGGGGGAGGGGGGAACAAAGACGCATACCATACAGTCAAATCTGCTAATACTATGAAATTCCAAACTCAAGATCATTCTCCACTCATTGCAATTTCCATGAAGGAAATTCTACAACAGCAGCACACAGAGTACAATCTGATTTTTGAAGGTATATCCAGACACCAAGCTGGGTATTTAATACAGTTTGCATTTGTGTACTCCGATGGGTTCTCTGTTTCAAACAGCTAAGACTCCCTAGCAGATTAGCCTCATTTGTGAAATTGAGGGACTCAGAGCTTTACTTTTCTTATCTCCCTTTTTACAGTCTATCTGGGTGGACTTAATTGGTCTATCTGAGCAGACGAAATGCCCTCAGTTAGGAGCCCAGACCTCACGGGGTAAATTAAGACTGATGCGGACAATTATGCCCCAGCCGAGAATGAAGGTGTGCACAGAGCAGACAGCGGGATTAGTCTTAATTTGTGTCTTGGTTTTGTTATTTCAAAGCCAGCATGCTCTCTAAGAAAACATGCTTGGGGGTTGGGAGTCTTTCTTCTCTCTTTAAAATCTAGATTACTAAGAAGAAAAATATGGGCTCATTTCTTTGACAAAGAATGGAGCTCCCAGAATCGCGAAAAGAACAATCTGAAGATCACTATATTTATGTTTCTAGACCAAATCTTGATTTAAACTTTAATCTTAGTTTTTCTGAAATTAAATTTACTGGCACCTTTTTGCAAGGAAAACAATGTGGCTTCTGCTTAAGTCTGCACAGTCTAAAACTGCCAAATGTCCACCTCCAAGCAAGGATCCAACTGAGGAATAGAGACAATCCAATGCAAACTGGATGCTGGCAAAACGGGAAGAGGCTCCATAGCACCAAGGTCGAGACAGCAGGCCTTCTGAGAACACTGTCTTCAGCAGGAACTGGACCCCACACTTCTCCCCACTCTCCCCCAGTGAGGAGAAAATCCATCTTAGAGACAGTGTTGCCAATCCTCTGTAGAAGACCCAGAAGCTGCTGGAGTCCTCACCCCTTCCTCTTCCCCAAGTTCTTCCCATCAGAACTCAGCCAAATGAGCTCTCATCCCCAGGGCTGCGCCATGAGGTGGAGTGCAGCTCCTCGGACTGCTCCTATCCCACCACCCTGTCACAAACCAGAGGACTCTGACCTTCCAAACAAGGACTCTGAACTTCCTCAAAGTTCATCCGAGCTTGCTTAAACCCTTTCAGGATCTGACCCTTGGCAGCACGAGGGACGACCTGTTGCCCTCAGAGATGTCCATGTGCACTGTCAAATCTCCACACTAGGATCCAATTCAGCAGTCCACAGAAACTCAGTCAGTGCTCGGTGAGGGCAGCAGAGAACATGAGCTTCCCTGAGGATTAAGACTGAGACAACTAGAAGACATCTTGTAACACTTACACAATTAATGGAGCCTTCATCAGCAATCTCAACTCTAGTTTATTCACATAAAATAAAGTAAAAACTAGGGCATAAGAAGATAAAAGTTTCAAATGAAAAGAATGCACTAAAGTGAGTTAACTCTGTTTCTAAGTCCCAGTCTCTCACATGTGGCTCCGAAATAAACCACCCCTGCTGGTCTTTCCAGGTGAGAGCTATTCCTATGGGTGACAGCGAGCAAAGTTTAAGAAGCCATCTCCCTAAACCATCTCCAAATCCAATTCCTGGTCTGCTTTCTTGGCCATCAAAGAGGAAGCTATGAGCTGCTTCTTGGCACCACCTTGTGGTCACATGTGGACACTGCACTTTCCACCAGCCCCACAAAGAAATAAAACATTTCCAACATTTCTCAGCTTCCAGCCTCTGCTTAGTAGTAAGACCATAGGCAAGTAGATTATAGCATATTTGTGGGGGCCACTATAACCGTAACAAGGCAAAACAGGTATGTACAAGCTCAAAGTCGGGAATAATGAAGAAAAATATGTAAGGATTTAGCCTATCTTAATATTGCTATATATTTACAAAACAAGTGGAGGAAGATGGAAAGTCTGAGTCCAGCAGGAAGATCAACTAAACCCGACTTTAGGCGGCAGACCTAGCATTCCCCAGTGTGCCTCACGGCCTGAGGAGACCATCACTTGAGACAGTACGTTTCTGGCCTCTCCTTATTTAACTACCTGAAGGTGAGGGCTGGAGGAGGGCTATCTCAAAAGCAACGCCATATGGCTTTGGCTGAACAGAGAAAGCACTGCACCTCAGACCCCAATGTCCTCATCAATTTTTTTCCAGTGGCCTCAAAGGTGGTGACTCTTCTCTGCCCCAGGCCCTCTCTTACATAAGCACAATTATCAAGGCACACAGGAAGGAGTTCAGGAAAATCAAATCGGCCAAAAGCTGCGGTCTCGGAAGGGCAACAGCAGCCAACATACAAAGCTCAGCAGTCTCCAGCTCAGACGGAGTCACATCCCACCCGGGCAAGCTTCTGGGCGGGATTCCCATGCCAGACCTGCACAGTCATCTCCAGGGGTTCTGCAGCCCAGTCTGTGTGCTACTGAGCTGCTCCGGGGCCTGCTCCTTACTAAGGACATACAGGCAGTCCACTTAGCAACTTGAATCACAGCTGGCCAGAGTCAGAAGAAAGAGGAGCTGGCTATGAATGAAAGCTGAATGATGAATGCTCACCCTACCCACTCACAGGAACCAAGAGAAAAAACTCATTGGAAACCCATGCATCGCGGCCCTATCTGAGCAGTGCTGACCGCGACTGGGGAAGAAGGCCAAAGCCAGGAGCACCTCTGTTTTACCATCTCAAGGCTAAAGAGCCAATAGGAACGCTGCTGACGTCCCTTCCTCACCCAGTGGAGCCAGGATGGACATCGCTGAGGGATTCTGATAGTCTTCCCCAGCCGGGAAAACAGACAACCATGCCCAGAAGCTGGAGCTGGCAGGTCCAGGTGATGCTGAGTTTCTGTCCTGACGGGGAGAGCTCGGATGCCAGGCCTCTCCACAGACCACCAGCATCACCCACATCTCTAAGGCAACACAAATCAGACCCTAAGGACCTGTCAGCCTCCAAAGCACACAGTGAGACAGAATAGAAAGAAAGCAAACTACAAGGACATGGGAAGGGAAAGAAGGCCCTCAGGCTAGGATCTCAGCCGTCCTGCCTGCTGGCTGACAGTTAAGGATGTCAACACTGGCAGAACCAAGAATACCGCGGAGGAAACTCTGCGTTTCCTAAAGATGCTAACCAGACATTACAATAACAAAAAAGATGAGCTTCCTCAAGGTCAGGATGTCTGCAGCATTAACTCCTCTCTCATCCTTAAACACAAAACCTCATCAAACTACAGTATGACCTCATTTACAAATAGAAATTCTTAACGAGCCGGGCGGTGGTGGCGCACGCCTTTAATCCCAGCACTTGGGAGGCAGAGGCAGGTGGATCTCTGTGAGTTCGAGACCAGCCTGGTCTACAAGAGCTAGTTCCAGGACAGGCTTTAAAGCCACAGAGAAACCCTGTCTCGAAAAACCAAAAAAAAAAAAAATTCTTAACGATAAATAAGTAAACCAATTCTTATCTTTTGACTTATTTTTTAAACTAAACTTTAATTATATCCTTTGAACTTTAATTAAACTTTAATTATATCCTTTCTATAATTTAGAAAGCCACACAATCACATACATAAAAACTATAAAGACACCTAAGTGCTCCCCTCTACTGAGAGCCCAAATCCATGTCTCAGGTACTTAATGCTCTTGCTAACCATCTGTCTGTCATGCCGGAATGTGAAGTGTGTACTACCCCTTGCCTTCGCTCTAAACATGCTAAGTTTGTTTCTCTGACTTGTCCTCAAATGTTTTTCTGTGGCGTAATCAAGGGTCTGGCTTAACTGAGTAAGGTCCCTGAGGGATAAGAGTGTTGGGTTGAATTTCCTAAAGTCGCTGTCACGAACTGTTTCCTTTCCAGTGCAAATCCGAGATTCAGAGGCAAATTTAACACAGACCACAAGGACCATGCCAGCGTGTGTGGGCTAGAGAATAGACAAGGCCCTGTGCTGCAATGCCCCTCCTCCAGAAAGGCCCTCCATTCTGATCTGAGTGCACTGCTCCCCGCATACTTAGTTAGGACATGCTTCTGTTCACAGCCACTAACACACAGCCTGTGGACTCCTTGCCAGTAATCCTCAAAGCCGGTCACAGGGTGCAGACATGCATTAGCATGTGAAAACAAAGACCAAGCAATGGGGCTGACCTCACGTCACAAAAGGGAAGTGAGCACACAACACCCAGGTAGCCAAGTGCCAGGCACAGGCACAGCTGGCCTAGCTGCCGTGCTGGGAAAGGTTACTTATTCGGTCCTAGCTTCCACCCTTGACTAGACAAGCAGATCTGCATCTTGCCAGGGCAGAGATAACTAAAGCGTGGACTGTGTATTAGCTCCAGGAAGTCTAGTTAGCTTGGAGATTGCTGAAGCGCCAGCATCATGCTAAGAAAAGCAATGCTAATGGATACGTGCACACATCCAGCAGTAGTAAGAGCCCACGCACATCAAGTCTGAAGCATCTGCTTAGGAAATTCAGAGATATGATCTACAATAGCTCCTGGGTCCCACCGGAGGATCTCAGCGCATGAAGGAATAAGAAACACACAGAAGGGACAACGTAGACAGTTTACAAATGGTTAGAACATCTAAGGCTAAGCTGAGGGCTTGGGGCTAGCTGGAGAAAGGAGGAGTATGACTGCTGTTGTCCAGGGAAGGTCAGCTGTAGAATGGCACGCTGGACTCCTCCAGAGCATCACACTAAACCAGTGGCTCAAAACCTATGGGTCACCACCCTTTGGGGGTCCAACAACCCTCTCACAGGGGGTGGAGGGCACGCATTCTGCATATCAGGTATTTTCATTATGATTCATAACAGTAGCAAATCAGTTATGAAGTAGCAACAAAATAATTTTAGGGGTGAATTCACAACATGAGGACTGTATTAAAGGATCTCAGCGTTGGGAAGGCTGAGAACCACTGTATTAAAGGGTCGCAGCACTGGGAAGGTTGAGAACCACTGTATTAAAGGGTCTCAGCGTTGGGAAGGCTGAGAACCACTGTATTAAAAGGTTGCAGGGTTAGGAAGGCTGAGAACCACTGTATTAAAGGGACGCAGCATTGGGAAGGTTGAAAACCATGGTATTAAAGCGTCACAGCATTGGAAATGTTGAGAACCACTGTATTAAAGGGTCGCAGCGTTAGGAAGGCTGAGAACCACTGTATTAAAGGGTCGCAGCATTGGGAAGGTGGAGAACCCTGCACTAAACACAGACAAGGTAAAGATGAGCCCGGAGCTAGTGAAAAGCTTGTGCCTCTCAAGCCGAGAGCCTCCGGCCTGGGACGCTCATTCTAAGAGCTTCCCACCCTCACATCCAACAATAAAAGAGCATTGTAATCAGCAGGCTATAACCAACATGTACTTGTTAGGTTCTGTATAAAGTTTTTAGACTGGTTACATATGCCTAAACTTTAACCACTTTAAAAAAATGCTTTCTATACTGGAAACTATGGATTTATTCTGATCATTCTAGTCATTCTATGAATAGCAACCCTGAAGCTCTTTTTCAATCCAAGGACTACTACTACAATCCAATCTGTCTAAAAAGATCAGTAACACATAACAGAATTCGGTGACTGGCAAATTTCAAACATTAATATGCTTCTCAATACTTAGCATTTTATTTTCTTTTAACATCCCCCAATCAAAAGAGCACCAAAGGAGATGTAATATAAACATTTCAATGTGTATATCTGCAGTTTAACAGCCTTAATAACTAGCTATAAAATTTTAAGAGCTATCATATTTTGGTGGCAATTAAGAGTTATTGATATTTCTAAAATTCATCTGAGATTATACTGTAAGTTTAGCAAAAAATGGATCAAGATATGGCTTTGGAAATAATAAATTGTTTTACAATCTTAACATTATTAAGAAAAACTTATTGCCATGAAATTAAACTATATCCATATTTAAAATTCAATCAAAATAAATTGCTATGTTTAAAATACATTTAATATTGACCCAGTTTAATGAGAAGGCTATATATTGCTCCACTTATAATCAATACGTTATGATTAACACTTTTATTAATTTTCTACAGTAAAGACTGACACCATTCACTCTTAAAAGTATCGAGCAATATCCCTCAACACTGCAGCTATTAGGTGTGCACACTAACTATAGTCACAGTGGGAAATGAAAACACAGGCCCTCCCCATCAATGTACTACCGTACAACAAGCTACTAGAATGGCGTGTCACTGGGCCAGTGATTTCCAAGAAACTGGGCATGGCAGCACACACCTTTAATGCCAGCACTCGGGGGCAGAGGCAGGTCATTCTCTGTGAGTTGGAAGTTAGGCTGGTCTACAAAGTGAGTTCTAGGACAGCCAGGGTGGTTACACAGAGAAACCCGTCTTAAAGAAAAATAAATTCTGAAAAGGTTATGCAGTGTATGTGGATCTTGGACTAGAGTTTATGCGATTCTGATCTAAAGAAAATCAGGTCAGTATCCCCCGGGGATGGCCAAATGTGAATCTACTGGAAACACCATCAATTAGGTCTCCTCTCTTATTTTTTTGAAAATAAAAGCACTGTTGACTTGCCAAAGCCATCCCGATAGTAAGTATTTTCAGAGTACTGTGGTTCCTTCTCTCCTCTGACCTCTGCAGACTTCCTACAGAGCTCACGGGGAAACACTGTGCCTGTCGTGTGTGGAGAGCTTTTCCTGGATCACAGAAACTGCCCAGATATGGCAACTGTAACTCCATGCACCAGTTGCTGACAAAGTCCTGAAGGTAAAAGCCAACTCAGCCTCAGCAGCTGGGGACCGTGCTGTGCACACAGTGTCTTCAGCACTGCCTCGTCTGTACTATGACTCTCAGACAGCTAAGGGGGGATAACGGGAGAGCACATTCGCTCACACGCCACAGTGCTAGCTTCAGCTTTTCCTGAAGGGAATTTCTCTAAAATAAATATCCTACCTCATAAAGAAGAAAAACCAAAGGCACAGCACCACCTTTTCTCTCCTGGCGCTTCCTGCAGGGTGACCACACCAAGACATGCAGCTCATGTCGGTCCTCTCAGCTCTTGCCCAGCCTTCCCCTCGGCTCCTCATCCCAGATGTGCCTCTAAATTAGAATAAAGACTCTGACGTCTTTGGGGCCAGCTCCACTAAGGAGTCATGTTGAGATTCTCACGAGCTAAGGCTGCAAGTCCAGCTTCTGAACATGTGGGTGTCTAGTGCAATATGGATCTAGAATGCTAAGGTCTTCCAAAGACCTGTAAGTGGCACAAGCCCCTGCACACTAACCTTATCCGCTGCTTATAATAATCTTCATCACCATCGTCTGGGCACCTCGCTACCTTGCGACCGCCTCCTCTTGCTTCCAGAGCGTCATCTTCTTCCCCAGAACTTGGGATAAAGTCATCATCAACCTCCTGCACTGGGGTTTTCTTCTGGCGTTTTTGGCCCTTCCGCAGAGGCTTCAGTTCATAGCTGATGTCATCGGAAGACAGATTGGCCACCCCTTCCTCCTCCTCTTGCTCTTCCTCCTCCCCATCAGAGGGAAAGGACCCAGACTGCTCCTCATCAGTGTCTTCCTCTGCCTCCAGCCTCACCGCAGGCTCCAGAGGTTTCTTGCCCCGTGGCAACCCCACTTTCCCCTGGAACTGCAGCGCCCTCTTCTGGAGCTTCTGGATACGCTTCTTCAAACGCTTATCTGCTTGGCAGAGGCCTTGGTTTCTCTGGTCTGGTTTGGTCTCATTTGATCCTGCGCTTGACTCAGATGCGACCATGTTTTTTCTAGCTACTCTTCTGTTAGCCCCTCGTTTCTTCCTTTCAAAAGACAGTTGTGCTTGGTCTGCCAAATATTTTTCAAAGCCTGATACTTCATTGAGCATTATTTTTCTAGGCTTTTTCTCCTGTTTCTGAGGGGCTGGGGTACCAAACGGTGTCATCTGGCCAGTGCGGATCAGCTCTTCCCAGGCGGCCTCCTGGGCAGGCATGAGCATACTGCCAAGACATGATGGCCCTGGCTCTGAAAGGTAAACAATGAAGATTCGAGTAAAACTCTCAAAGGGCAATCACTCATTCAGACAGTAAGAACTTCCAAAAACTCACAAAATCTATCAGTGGAATGAAACACAGAGTAAAGATTACTATGGCATTTACAACCCACATAGAATATATTCCTGCTTAAAAAGGTAATTTCCCAGGAACTTGCCCCAAGTGTGACACGTGTAACTGTGGTACGCGTGCACCATGGAACATTCTGCAGCCGTTTACTAGATGAAGAAATCATTACACCTGGGACAACATAGAACTGGAGACTGCAAAATGAAACAGGCCAGGTCTAGAAAAAGAGGCTCAGAATGCTCTCCCTCACATGTGGAATGTGGCAGAGCTGATCTCACAGATGTGGAGAGCAGGATGGTGACTATCGGGGCTGAGGACATCAGTTAAAAAGACGCAGAAGTCTGTGGTGCCGCTCCACAGAGAGGAGTACAGAGACAATAACTACTCTGTGTTTCCATGGCTGCAATAAGGGTTCCAGATGCTTTCACCATAGAAAAAAATGATAAATGCTGAGAACACAGCTATGTTTAACCTAATTTACAGACTATACAATATGTATCATTGAAATATCACACCTCATAAATACATTAAATGTTCACCTCACTATACACTAGTTCTTTTGTCTAACTTTGAATCTGAATAAGAATGTATCAGTTATAGTCACATTCTCTGTACAAAGGCAGGCTTATCTCCACATTGTTGGTTATAAATAAACAATCCTAGCTGTGTTTCCTTACCAGTTAAGAAGTAGTCCATGAGAAATGATCCCCATGTTTCCGTATCCGTGCTCTGGCCAACACTCAGATGGACCTCAGTTCAGGAATCAGCACGCCTAGCACAGACATGAAGTGCTAACTCTGTGCTGCCTGTGCATCACCACCAGCCTCCTGATTCAAACTGTCTACCCGCTGACACTGCCACAGGGCACTGCCAGTTACAAATGTGCTGAGCTGCATTCACAGCCATCCTCAGACACATGTGGTCCACAGGACACAGTTGGCACACGCCTGGATCACTTCAGATACGGGAACAATGCATTCCACAGTTGCAATATGAGTGATCAATAGCTAGATGTGACCAATGGCCAGCACACTGACCAAAAAAAGAGATTCCCTCAGTGCAGAAAGGTCCATCAGAGAGCTGGGAAGATGGCTTGCTGTGAAAACATGAGGACGTAAGTTTAGCTGCTCAGTTCCCATGCAAAACCAGGCATGGTCACAAAGTGCTGTAATTCCAACATCAGGGCGGAGGCAAGAGGATCTTGCAGGCTCAGTGCCTAGCCAGCCAAGCTGGACCAGCAAGCTCCGGCCGGGTTCAATGAGAAACCCTGTCTCAAGAAATAAGGTAGAGAATGACAGTGGGAAGTCCTGATAGCCTCTCTGGTCTCCACATGCACACACGAGAGTGCGCGCACACATGAGCATACACGCACGCGCACGCGCACACACACACACACACACACACACAGAGCTACTGGATGAACATGTAAAGATGAACTAAACATGAAGATATGCCAAGTATAGTCACCCAGAAACAGCCCTCTAACTGAAGCTGATCTCCAGCAAAATACTTATCATGTAATTGAAAAATAAAAGACCTACTGGGCCATTGTCACCACAGACAGTTTTTACTAACCTTGCACTGAAATAAAATATACATCAGAGTACGCAAATCCTAAGTTTCACAAGATCTACAGTCATATATCAGCATCCAGATCAAGTAACAGAAATTGCTCGTATTCCTGGAGCACCCTCAAGCTTCCTTTCTTCTATTCCTGCAATGCCCAGTAAGCTGCTGAACAGGAGAAGGCGAGCAAGCATGTCTGGTATCTCCAGATCACACTGGCAAAGCCAGTCTGTCCTCATCGCCCTGCATCCAGGGAAGGACTGCTTCTTAACCCTCGGAGTCACTATGTGGAAGTCTCAGGGAAGCATGTGGGCAGCACACTTCCCTGACCCATGAGGGGCTGAGAGGTCCACACCCAGCAATACAGAGCTGGGCCCCAAAGTCTGGACACTCAGACAGGGCAAAGGACAAAGAGAGGAACTAGACTGCAGGAATGGCCACTGGTCAGGTGGAGAAGTATCCTGGGAACCAGAGGCCAGAAAAAAAGGGGGCTACAGATTCATAACACATCTGATCCTAGGTGTCTGCAAAACCCATGGGGAACGAATGAGATGCCCAGGGGGAGGAAGCAGAAAAGGAGCACTAAACAAGTTCTAGCAATCTCAGCGCTTAAGATGCTGTTGGATAAGCCAACCAAATAACTAGCAAGAACTAACCAGAGGGCAGAGAAGAAGCCGGGATACGGGCAACACCAGTTGCTGTCAATAGGCTAAGCTCGACAGAGGTGAAGAGACTTCAGGATTTGGGGAGGTATCTAAGAACTCTGCACCAAGCTTTACTGAAGCATCAACAGAACTAAAGAACAACCGGCGTTAGACAAATGGACAGGAAGTGAGTTCCTTTACTAGTGGGAAAGCTAGTGCCCAAGTGACAGAAAGCACCAAAGTTGGACCGATGGATCATACAAACTGAACTTCAAAAGCAAATCTAAAGCCATGCGTCACAGTTTTGAGGCTAGTCTGGGCTACACAGTGAGATCTTGTTTTAAGAGAGATGGGGGAGGAAGGCACATTTATTTATTTTTTTTCTGTTGCTCATTGTTACAGTCTTCACATCAACCTACATGAAGAAAATGTTTCAGAGAATAACAGAAATGTTTGCTTCACCAGCTAAAGTCTAAGATGCTTCACTTTACATTTCAAACAGGCACGTCCCTAGCAACAGCCAACAGTGTGTAATACAGATACAAAGAATAAACATTTAGTTCCAGAGTTTGTATATTTTCCCAAGAGATTTTCCAAAGCACAACAATCCTGAAGAGTACTTTAAAGGAATCCTGGCTATGGTCTGACAATGCTGACAGTGAGAGCATCCACAGAGGCTGACTGTGATGCTGACAGTGAGAGCATCCACAGAGGCTGACTGTGATGCTGACAGTGAGAGCATCCACAGAGGCTGACTGTGATGCTGACAGTGAGAGCATCCACAGAGGCTGACTGACTGTGATGCTGGGGCTACAGAATGAACTTAAGCACAATGCTAGTTTTCTTTATCAAGTTTCATGTACAAGAATGTTTAAATTTCCAGTGTGTTAAGCCTAACACTAAATGTGCGTCAGGAACTGCCAGAGAACTGGGTTAAACATTTTATTTCAGTCTCTAAAATGCTTGTGTCACTTAAGAGCTCTGGTTCTACAAAAGGACAAGATTTCCCCAGTCCCATCCAACACTAAGGAAAGCAATGTGTTACTCTCAAACCTCAGAAAAAGACTCCCACTGAATACAGGCACCAAGCATCATTTAAGAGCATGGCAAGCTGTCCCCAGCATCCTCACCTGCATCTTCCTCCTCCAGGCTGGCAGGATCCAGTTCCACTTGGGCCCCGGTCCCTCCAAGGATGGCCTGAAGACGTTTCTGTTTTGCAGTTATCTTTTTTAGCTGTTGTTCCTTGAATGGTAAACCCCAAATGCAAGACATAAAATACAGTGATTTATTGTTAAATATAAAAGATTGCACCACAAGTGTTAAAACTTTAATCAAGAGTAAAATAAACATGAAACAGAAACCATACATGGTGACATCACTAGAGAGCTTTATCTGAGCAACTTCCAGTGTGCCGCAGCACAAGGGCCTTGCACAGTCTTGGGCAGTCAGCCACGCCCACAGGCCGCCCTCACCCTTGGGCCTGAGCACTGAGATCGAGTACACTAAACCAGGAGGTGCAAATGTCCTCTGGGCGCCCTCTTCACATAACTAGGTCATACCATGACCCAGTCACCTAAAGTTTGGTTCTCTCTACCCCTAAAAATCTCAACCCACAGGAAGCCAAATGCCCCCTTTCTGATTTATGAAAACTCTGCACTGAACTACCACCGTTGGCTCTGACATGTGGGTGAAATAATGAATTAGTACATGAAAAATAAAAGGAAGGCCACACGAACTGAGTCTACACACAGCCTTCACAAGGAACTTAAAGCACAAGTATTTCATGTGCTACAGTAAATCGCCTGCAAGACAAGAACAGAAACCACCAGTGTCAGCCATTCCTAGTTACTGCCGTGAATTTTCACAAGGTGGTAAACAAACCCCAGAAAATTCCAACCTTCACAAGGTCGTATACAAATCCTGCTCATCAAAGTTTCAAGCCTCTGAAAAGCAGGATCATAGGTAACTGATCCTTCCTACTCTTGAGTTCTTTGCCTCTAAAGGCCCTGAAGTGGCTGTGCTGACTAAACCCAAAGTAGAGATGGGGCCTGTGAGTGGTGACGGCTGCACCGCAGAAAACAAAGCGAAGACTCTCTGGTAAGCAAACAAAATGAATGGACTGAGCAAGAGGCCAGATCCCAGTCAGAGTCTGGAATGGTGACAGGGAGACTACAAAAGAAGAGAGGAAATACGCAGAACCACAAGAGAACTGCCCACAAACACGTATGTACATACATGGATATGTGTCTGTATGTATGGGTTAATAAAATACTAGATAGCAGAGCTGACGGATCGCATGTATAAAAGGCACCCCGGATGTTTCTATTGTGGGGCTAAAGAGGTGGCTCAGAGATTAAGAGCCATTACTACTGTTACAGATGACCTGGGCTCAGACCCCAGCACCCATATGGTAGCTCACAACTATCTATAATTCAAGTTACAAGGGATCCAATGCCTTTTCTGGCCTTTTCAGGCACCAGGAACACACATGGTGCACAAACATAAATGCAAGCAAAACATCCATACACTCAGAAATAAATCTTTTTTAAAATTTATTTTCTAATATTGTTTCACATAACACATACTCTTCAGAATACTTCCTAAACTGATCTTGAATTGTAACTTTTTTTTACATATAGTACTTAGTATATCATTTAGCATCACCTTGTTATACTTCTGCCGTTTTACAGAATCTAGTTTCCTGTTGACATCTCTGTTGGTGGCAGCTTGAGGGCTAAGTTGCTCTATAATTTTATTGATTTGCCTCAAGGATGTTGTACATGACCTGAAAAAATAAGAAGAATTGCCTGTTTTTCTCCATGGTAATATTTTCATAGCGTAGAGAAAATGGTAAAAATGTATCTATTTTACTTCTTATGATCTGAAACATAAACAAAACTAAAGCAGAATGCATTCTTAATAGCCACAGATGGATTGGAAGCACAGCCTAAGTACTAATGTTGCTCTCTGGGTGGTGTACATCCGCTCGTGTCCGTCTGCAAACTCACTCTTCTAAAAGCATATTTTCAGTGTCTGCTTTATTCACGACAGCGGGGTAAGAACAGAACACAGTCTAAGTTTTCTTTTATATATGAAGAAATTCATAAAGATGAGATTCCTCCCAAAGTCTAACAAACCCTAAAATTCCTTAACCATTTTCCTGAAGTGAGTCAATTATCTGTGTGAAAATGGAATTTCTCTGCTGTGACAGGAAGCTTCATGATCGCAGAGGAAATAACAACTGAAAATTCACTGCTTCTAAAGTGCTACAGAACTGCTGCTTCTAACTTTTAAAAGAGAAAACCAACCTCATAATTTGTTGTCTGTGTTCTTTGCAGATTTCAGGGTAACAATACAAGTCACTAGCCATCTGGGGCAGTAACTCCCCAGCATTCTCTGACCCCTCTACAGAATGGACACAGTTCCAAGATGGCCACACACTGAACATTAAAGGTTTCAAAACACAAAGCAAGAAGACACGCTACTCAAGGGGCCAAAATTAAATCATAATAATAATGATTTCAACTAAAACACATCAAACAAAGATGAAAGAACCTATTAAGGAGCTGTTAACAGAAAGCACGTCTTTTAAGCATCTACAGAAGTCTATCATAGCCTCCCCAGCTGGGTAACACCACTATCACGCTCACCCGCCTGCCTCCTTCCCCAGCCATGCACTGGGGTTGCCCTTTCCGCCACCCAGGCCAGTCCTTAGCTGCTCCTGCTTCTATGTCTGACCCTACCTAGACATCACCCAGGAGGGTAAGTGAACGCCACACTCCACCACCTCCCAGCTGATGTGGGAGTCCCCTCTGTGTGCTCTGATTACCATTAATGAATAAAGAAACTGCCTTGGCCTGTTGAAAGGAGACAGAATTTAGGTAGGCAGGGAAAACTAAATGGCAGGCTGGGAGAAGGAAGGCGGAAAGGGGACGCCATAGATCCGCTGCCAGAGACAGATGTACTAAAACTTTGCTAGTAGGCCACAACCTCGTGGTGATGCATAGATTATTAAAAATGGGTTAAGTTAAGATGTAAGAGTTAGCCAACAAGAAGCTAGAGCTAATAGGCAAAGCAGTGATTTAATTAATACAGTTTGTGTGTGGTTATTTCGGAGCTAAGCTAGCCGGGCAGCTGGGACAAACAAGCAACCTTCTCCTCCACCCAGCCCTTGGCCTCTCCCCAGGCTGGCCTACCACCTTTTCCCACCAGAGTACTTCACTCAGCAGAACCCACGCCTTTCTCCTCTACAACACAAGCGAAGTCTCCACAGGACTGAATCTTTCCTTAGAGCCAATAGGACAAAGGAAATAAAGGGCAGGGAATTTATTCTCAGTATTTTTATAAATGAAAATATGAAAAATTGTCAAAAAAAACATTAAGTTTGGGAACAGTGAACTACAAACTCTACATAGGAGCAAGAGAAAGGCAATTTTGAGTGACAAGGGTTCCCGGGATCTCAAGTGTGAAACTCCCATGCGTGTCTCCTGAGAGCAGCCTTCCTCTTCAGGACCCTAGGTAAGGACAGGACTTAGCGTGATCTGAGCGCCTACCTATAAGCAATGTTGTTCCTGAAGAGGGGCAGGAGGAGCTCAAAAGTCAAATCAAGGGCTGCTCTAACCAACTGTTTCCCAAACAAAAGGTTCTACAAATCTCAGCTTTCTATTACCTAAATCTCCCTGTCATATTTCAACGCAAACTCTGAAAAGAAGGCCCACACTCACATGAGGTCATCCAGGACTGACTGGTACTCCTTCTCCGCGTCGGCAACCTGGGCCACACGGCTGGCCTCGTGCATCGCACTGTCCACCTGCTGAAGCACGCCCTGCTCCAGGACCGCCTGGTCGTACACATCCACACCCAGGCCCTGGAGCTCCAGGGCCTGAGCACTGGGCTCCACCGCGGGAATCTGGTGCCGATCAATGTGGAGCAGGGGTGCCCCTCGCCTCGTGGCTGCCAACACACAAGCTTCAGCAGATGTGGAAGGCCCAGACTCACAGGACGTAGAGAGGCACTCCCCAGCCTCGGTGTCCCCACCACTCTCCTGTCCAACTGGCATGTCTTCGATGGTGCTGACATGCTGACTTGGGGAACAGTCTTGCCCCTGGGGTTGAGGTGAGTTTGGGATTTCCTCATGGGGCATCCTCTACAAACTACCTAAAAGGACAAGGAAAACACTGATAAGCCTTTTGGTTATGTAGAATTGATCAGTATACAATTTAAGTATGTTAAAAGCACAATTTCTCAAAACAATAATCTTTCAATTAAATAAGTTCATGTTTCTAAGTATTAATTTCTTTAAAGAGTACAAATGATGATAAACAAGAAAAGCTAACCAAAACACAATACCAGCAGCAGCAGAAGACACAGGGGCAGCGACTGAGGTCAGCAGCCCAATTCTGAGTCAACCACGGGGTGTTTTTTTTTTTTTTTTTTCCAGTTTTTCGAGACAGGGTTTCTCTGTGTAACAGCCCTAGTTGTCCTAGAACTAGCTCTTGTGGTCCAGGCTGGCTTCACTCAAACTCAGAGATCTGCCTGCCTCTGCCTCCCAAGTGCTGGGATTAAAGGTGTGCGCCACCACCACCTGACTCACAGGATGTTCTAAGACGGGTGAAATGACCCAGTTAGCACTTTTGCTGGGCAGTGTGTGGATGCTTTATGTCAGAGTGGCATGGCCAACAGCGCTGCACAGCATCAGTAAGTGAGAACTTCTGGGGAATGACAACAGAAACTTCTCAACTCAACAGCCACCCAGTAAAGGGACATATCAGAATCTCAAAGGCTAAGCAAAACACCCTCAAAAAAGAACTTCATTTCAGAGTCTATCAAATCTCTGCCCTCAAGGCTCAGAGATCTATGTGGAAGAAGAGGACAGGCTGTACGGGTCAGAGGTGGTAGACGACTCAGACACAAGAGGACATACAAATGAACTCGAAAACCGACAGCACAAGACCCACACAGGTCAAAGCCAGACGAAAATCCCAGCTCTAAGAAGCGGAAGTAGGAACAAGTCTCTAACCAAGAAGCTCCTAGCAACAATACCTGCTAGGAAGGGGAAACTCAGTTTTCTGCAATGCAGTGGCATTGGTCCATCAGCCACATTGCAGGCCAGGCCCCATGCCCAAGGGTCGCTAACAAACACAAGGCAAACTCCATGGTTTTTGTGTACTTTTGTTTTGTCCTGTTATTGTTTGCCTTACTGATTTTTTGTTAGTTTGTCTATTTTGACTTTTGCTGGTTTTCTTGGTTTTACTTTTTTTTAAATTTATTATGTATACAATATTCTGTCTGTGTGTATGCCCGCAGGCCAGAAGAAGGCGCCAGACCTCATTACAGATGGTTGTTGAGCTACCATGTAGTTGCTGGGAATTAAACTCAGGACCTTTGGAAGAACAGGCAATGCTCTTACCCTCTGAGCCATCTCTCCAGCCCCTTTGGTTTTACTATTTTAAAGAGAGAAAAACAATATGAGGTTGGGAGGGTAAAGAGGTAGGGATGATCTGGAAGAGCTAAAAGAGGGGAAAATAGTATCAAAATACACAGTATTTCAAAAAAATTTAATACAAATTTAAAAAATAACTCCATTTCAATGCACAACCTCACCCATCAGGTGGGCTGGCACAACAGACACTAATATAAGCAAGTTAATGCACTTGGCATGCTGTTAGTGGGTTATAGTCAAGGCCTTCTCAAAGACAACTCAGAAATACCAGTCAAAAGTTCAGATGTACCTAACTTTTGCCCAGCAAGTCCAGTTCTAGACATTTATCCTAGATAAACACAAAACACTATTTTCAGTTTATTTCAGCTGGTTTCAGTTGCTCACCCCATCATCATGTGACTGGCTAGGAAATGCAGCTCGCTGTCACTGGCCAGCATCATTAAGAGAGGACTGGACCACATACCACTAGCTTGACAAGAATCAAATTCAAAGTGCAGTTTCATCAAAACATGCTCTGCTTTATCTCATCGTCACATCAAGGAGGTGTGAGTTATGGACAGAGACTGTCTCTGCTCATACACAGGTCCAAGAACACCCAGGGTGACATGAAGGTATCAGCTAGTTTCTACAGTATAAATACAAGCCATGCAAAATGGCAAAGCCATGAATGTAGCAGGACTGTGTCTATTTTGAGAGAAACGTGTCTGTGCATCTGTGTGCATGGAAAGGACCCATTCTCTAGCTAGAGGATACTTCAGAGGGGAAGGGGAAAATGATCTCTCACATCTTATCACAGATTCAGGAACCGCACACAAGAGAACACAGTCACTGGATTACTGGTATAACACCAAATAAATACATTAAAAAAAAAAAAACAAGGGGGCTGAAGAGAGGGCTCAGTGATTAAGAGCAGTAACTGCTCTTCCAGAGGACCCAGCTCAAGTTCCAGCATCCACATGGCAGCTCAGAACTGTCTGTAACTCCAAGATCTAATAATTGAAAAGAAAAAACAAACAAGCAAACAATCAAGGAGCAGTCATGTTTTCTATTTAGCTGTAGAAAGACTAACAAACTTTCTTTAGGCACTCAAACTTTATTTCTAAGACATGATCATAAATTCTGCTCCCACAAGTACAACCCACTCATTCTTCATGGAAAAAAAAAATCCCAGAGACCAAACACTAGCATATAATAATGCCGACAACTGAGTAGCCTCTGCCTTTGGTGGCTCATACTTACTGGAGAAGCCAAAGAGTACGAGTCAGTTGGTGGGAGAATGGAGTGGACACCACATGAGCTCGGAAAGGGACCCATACACTTTCTCTAGGACAGAACAATACCAGAGATGAACTCATCTCTGGCATTGAATCCCTGGTCATAGATTAATATGAGGGACACTCAATATCTGCTGAAAGGAAGACAAATTTAAAGAGGGGCCCAAAATGAAAGCATGGCCTGGGCAACTCATCACACACACACACACACACACACACAATATATATATATGTATGTGTATATATAAATCATGGTTTTTAAATTGTATAAATATTCAAATTATATGTATATAATATACAAAATCATGACTTTCAAATGGGAATGTATATAGTATTCCCATAAGCAAGATATTATATATATTATACATGATATATGTACCATATACATACACACACACACATATATATTTCAGGCTGGCCCTGAACTCACTGTCCTCCTACTTCAACCTCTTAATTGCTGAGATTACAGTGTGTGCCACCATGCCCAACCAGAAACTTCTTTTACTAGAATCACCAATGAGCTGCCAGTGTCCTAATCTACTGAATTCTCTTTCTTTATGCAATCTACTCAATTCATTTCTCTTAATCATTACTTTATTCTGTTTAAAAATCATCAGTTTCCTCAAAATTTTATTTATTAACTTATCTTTGACTATAATAACGTTATTGATAATTTTGGTTTAACTGACATATTTTAACTTAAAAATAAATTCCTTTATACATAAAAGATGAAAAAAAGCTTCTTTAAGCTCTGAGTATGTTTATCTTGAATTCCAGCTCTTACAAGGCTCTGAACCAGAATGTCACCCCTCTGTTGGAGGGCGACCTTCCCTCTGAACACAATCACAAAGTCCCTAACAGGAAGAATATTCTCCATTTGATGTTAACTTCTATTATTCAGTCTCCAGTGTTAGTTTCTTCTTACCATCCTCAGCAATGATCTCTGGCACCTGTCGGAGCTTTGAGACTTCTGGGGCTGCTTGCTCTTAGAACTGTGTCCACATCTGCCCAGCCCTTCACCCGTGAACTCAGATTTGCATTCAGACCACATGGTGTATCACTGTTGTGTCTTGCAACAGACTCTGCTTCCAGCTTCCTGTCTGCTTCTTTTCAAGGTGTTCTTGTGATTTCAATATTCATACATACATGTATACATATATATGTGTGTGTGTGTATTTTGAATTATGTGTATATATACATATTTTTAAAATTATGTGTGTGTGTATATGTATGTATATATACATACATAATTTAAAAAACAAGAAACAAAAACGAAGAAATCAGTGAAAAGCAACAGACACCAAAACTAAAACCCAGATTGTCTGAGGTCAGCAGCAGGCAACAAGGCTAAGGCCACAGGGAGGCAACCTACCCTTTAAAGGCCTCGGCTACATAAGGGAGAAAGCGTGGTAAAATAACGAATGCAATGGTTTGCTGGAAAGTGAAGACAACATAGCATGATGGGTCTGGAGAGAACACAAGCGGATGACCTGAACAGAAACCCGAGTAGAAGCGGCCAGAAGGCACAGGGCATGCTTACCTGCCTGGGGCTGGAGAGTGATCCCTGATGTGACTAAGTCTACAGATGCGAAGGTGAGCTGAGGTGGACTACCAAGAAAAGAACTCCATCAGGAAGAAGACTAGATGTTTCCTCAGTCACGGCTGGGGTGGGGATGAGGGAAGAGTGAGTCCGGAACAAATGCCTGTAAAGACAGCTGGTGATAAGAAACGAATACTGCTGGTGTGCGCTTTCCAAAATTATGGACGGCCAACACTTCCAGCACTGCACAGTTCCCTCCTCATTTATAAGCAGGCCTTGGGGAAATGTCAATTCTTGGGTGTTCAGAGTAGGAGCAGTAGAACAAATGAGTAAAAAAAAAAATGAAGATGCCAAGAAGAGAAATTGAAGTAACAGCCTGGTGTTCATGGTGGGGTGGGATTTTTAATTTTCTTTTATTTTTAGTCAGAAAGGGATTAGAACAGGGCAAAAGGCCATTCAGCTTCTCACTACAGCCAGAAGAGCAAGTGGAGGGGGTGTAACTTGAAGGCTTTGACCCAAGTGTTAAAAGTTTCAGAGGTGAGATAAATCATCCACTAACAAACTGCTACCTACTCAATCATACCACGCATTCAGCACACTGGTTCCTCTGTGCAGAGCTGTCTCTTGGGAGGTCAGGCTTTTTTTTTAAAAAAAAAAAAAAAGAATGACATTAGTATAGATATATATAGGTGCAAATGTGGTGATGGCTATAAAAAGAAAGCACAGACCTCTACAGTAAAAGAGACCAAGTGAAACTGTGAAGGTGGGTGTGAGGCGGAGTGGCCTCTGACAAAGCAACATCCTAAAGAATGAATAGGATTTATTCCAGGTCAAAAGCAGAGTTAGTATCTTGCAATGAGATAATTGGAAAGAGGCTGGAACACAGTGAGAATTTATTTGTAACCAAGTTAGACAGCTGAATATAGTCTCCCTTGCTCTGTAAATCTTTAAGAATCGCTTCAGATACATCCAAGACATTGAAGGCTGGGAAAATAAGAGTTGTGTCTCGGAGTTTCTGTCGCCACTATTGAGCTGGATTCGGAATTGGAGAGCTACTTGTAAGCAAGGTTTTGAGAATGGGCAAGCAAAAAGGACCAAGTCACAAAGGTCTGGGGGGTGGGGGGGGAAACAAGCTTGAAAAGAGGTTTTATTTCAAGTGTGCACTGAAATGGTTCTCAAAGAGTTTTAAGATGGGTGACAACGGCGGGACCCAATTAATACTCGTAAAAAACGAGTTAGACCGCTGTATGGATGGATAATGGAGAAAGAGCAGCGTGGTGCTAAGTCTAAGGCGGTGGTTTAGCAAAAACAGGTTATAGGACCTGGTCAGGAGAAAAACGACGAGCACTTTTAAGAGGGCGACAGCAGGGAAGATGACACACGAGGGAATCCAGGTCACGGCATTCACATCTCAATCCCTCCCACTCAACTTAGCATCAGTGCCGAAGGCGCCGGGCAAGCACCGGGCAAGTACCGAGCATGCACCACCCCGACTCTCAAGGGAAGCCTTTATCGTAATCCAGACCCGTCAGTGCCTGACCCGACAGTGCCCTGCTGGCCTTGCACGCGGGGCCCCATTCACAAAACCAGGGGCTGCACTGGCGCCACCACAGCCCCCTGCCCGCCCGCCGCCGCGCAGGTGGGCGCGTGCGCACGCGTCACTTCCGGCTGCGGGGAGCCCGCCGGAAGACAACCGGCCCGAGGGCTGGAGAAACCACCGCTGGCTCCGGTGAGCTCCGCGGCAGGAGGCCAGAAGGCCACGGCCACATGGGGAGCCCGAGACGCAGGCACCCCCACCTGACCTTCAGTCCGATTGCCGAACACTCACCCAGGACCACGCGGCTGCCCTGACGAAAGCTTAATCGCCACAGCCGCTGCAGAGCGTTAGTAGAGACTTCAGCGCACGCGCCCTGGGTCTATGAGAAGCTCCGCCCCTGAGGCCAGCTAGGCCAATGGCGCATGCGCTTCGGCGTGCTGTTTGTTTGTAAGCAAGGGCGTGCCACGTGCATTGATTGACCAAAGGGACCAGCACCACGACCTTTGTCCCCGGGATAAGTTGGACTGTGTGGTCGGCCTGTAGTCATTAGAGCGACTTGAATCATTCTCGGTAAACCTCACCTCGTTAATGAATTAAAAGATATTTTTAAAGAAAAGAAAGGGGTATGCCAATGAATGACTAGCTACAGGTGCGTAAATCGTTTGCTTTGAGGTCCTCACCGCTTTAGTCATCTGGCACGTCTTTAACTGGACGAGTAAAAAGAACCCTTAAAACTGCTCACCACTTGGCGCACGCCTTTAATCCCAGCACTCGGGAGGCAGAGGCAGGCGGATCTCTGTGAGTTCGAGGCCAGCCTGGTCCACAAGAGCTAGTTCCAGGACAGGTTCTAAAAAAGCTGCATAGAAACCCTGTCTCGATAAACCAAAAAAAGATAAAAGAAAAAAAAAACTGCTCACCACCACCACCACCCCAACGCATATGCACACACGCACACCTGCGCAGAGCTTCATTTCGGGCACAGTGGATCCACATGAATAACGTGATTGCATTTAGTTGTTCACTGTTTGTCCCAAAACTCGGTAGTCAAGAGAATTCTTAACCCAACCAAGAATTCTAGCTTGGAGAATTTACAAAGAGGAGGCTTCCCGTGAAGTAGCTGTTCTAAACTGGGAACTTCTCAGCCCAAGAATGCCAACAGTGGAGAAGATGTAATTGTTGGAGTCCACGAAACAAAATCCTTTGTGAATGGACGTGATTGAGGGAGGGGTGCTTGGGACTGGGTTATGTAGGCAGTGAGAGGCTCCATACTGCCACCCTCAGCCCAAGGCTCCTAGACTCCTTGCCTTCAGCGCTGAAAAGAATTTCAAAACTACCCAGTTTATGAAGCAGAGTTGAAAGAATTTATTAAAGATGTTTTTAATTTATTTTTACTTTTATGTGAACTGGTGTTTTGCCTGCATGCATGTCTGTGTAAGGGTGTCAGGCTGAGTTGACCAGGAGTCCAAAGAGGTAGATTCTTTGCCTTAGGACCTGATTTCTGTTTCTAAGACCCACATGGTAGGAGAGAACCAACTCTCACAACTTGTCCTTTGACCTCCACACATTAAAATGATCTTTGTCCTCCTCCTGGTCTCCGCCTAGGGTTTATGATGTTAAGCTTTACAAACTCCTGCCTGCTCCTAAAGGGATGGAATCATGCCCCCTTGTTCAACTTGCTCCAATTCTGCTTCTCCCTTCCTTTTCTCTCACTGGTACTCCTTGTGCCTTTACCCAGGTACCAGCCAGGGACTTCCTTTCCTACCTGCACCAGGATATTAGCACAAATGGAACCATTGATGCACTTGGGAGCTTCCTTAGATAGGTCTGATGGAGGAGTAGCCTAATTGTATCACCTGATAACCCTACCCAACATTAAAAAGAGGTGGTGGTGGCACACACCCTTAATCCCAGCACTTGGAAGGCAGAGGCAGGTAGATCTCCGTGAGTTCAAGGCCTTGGTCTACAAAGTGAGTTCCAGAACAGCCAGAGCTACACACATAGAAACATGTCACAAAAAGCCAAAAGAATGTCTGTGTGGATGTCTGTGACCTTTGTCACTTCAAGAGGCCTTCAGAACCATGCAAGATGAAATCAGAGGGCCATGCTGAGCCGGCCATGCCCTTGACTGGTCCTTGCCTCTTGCTGGACTCTACAGCTAGAGAGCTGGCCCCTACAAGTTGGAGAGATGGCCTCCACCCTGCACCGCAGGCCAGGGTGAACAAACCTGTAGGGGAGCTACCCTGAGAGCATATATGTAAGGGAGCTGAGCCCCTTGCCCGAGGCCTGTGGTCCCAGGGGCCCAGACTTACCAACTTGGTTCCCATCCAAGCCCACAGCTGGGCCTTAGATTGACTCGCTCTAGCATCTACCCCATCTCAGACCTACTGAAGCTGGTAAAGGAAGTGGTCCGGTGGAACAATACCAGCAAGATCCCCAAGACTCTCAGAGGAGTTCCAGTGAGGATCCAGTCACCAGAAACCAGGGGCCTTGAACCAGTCCAGTGCCTCCTGAGATAAACATTTGTCAGCAAAACTGATGGGGCAAAGAGGTATACTATATGGCACTCTGAAGCATCCATTGCCACCAGGATGAATGAAGAGGTGTTGGAGAGGAAGGAAAGGAGAAGCAAAAGAGATTTTCTGTTGTGGTGGGTTTTGTTCTGTTTCGGTTGGGGTTTTTTTGTTTGTTTTTGCTTTTGCTTTTGTTGGCTATCTTGCTCGTCTATTTACTTTCATTTGTTTCCTTATGTGGGGTGTGTGGCAGAGATGAAGAGAGAATGTGGGGAACTGGGAGGTGAATTGGGGCACATGATGTGAAACCCCCAAAGAGGCAATATAGAAGTCATTTTTTAAAAACAAAGCCAAAAGAAGAGGAGGAAGAGGGTGGTTTATGCATCTTTAGAGCCTCCAAGTCCCAGTCCTTGTTTTTACAGCTGATGAGGAGGAGGAGGGAGGGTCTCTCTAGGGTTAATGACCTAAAAGCCTAAGGCTAGCTGAAAAACTCCTGACTGGAAGTTGACAGGCCGATAACATCTACAACAAAAGGAAGCTAGGATCTGGGAAGCTCCTAGCTAGGTCAGTTTATCAGAGAAAAGATCTACAGATGGAATCGTCTACCTCTAAAGTTGCCTTTTTTGACCTATAAAGCCCTCAAGCCCCTGCACAAGGGTGCATGGTCTCCACTTCTGAGGAGACTGCTGTCCTTCATTGTTCTAATAAAAGGACAACATGCTTCTGTTGAGGTGACTCTCCTCAAGTCTTGCTTTCAAATTCACATTGCCTAGAGCAGTGGTTCTCAACCTTCCTGATGCTGTGACTCTTTAATACAGCTCCCCATGTTGTGCTGACCCCCAACCATGGAGTTATTTTCATTGCTACTTCATAACTGTAATGTTGCTACTGTTATGAATTGTAATGTAAATATCTAATATGCAGGATATGATATGCTACCTCTGTGGGAGGGTCTTTCAACCCCCAAAGGGGTAGGTAGTGATCCACAGGTTGAGAACTGCTGGAGAAGTGCTGATCCAACAGAGTCCAGCTCCAGTGTCCTCCAAGCTAATATCTATCCAGCTTCCCAACAATACCATATTGTTTCTTCTGTTCCTCACTATCATAGATACATCTATGTAGATCATCCCACATGAAAATGTAATGTTTTTAAAGGAAAGTAAGAATTCTAATCTCTTTAATAAAATGAGAGCGGGTGCTGATTGATGAACAAAGTGCTACTTTAAATTCCCGTCTCTGCTTCTGGGCTTTTGTAAGTGACATGTAGCACAAGCCAAGTTCTGGTTACAAACTCTAGTGCTTGGGTGGGCGCAGGAGTCATCCGGTCTGACTTCTCGTTGCTGTGGGCCCTCACTGTTACTCAGGCTAGACAGTGCAGCAGAAACAGGCTGAGAGTAAGCATACATATTTTTTTTATTGAATATAAATCCATTTTGAAAGCTTTACTGGATAAATAGTGACTCTGCTATTCTGAAAGGACAACACATTTGTGTGGGGAAACCCGTGTGGGGACACAGTGAAGATGGCTCTCCACAAGCCATGGTGAAAGACTCTGGTGAAAGTAACCCTGCCAGCAACCTAAACTCAAGACTTCAGGCTGCGGAACTACGGGACAGTAGATTTCTGTTGTTTGAGCCGGTCAGTCAGTTCAGCGGTGCTATCAAGCAGGTCTGGGGAGCAGTGTGGAAGGTTGGAGCCCCAAACAAAAAATACACATTATTCCCTCTGCAGATGCATTGTCCTTGCACTAGCCCATGACTTCTGAAAATGCAAAATAACAGAGCCACTATTTATTCAGAACTTGGTTTGTGCTATGTGTCACTTACAAAAGCTCAGAAGCAGAGACAGGAATCTAATCTTTTTTTAACATTTATTTCGTATACAGTGTTCTGCCTGCATGTACACCTGCAGGTCAGAAGAGGGCACCAGATCTTATTACAGATGGTTATGAGCCGCCATGTGGTTGCTGGGAATTGAACTCAGGACCTCTGGAAGAACAGTCAGTGCTCTCTCTTAACCTCTGAGCCACCTCTCCAGCTCCGGGAACTTAATCTTAAAGTTGTGCTTTATTCAGAGAGCCAGAAATCTGAGAAGACATTAGGTTAGCATCCTAGAGCTCTATCTAGCATCCTAGAGCTCTATCTTAGCATCCTAGAGCTCTATCTTAGCATCCTAGAGCTCTATCTTAGCATCCTAGAGCTCTGTCTTAGCATCCTAGAGCTCTGTCTTAGCATCCTAGAGCTCTGTCTTAGCATCCTAGAGCTCTATCTTACCATCCTAGAGCTCTGTCTTAGCATCCTAGAGCTCTATCTTAGCATCCTAGAGCTCTATCTTAGCATCCTAGAGCTCTGTCTTAGCATCCTAGAGCTCTGTCTTAGCATCCTAGAGCTCTATCTTAGCATCCTAGAGCTCTATCTTAGCATCCTAGAGCTCTATCTTAGCATCCTAGAGCTCTGTCTTAGCATCCTAGAGCTCTGTCTTAGCATCCTAGAGCTCTATCTTAGCATCCTAGAGCTCTGTCTTAGCATCCTAGAGCTCTGTCTTAGCATCCTAGAGCTCTGTCTTAGCATCCTAGAGCTCTGTCTTAGCATCCTAGAGCTCTGTCTTAGCATCCTAGAGCTCTGTCTTAGCATCCTAGAGCTCTATCTTAGCATCCTAGAGCTCTATCTTAGCATCCTAGAGCTCTGTCTTAGCATCCTAGAGCTCTATCTTAGCATCCTAGAGCTCTATCTTAGCATCCTAGAGCTCTATCTTAGCATCCTAGAGCTCTATCTTGCATCACTCTCCAGGCTTCAGATTATATGGGGAGAAAGGGGGTAGAAAAAAGGCATTCTGGAGCTTGGGCTTGCTCCTCTGGCCAGGTGGTGAGCCATGTTTTTGAGACTTGTGATGTCTGTGCTTCTCTCATTAGCATCCCTGGCCCTCTTCCCACACTCTGGGTGCTTGGGTTCAATAACTTCTTGAGTCAACTTGGCTCCTGTTGGTATCCACTTTGCCCTCCTCCAGGGGCCTCTGGCTGAGAGGCAGTTAGCTAAGAGCAAACCATCCATAGTGTGATATGTACTGACTGTCCGTTTATGCACTGGATTATAGAAGTGTGTCTTTATAACAGAAAACACATCCTCTCTGTCCCTCCTAACTGCTAATGTCTTTCCTCACTCATGTCCCCACTGCCAATCTCACTTGTCATTTCTGGGGTTTGCGAGTCTAGGTATCTGCTCATGCCTCCTTCAGCGTCACCTGTCATTCTCACATACTCCAGTAGACAGGTACAAGCTTTTGACAATGTGGCATGAAATTGTAATTTACAAAGTTTGTATGAAAGAACCATGTGATCAAGTTACCAAAAAAGTCACAAAAATGTGTCACCCACAGGGCAGACACCATGTCCCAGGTACACGCGCATGTGCATACACACCATGATTGTTCACTTTCATGGCAGTTCCTCAGGAGTTCACCAGTGACACGGTGGGGTCTGAGATCAGGATTTGTTTTCCAGATATGCCTGATACTCAGTTTAAACCCAGCTTAGGAGTCCTTGCAGGGCTTGACAGCTAGCAATACTTACCTTGGATCACTTGTTCTGTCTTCAGATGGCTTACTGCCTGGATACATAGGCATGTGCTTTGCTCCCACACACTGAACTGCCTGGACACTTAGGGAAATTCGGTGCCCTTGTCAGTCTTGCATATGGACAGAGAAAAGTTCACGACTTAGGACCAGGATGCTCAAAGTACCTGGGACACCAGTGTTGAGCCTGGAAGCCAGAATGGGACAAGCCAGGGAAGTGTCCAGAGCTCTACTCTTCTGCAGCTACTAAATACAGCACTGTGGACTTCTCAGTGGCTTGATGTGTCGACGAGTCTTTCTTTTGGTTGCCAGCTCCCAAAAAATATGACACAATGACTTATTATTAATTATGAAAGCTTGGCCTTAGCTTAAATTTGTTCCTAACTAGTTCTTATAATTTAAATTAACCCATATCTTTTCATCTATATTCTTTTATGTGGCTCAGTTACCTTTACTCTGTACTCCCCATCCTGCTTTTTCTCTGCCCAGAAATCCTGCCTGGCTATTGGCCATTCAGCTTTTTAATTAAGCCAATCAGAGTGACATGTCTTCACAGTGTGCAGAAAGATTATTCCACAACATTGATGGACAACTACTTCTCAAAGTTGTGAAGGCTGAGAAGTCTAAGTAGGAAATGCTACTAATGACCATGAGAAAGGACCACAGTGACTAGCTAACTCTTAGTAGATACTTTGGGTTGTACTGATATAACAGAATGCCTGAGCCTAGATCATGTATAAATTATAAATAATACCAGTTGCTTTCTAAGTGCTCTAAAGGAGGTCCAACAATACAGCACTCACATCTGGTGAGGGCCTTCTTAATGTGTTGTCCCCTGGCAGAAGGCAGAAGGGCAAGAAATCAGGAAGAAGATGAACTTGCCTTGTAACAAACCCCAAACCTTGGGAAACATTAATCCATTCATTTCTTAATTCATTCTGATCACCTCTCCAAGACCCTGTCTCTCAGCACGGTTGCCTTGAGATTAACATCCCAGCCCATGAACTTGACGGAACCATTTACACTGCTACAGTGGGTAAGAAGTGGCATCTAAACAGGAGACACTTCAGCAGTGTGAGTGCCAGCAATTCCTGAAGACAGCCGTCAGAGGGTTGCATGGAAAAGGATTCTCTACAGGAAGCAGCAATGCAAAGTTGGGCATGTACAAGCACAAGTTGGCAAATTTTCAGACTAGACACTGGGCCTCTGACTGAAACTAGGATTGGGAAAGACCAAAATCTAAAATTCTATAAGCTGGACACGAAATTTAGATTTATTTTATTTATTAAGTAAAGAAGAGATGTGGTTGTATTTACATTTAGAAAAGATTATTCTGGTATAAGCATAGTCACATAGATCAATAAAATAGAACTCATACATCCATTTTCAACTGGATTTCAATGAAGTTACCGAACCCATTCATTCAATAGGGAAACAATTGTCTCTTCATTAATGGAGCTGAGATGGTGGATGTTCATCCACAAAAGAATTGAAAATGGAAGAGCAAATAATGGGGAGTGAAACAAACTCAAAAGAGAATGAATGTGGGACCCTATCTCACGCTACAAATGAATGTGGGACCCTATCTCACGCTACAAATGAATGTGGGACCCTATCTCACGCTACAAAGATTAACTCAAGAGGATCAAAGAGTGAAATATAAGTACTAACACCACAAGGCCTTTAAAGAAAACTCAGGAGTTAGCAATTGCGACCTTGGACTTGACAATGGATCCTTAGATCTGACCCAAAGCATGCACAGCAAAAGAAAACCAAGTCTCTTGTACTTTATAGGCACTGTCAGGGTGTTCTCATGGGACGGTCTCCGTGAGAATGAGCCAAGTCACCTCTATCTCCCAAATGGGTACCACATCAACTCAGGATGTGTACATAACCACATTTGTATATGGCTGGATTAAAACTTCCCTATTCAGACGGTTTCAATACCTTGCTCATTTTTCTTTCCCTAATGTCTGGAGCTAGCACTGTGCCTGTACCTCAGAGAGGGAAGGGATAAAGGTTTGAGCCTTTGCTCACTTTCTTCCAGTCAAGTTGTCGGTCTAGGATGTTCCGTGAGTCCTCCTCATGGCTCGCTTCCTCAGCTCCTTGTGGCTCACCATTTGGAAGCTTTCCAGCAGCTTCAGGCTGAGTCAGTATTCCTGGTTTTCTGTCCGGAACTGCACTGTAGCACTTCACCGTGCTGTCGAGGAGACCCTCCATGGCCCCCCTCATCCCTGTAAGGTCTGTGGTTAGAGACCCATAGATTCCTCAAGGTCCTTTTTAAGGCTTCCTGCTCTGTACTGGCAAATTGTTAATCAGTTTGTGGCAGCATAAATAAAATTAGAGGCTTTAATTAAAACTAATGAACGAGTGAGCGGAGACCAACCTGGCTGCTCTGCTCTCTGAGCCTCAGAGCAGTAAATAATGAAAGTGTCACACATCAAATGATGGGTTGTAGCAAAGTGTAAGGGCAGCAGAAAGGAGGCCACAGAGCACTCCTCCTCCTGGGCGTAATTTGCAAGCTAGTGAAATCCCCGTTTTGATGTTTCTTAGTAACCAATTCCGCAGGAACTCTTCCAGTTTGCTGGCTGGCCTTTGTTCTGTGCTCCTATAACAGAGTGCCACACATGGGGTAATTTATAACAAGCAGACATCTGTTTCCTACAGCTCTCGAGGCCGGGCCATCCAGTCCAAAATCAGGGCCTGGCAAAGGCAATAGCTTTCTGTTGCCAAACTCACTTTTATAATAAACCTACTTTGGTCATAACCAACCCATTCCTCCAGCCACAGCTTCAGTCCATGTGAAGAGAGCCCCCATGACCCAATCAGCTTCTTCAAGGGCCCTCCTCTCCACACCACTGCACTGGTGACTAACTTTGTAATATATAGCCTGGCCCTCCTCCCTCCAAAAGGAGGTCACTTGCAAGACGCCATTCTTCATCCTCATGAAGGAGCAGCGTACACAATGATAGATCCACACCGTAGACTTTTAGGGGTCAGGGATCAGGGAGTCTAATTTTTTCTCATTGTACAGGATGCCAAAAGAATTATGTTACATCCTGCTTGATGTTCAAGTGTGTTCCTAGACATTCCTGCAGGTAGGAAACAAGTTTATAATTATCTAAGCGTAGCCTTGAAGTCCTTGTAAGCATGAAGTCCCTTCTGCACAGCTTTAGTGTGGAAGGAATTTTCTAGAAATGCAACTACTCCATGAAGGCAGGTGATCTGGAAGTCAGGAAGAATGTTTCGGTGTTTGGTTTTTGATGTAGTGTCTTAAGTAGCCCAGGCTACCTGGAATTTGCAACCCTCCTGCTTCCGCCTCTGATGGTTAGGGTTACAAGCATGCACCTCCACTAGTATCATTCTAAAACCACATCTGTAGTGAGAGCATCCCTTCCTGTGTCTACAGCTCCTCACTTCCGTCAGTCTGCACTGGGGCTTGTCACTATGTGTGTCATTATGACTCTACATACAAACGCATGCGACTTGTTACTCATTTTGTCTTTAAATGTCTTTGCAAGCATTTATGTGTTGAGATTAATATTCTTTACTATAAATTGCTTCCCTCTTATTTTCTTCAGTCAAGTCATCATGCTGATTTTGCTCACTCTCTCTTCTCTCTCTCTCTCTCTCGTATGTGTGTGTGCATGCGTGTGTGTGTGTGTGTGTGTGTGTGAAAAGAAACATTTGTTCTATCAATAGGTATATTAGACAGATGTTGCCATGATGATTGTACATATAAACTCACTACACAGACCAGGCTGGAGCCACATGCTTCTGACTGTAGGCGTGTGTGTGTGTGTGTGTGTGTATAGATAGATAGATAGATAGATAGATAGATAGATAGATAGATAGATAGATAGATAGACAGGGCATTTAAAGAATTGCTGGCTCTTGATCATCAAATCTAGTTAGCATATTTTTTGTCAATGAGGCAGAAAAGCAGAATTGACCCAATTTTGAGAGGAGAGTATGAGTATGTATATCATTGACCCTGGCAGTTAATCTAACCATTTCTGTTGATTCCAATAACTAGATACATTTGTAAGTTTCATATTACTGCAGTGCAGTACCTGTGCCAACTAAGGAAATAGTCTTGGAGACTAAAGGGCCCTACAACCGGCACTTCCTATGAGGACTACATGGCAGCAGAAGGAGCACGTGTCAGGACAAGCAGTTCCACCTTCAACAGGAGCACAGAGGAGGGCAGCTGGGATCCCACAGTGCCTTTAAGATGATGCCTCTGTGACTAGGAACCTCCTGAGGGCCTCCAAGCCTCCCAGTAGCAGCACTCTGGGAAACAAACTTCCACAAGGACATTTTTAGGACAATCTCACTGTAGGCAAAGCATAGCAACAGATATGGGGTCAAAGGTAGCAGTTAGGATGCCAGCTCTAAAACAACCAAATGCTGTTATTGTCGAGTAGAGCCTTATAACTGGGAAATGGCAGTGATCTAGCTAGAATTTACAACAATCCACCATAGTCTCTCCAGCTCCTTCCATTTTCTTTACTTCAGACGGTGCCTTTCTATGCTCATGCCATTCTGAAGCGCACAATCACCCTGCCTCAGCTTCTAGAATGATGAGATTGGGGACATGAGCCACCAGACCCAACTGGCTCCTTTTGACTTTTTTCTAGGTCAAACTGTTGAGCTTCATGGGAATGCAGAGCCATCAGTACTCCTGTTTCTCTTCAATATTATATATAATGCCATCAATCTCTAAAGTTCTCCCAAGGATGTATGTATGTATGTATGTATGTATGTATGTGTATGTATGTATAAATATATATTATTGCTTCAGCTTATTATCTTTTTTCTATATATAACATTCCTTGTTCAGAAAGAAACATTCCTCTTAATTTTTATTTAGCATACAATGGATCAAGTTTCCTTGTGGCATTCTCGTACATTTCTGGTTGATCCTCTCCACCCTCAGCTCCTCTCCACTACCTCCCTGTCCCCTATACCCACTGTCCCCTATGCCCACTGATATTCTCCCTCCTACTTTCTTATCCCACATGCTCTATTGCTCTCCTTACTCCTTCCTCACATCTCGAGGGTCCTTTCCAGTTCCATAGCCTCTGTCAACACTTATTCCTCCTAAACATACAAACGGTGATTGGAAAGATCCACATATGAGAGAGAGCAAGTGGTATTTGCTTCTCTGAGTCTATGTTACCTCGCTTAATATAATATTTACCATTTCCCATAAATTCCGCCTTTCTTTATGACTGGAAATTTCCTGTGCATGTGCACCACATTTTCATTACCCATCTGCCGACAGACTGATGTCATTGCCTCGCTATTGTGATAAGAGGAGCAATAAACAGAAACGTGCAAGTGTCTCTGTGGGAGGAAATAGTCCTCTGAGTGTGTAGTGGACCAGCTTACACCAATTGTGAAGAGACTGGCCAACAATTCCTGTCACAATGATCTTCATCTCATGGGCTCGGTGGAAATTTTCACCTTCTGCATATATGTTGCATACAAGAGATGGGGAATGTTAGAGTTGATGTCTGTGGATTTACCAGGTTCACTGAGTCAGACCTGGGCTCAGGTTCCATCTCCCAATTACCATTAACCCTCACTCTGACTGGTGGGTCACTTGGTATCTTGGGTCCCCAGGAATTAGAGTCAACTCAGTTAATGTCTAGTAAGCTTAGAAATGCCTAGAAATGTCCTCTTTTCAATGGTCACCACTCTAATAAATAGAATCTTTTGGAGATAGCCTGGCATAAGATTTACTCTTAGATACTGGACTTAGAATATTTTATATCAGTTGACTGGTGGTGGCTCATGCCTTTGATCCCAGCACTCAGGAGGCAGAGGCAGGTGGATCTCTGTGAGTGCAAGACCAGCCTGGTCTACAGTGTTAGTTCCAGGACAGCTAGGGCTGTTACACAGAGAAACCCTGGGTCAAAAAAGAGAATATTTTATATCAGTAAATAATACTACTATAGTGGTATGTCTGCCTATTTAATTTCTAGGACTATTATGAAGAATTGGCTACTTCTGCGGATCTCTTTGGAGCAGGGAATTCTGACTGCATGTTTATTTCTGCTGCCTCTTACAATAAAGGTCTCTTGGCTGCCACTGTTATGGGTTGTTATCTCAGATGAAAATAGAGAACTCGTTGCAGTGTTTAAATCCCCTACTGATATAGTTGACCCACAAAGAGAATGAGCACACAGCTGCTCAGGAGGGCAGGTGTCATGTTCACTAATGCATTTATCCATGCCTTGGTGGAGGACATGTCTTCTGGGGCCTTCACTGGGTGCATCAGTCGTGGCAGATGTTACAGTTTGCTCGTGATAATCCTTATCTCCCTGGTTTTTGCATTCCTGTCTTTATATCATGCTAAGAAAGCTGTAGGATTCCATCTTCTTTAAATGTAAGGTAGTATTGTGTCCACATGTCAATCAACCAAGGAGAAAAAACTGAAAAAAAAAAACTCTCTGGTAAGGACCATTCCCATTGATATGCGCCTGTATCCACAGATTATATGTCCCCCTCTTCACTCTAACATGCTTCGGCTCCACTCACACCTTTTCCAGGTGTATACACCACCAATATCTTGGAATTCTTTTGGTGTGTAAGCTATTTGGGGGTGAGAGTGGGTAGTTGTTTGAATATGAAAGGCTCCCACAGACGCACATATTGAAACACTTGGTTCTCAGATGGCGGCACTGTTTTGGAGGTCACGGAACATTTGGATAGAGGAAGCTTGCTAGAGTCAGGCTCTTGAGGATAAAAGCCTGACCCTGTTGCCAGTGCTGTTTCTGCTTCCTGGTTTGGCAGTATATGGGGGAAGGCCATATCTGTCTTTGCTGCCATAATGGACTTCCTTAAACCAAAATAAATCCTTCCCCATCTAAGTTTCTTCCACCAGAGTTGTTGTTACAATGATGTGAAAAGTAGCTCACGACAGAGTGTGTAGTTGGAGCATACTGAGATTTGAAACCAGCTCTGGGCTCAGTGGCGACAGCTGGTTTGGTTTTGAGAAGGGTGGGGACCGCCCTTCGAGGCATCTCCCTCAAGTAAGGCTAGCCCAGGAGTTTCAGGCAAAAGACAGGCTGGTGTTTTCAGGTAACAGAATCGTTTGCAGGTTCAAACTTGACATTTGCTTGTAGGTCTAACCAAATGTTCCATTTCTAGTTTCCAGAATCAAATCCTTTCGCAGAATTCAAGTTTCAAGTGCAATTCAGCAAAATTGATTAATTAATTGTGTATTTATTTGACTTTCATTGTTTTAGTCCAGATACAAAAAATGGGGGGATTCTCTGATTTCCAGGTAAAGCAAAACTATACTTCCTATTTTCTCTTGGTAAATGCTCAAGAATGATTAAAAATGAACACAATCTCACATTCATCAACCAAGAATGGATAAAGAAGAGATGGAGAGATGGCTCAACAGTTAAGAGCACTAGCTGCATAGCGCGGGTTCTAATTGGTATTAATAATAAAAACCCAGAGTCAGTTATAGAGGTTAATGCTGGAAGACCAGAGAAACAGAGTGGCCAGCCACTAGAGAGTTCTTTTACCTCTACCAATGCTCAGACCCTCAGAGTGTCTCTTCAGACTGACTGCTTCAGATTGACTGCTTCAGACTGCTCGCTGCCTCAGACTGCACTGAGCTCCTGTCTCCTCCCACCTTGTATTCCTCTCTCCGCCCAGCCATATCACTCCTGTTTCCACCTCCCTAATGCTGGGATTAAAGATGTGGGATCCCAAGTGCTGGGATCACCTTTGTGTGAGCTCTGTTTCTCTTTTAGACTGGATCAATTTTGTATAGCCCAGGGTGGCCTTAAACTAACAGAGATCCATCTGCTTCTGTTTCCTGAGTGCTGGGATTAAAGATGTGAGCCACCACTGCCTGGCCTCTAGTAGCTTAGCTCTGCACCCTGATCTTCAGGCAAGCTTTTTTTAGAACACAAACAAAATGTCACTACAGGCTGCTCTTCCAAAGGGCCAAAGTTCAATCCCCAGCCCTCACAGGGCAGCCCACAACCATCTGTAACTGCATTTCCAGGGGATCTAATGCCCTCTTCTGACCTCCATGTGGCACTTCTGACTAGGCACTCATGTGGTGCACAGACATGCATGCAGATAAAACACATATACACAAAAAAATAATAAAACATTTTAAAAGAATTGATCAAAAAGACATGGTTTCATTTCCTTTGGGGGACCTACCTGTGGTCTACTGCTAAAGGAGAGAGGGCCTGCTTTTGGTCCCAGCCCCCCTGCTAGCATACACCCGAAATAACCACACAGAAATTGTATAAATTAAATTACTGCTTGGCCCATTAGCTCTAGCCTCTTATTGGCTAACTCTCACATCTTGATTTAACCGATTTCCATTAATCTGTATCACCACCTGGCAGTGGCCTACCGGGAAAGAGTCGGCACACCTGTCTCTGGAGGCTCCATGGTGGCTCTCTGACTCTGCTTTCTTTCTCCCAGAATTCAGTACTGTCTTCTCCACCTACCTAGGTTCTGCCCCTTCAACTAGGCCAAGTAGTTTCTTTATTGATTAACCAATGAAAGCAACACACGAACAGAACGACCTCCTATACCAGTCTACATGGAAGCAAAGACTCTTGGAAATTCAATACCCAGAAAACCTGTTTTATCTGTCAGTACAAGAAAAAATAAGCACAATACAGCTGATTGACACCACTTAATCCTGAAAAGGGAATACCTCAATGATTCACATTTTCTCCCCATGAGCCACACCACCAACCTGAAAGCCAGTTTGTTGCATAAAGACAGGTTGAATTAGAGAGCAGAAACTCAGCTTCCAGCTGAGAAGAAGCATCCAGAACACAGTAAGGAACTTGAAGCAGCACTGTGTGAGGAATTGCAGGCCTCCTTGGATGGCTGGCCAAAATGAAAATGGAAGAAGGGAGTTTGTGAACTAGAGCTTTAGCGTCACTGGGAAGAGGGCAAAAGCTCTTGTGTCACATGTATGCGGTCTCTCACCGGCTCTGGCACAGCTGGCACACACTGCACTGTACCCCAGGCACCAGGCACCTTGCCTGCAATCACAGTCTCCGGGTTCCAGGCCCTCCTCGCCACTGGCTAGACAGTCACCTGAGTAAGGCCTGTTGTTCCCTTGGAGCCAGGCCCTTTTAGGGTCCTGGAATCACTGCCCCACTCCCTGCAGCCTCTCCAGGTAATGCTGTAGCTACCCGCCCCCCCACACCTGCCTTGCCCCGCCCGCAGAGAAGTTGCCGCCCATGAGCAGTGCAGAGTGAAATAAATAAGGCCCGGGGAAGGATGGCTGAGGGTCTCATTTTGTAAACCACGAGCTCTTTACAGCACTTTATAGCCATGCAGGCGAGCCTGAGTTTCTCATTTTTACTTCGAACCTGTTGACTTGTTTGTTTTTTTTGTGGTGCTGGGAGCCAAACCCAGGCTTCCACACAAGCTAAGTACTCACCCCCTGGGCCCCATCTCCAGCCCTGTGCTTAAAATCTTCGGTGAGTATATTAGCTCTGCAATTATAAGTAAAATCCTACAAAATTTAGAAGCTTACAGTTTTGTCAAGTAGGAGCCAGAGAGACAGCTTAGCAATAGCACACACACACACACACACACACACACACACACACACACCTGCACGTGCACACATACATGCACGCACACAAGATGATAAATTGTTTAAAAATTATTCTGAAAGAAAAGAAAATGTGCGTTGTATGCACAGTGTGATTCTTTTTCAGTCATGAAGGGTTTGCTGTTTGAATGAAAATGGATTCAACTGGGGATAATAATTTTAAATTAATTAAGTCAGTTACAGAAAGAGAAAGGCAAATATATTTTTCTTATTTGCAAATTATATATAGGCTATTATGTATGTATATTTGACATCAAAGTGGAAGAAAAACTACCTTGGGGGATAAAAGGGACTGACGGGGGGGGGGAGCAGGCAGAAGGAAAGGAATGCTTGAAGTACATTCTATATTAGCATAAAATGTCCCTCTGAAACCCAGTACCATCACAATGAACATCTGCTAGTCAAAAATATTTTTAAAATAAACGTTCAGTAAAAGATACTAAACAGGATGACCAAAAATTTATGTCTTATCAATTTAAGAGAATTTTTTAAAAAGAAAAGGAATGACGGAACAAGACTTGCAAGACTTGGCCACTGGGATTGCCAATCTATTAAACCCCTTCTGGGATTTGCTAGGACCATTTGCACATGAGAGACGTCTTCGGACCCTGACATAACGCAGCCTCCATAACCCCGTTCCAGTATCTCTAAATTCACTTGAGTGCAGAATGGTTTTTACAGCTAGCATCTATGATTTTCTTAGGGATGTGCCTATCAGACTGTGCATAATTTGAAAGATGTGCTTATAATAAAGAATTTGGAAAATATAAGCACTTTAGTGTCACAGCCTATGATGTAGGATTACAAATTTCCCAATGGACAGCAGTGGGCATTTCATCAGAAAAGCAGACACTTGTGCTCCCAAAAGCTGACTTCCAAAGACACATCCCTGTTAACCATAGGCCACCAGACTGCCACAAGTCCTAACTCCTGATGGGGCTGCATCACCAATAGAAGACATCACCAGCTGGAAGTACTTGGTACAGCTAAAATACTGAATGGGCATCCTAGCTTCACACGTAATGCACTGTAATGGTATTAGTATGGTACTGTATGGTATGAGCTCCCTCGATGATGTGGTCAATTGGCAACCATATCTCCCAGAAAGTATGCAAAAAAACAAACAGTGCCATGCATTATTAGCCCCAGAAAAGATCAACATTTAGAACCTGATGCATAAATTATTGCTTGCACTAGTGTAAAGTTGAAAAATCGTCAAGTCAGGGACCACCTCCTTATGAATTCGTAGGACGATGGCTGGTACAAAACCATGATAAAACATCAGGAACTATTACTGCTACTGCTAAATACACATCCCCAGGCCCCCGCAGGCCACTAGAAACAGGATCCCCAGGGTTGGCAAGATGAAGGCCTTGCTCCCCAGTTCTCTGGAGAGATGGTGCACTGAGAGGCAGCCCCCAGAACCCAGCCCAGGTGGCATGGTACCTGTCCTCTAGTGTCTCTTCCTTACTGGTCCACACCATGGCTTCCCTGGTTTGTCCAGTGTTTCCCTACATTCTCTGTACTTCCTGACTCTTTTCTACTACTTTCTTGGCCTGTCTTACTCTTCAGAATAGTTATTGTTCAGACATGGTAGTTTTTCCCCAAAAGTCCCCCTTTGACATTTCTTGCTGGAGAAATATAACATTTCTATTAGTAGCTAGCTGTTCTAGCTCATGAGTCAACATGGCAGTGAATGGGTCAGAAGCAGAAGTCAGGTGTAGAAATCAGCAAATGTCCTAGGGAAAGTCCTAACTCCACCAACAGTGGAGGAAAGAACACAAAGCACTCTCAAGCACCAGGAACCACAGCTTTAACTAAAATATTTAAGCAGTGGTTCTCAACCCGTGGGTTATGACCCCTTTGGGGTCACCTATCAGATATCTTGCATATCCTATATTTACATTATGGTTCATAACAGCAGCGAAATTACAGTTATAAAGTAGCAATGAAATAATTTTATAGCTAGGGGTCACTACAGTTTGAGGAACTGTATTAAAGGGCCATAGTATTAGGAAGGTTGAGAACCACTGATTTAAAGTCTTATAGGGAAGTGAGACCTGGGAATCACAGCCTGTGTGGTGTGTGTCGTTTTCTGACTGATAAAGGAATTGAAGCTTTTGGTCTAGCAGAGAAAATGCCGGCCTCAGCAAGTTTTTAGAGTGGGAGAGCCATTTGGAAGTGATTTGGAAGAGTTCAATTCCCTGCCCAAAAGGTCTAAATGAACCAAAACTCAAGCTTTTTATACAAATGGTTAGAAATGAAAGCAAAAAAAAAAATTTCATCAAAGTAAAAGTGTGTGTGCAACATATTGGCCCCTTGGTGTCATTTGAAGTAAATTAATGTGGCGGACCAAAGCGATGGAGTCGGCACTATGCAACGCTCCGGGGACTTACCTGTGATTTTGTTCCTGGTGTAGCAAAAATAAATGCTCCCAGCAAGCCTTGAGGGAGACATACGACAGCATGCATAAGTAAGATTAATCAGTAAAGCTAGCAACTACCTAATGAGTTATCGTTGACATCACAAGGCTGGGAAAACACAGGGCTTGTGGCCTGGCGGGGCTGTGTGCTCTCAGAAGACACAAGCGAGAACCACCCATGTGCATGGGTGCGGGTTGCTCCTAAAACCACTGGTCTCAGCAAAGATGGGGTGACAGAAAGTGACGGTCTCCTGGGCACTCTTGACCATTGTGGGAAGAGAGGTGGGTGACTACTAAAGCAAGATGTCGGGGGTCCATGTTCCTTCAGCAGCCTTTCTGTATTTCAGAGAAGCTCTGAGGGACTGTGTTTCTTTTTCTGTTGTTTTTGGTTTGGTTTTTTATTGTGTTTAATTGAGCTATATATTTTTCTCCACTTCCCTCCCTTCCTCTCCTCTCCTCTTCTACCCTCTCCCATGGTCCCCATGCTACCAATTTACTCAGGAGAGCTTGTCTTTTTCTACTTCCCATGTAGATTAGATCTATGTATATCTCTCTTAGAGTCCTCATTGTTGTCTAGGTTCTCTGGGATTGTGATTTGTAGGCTGGTTTTTCATGGTTTTATGTCTAAAATCCACTTATAAGTGAGTACATATGATATTTGTATTTCTGGGTCTGGGTTGCCTCACTCACTATGATGCTTTCTAGATCCATCCATTTGCCCACAAATTTCAAGATTGTCATTATTGTTTTCTGCTGTGTAGTTCTCCATTGTGTAAATGTACCACATTTTCCTTATCTGTTCTTTGGTCAAGAGGCATTTAGGTTGTTTCCAGGTTCTGGCTATAACAAACAATGCTACTGTGAACATAGTTGAGCACATGGAGGGACTGTGCTTCTATAAGCAAGTGCAAGTCTCTAAACAGGAATGATATTACACACCTATAATCCCAGCACTCAGGACATGGAGGCAAGAAAACTACAGTTTTGAGCTAGTGTGAGAGATATACATAGAGAGAGTACTTGCTAGTCTCAAAAAAAAAGAAAGGAAGGAAGGAAGGAGCAAATCTCCAACTCTAGGAACCCTAAGAACCACAGCTTTCTGAACCATATATATTCCCCAGTTGTTTCTCAGTATTTAGAGCTTTCTTCAAACACTTGGCATGCCACAATTGACCCTCCCTCTATGGGACACATTAATAGTACAGCCCTGTCTTAGTTAGGTTTTTTGATTGTTTGGTTGGTTAGTTTTGGTTTTTTGAGATAGGGTTTTTCTGTGTTGCTTTGAAACTTGTGCTGGAACTAGCTCTTGTAGACCAGGTTGGCCTTGAGCTCACAGAGATCCCTCTGCCTCTGCCTCTGCCTCTGCCTCTGCCTCTGCCTCTGCCTCTGCCTCTGCCTCTGCCTCTGCCTCTGCCTCTGCCTCTGCCTCTGCCTCTGCCTCTGCCTCTGCCTCCCAAGTGCTGAGATTAAAGCCTCTGCCACCACTGCCCGGCTAGTTAGGGTTTTTAGAGCTGTGAAGAGAAAATGACCATGGCAAGTCTTCTAAGAAAAACATTTAATGGGGTGGCACACTTGCAGTTTTGGAGTTTCAGTTCATTATGGTCATGAAGGGGAGCATGGCGGCGTGCAGGCAGATGTGGTGCTGGAGCTGAGCGTGCTACATCTTGCAGCAACAGGAAGTCAACTGGCAGCCACACTAAGAAGTCCGAGCAAAAGAGACCTCAAATCCTACCCCCACAGTGACACACTTCCTCCAACAAGGTCATACCCCCAACAATGACACTTTCTTTAGGGGCCACTTTCTTTCAAGCTACCACAGGCCCCAAGAGCCCAAAAGCAGTCCTCAGTGGTTAGAGGCCAAGTCAATGGGTACTTTGTACAGACTCTGCCAGTCTAGTATGCCCCTGTCTATGATACAACTGGCAGCTTAGCTTCCTTCCAACTGCAGCATCCAGTGTGTTGGCATGTGGTCCTCTGGTTTACCCTGACAGTCATTGACAAGGATGTCCCTTGTGCTTTCTTCCTTAGGTCATCTGCACACAAAGGAAACCACAGGAAGGCTTCTGGAACTCCCCCTCCATGATGGTCATTAGGTGGTCAAAATGCAGGAGGTTTGGAACCAATGTGGCAACACACTCAGGTTGGTGTCCTGGGTCAGGAGCCAGTGTGCTGCCTACCAGCGAACTAACAGCTCCAAGCCACCATTTCCTCACTTCTGGTGCTGTCCTGAGACTGTTTGTTGTTATTGCTATGCACTACACTATTCTGAAACACTGAGTGTTGACAGAGGTTTCTGTCCCACCTGGTCCCACAGTTGTTCAGTCCCAAAGAAACACACACAGGCCTACATTAATTATAAAATGGTTGGACTATTAGCTCAGGCTTCTTAGTAACTCTTACATTAACCCATAATTCTTGTCTGTGTTAGCAACGTGGCTTGGTACCTTTTATCAGTGAGGCATTCTCATCTTGCTTCCTCTGTGTCTGGCTGTCTCTTCCCAGAATTTTCCTATTCTGGTTGTCCTGCCTATACTTCCTGCCTGGCTACTGGCCAATCAGTGTTTTATTAAACCAATACAAGTGACAAATCTTTACAGACTATTGTCCCACAGCAACTGAGGACACAATAGCAAATCACAACAATACAACCTCTGCTCTGTCAGACTGGATTTTGATAGAAAAACAAATAAGCCAATAACTGCAATCAGGTCAAGACAGTGATAAATGTTGCGATAACAGAGGGGCCACAACTAGTCAGATGGGAGGTGACTCGGATAGAATGATGAAAGAAAATTACTGACAGGTGAGTTTTGAAGTGAGGCTTGATCACCAAGAGGAAGTCAATTCCAGAAAGTCTAGTGAGGTGTGGCAGAGAGGAGCAGAGGTCAGAGTGGATGTAATGCTTGCCCCCCCCCATCTTTAGGAATATATTCCAACACCCGGGGGTGATGCCTGAAACAGAATCTACATCCTATTATACATACCCATGATAGCTTAATCCAGATTTAATCACAGCAAAAGATTAACAATGTAACCAATGATAAAATAGATAGTAATATAGTATAAGCTATATGGATAGTATGTCTCTAAATATCTTATTGTATTGCACATCTTAAGAATGTCAGCATGTGATTTTTTTCTTTCCTTACCAAGTTGAGAACTGCTGCCTTTTTCCTTACAGCAAACCCTTCATGGCTGTTCTTTGATATATTTAAATGATCAGAATCAATGTTCTTGGGCTTTGGGGCTATACCAACCATGATATTGACCTGATCACCAAGATGGCTACGGAATGACTAATGAGTGGGTCATTCACACAGCTCGGAGACACTGCACAAAGGGATGACTTATGTCTGGACAACATGGCTAAGAATAGTATGATGTAAGAGTTCATGATGCTACTCAGAGTGGCACGCAGCCTGAGAATACCAGTTGTTTATTTCTGGAATTGCCTACCTAATATTTTTAGAGCATGGCTGGTAATGCATAACAAATCGTGGATGGGAAGCCATGGATAAGGGAAGGCACCGAATTCGGTAAGCAGAGGGAAGCAGTGGGGTGAGGAAGGGGAATGGGAAAAATGAACCGGAGACATGGGTGCGATGGGATTACGTAGTCTTAGAACTTGTCCTATTCGATTTTACTATTGCTGTGATAAAGCACTATGACCAAAGCTGCCACACACCGCGCCCCTGTGTCTGCTTTCGATGCGCTTTTACCCAGTTACCGAGCTTCGGGTAAGGGGGCGGAGGTTAAAATACACACACACACACAGAGAGAGACAGCTACACGGGTCATCCTTGAATTCCCCAAGAATGCCCCCTCTATTGTGTTCAGGGGCAGATTATATAGAGATAGCCACGCCCCAGCCAAACAACAGAAACCACTCTCCTGCCATCAGGAACGCCTGAAGGTCTCGTGCTCAGAGCAGCTGTAGGCACTCAGACCAGGGGATTACAAGAAATTCAGGATCTGGGGTCTCACTGCTCCCAACATAAGCAACTTGGTGTGGGAGGTTTTATTTGGTTTGCCCTTAAACATCACTATTCATCAACTAAGAAAGTCAGAAGAGAACTTAAGCAGGACAGGAGCCCTGAAGTAGGAACCGATGCAGAGAACATGGAGAAGAGCTGCTTACTGGCTTGCTCCTCCTGGCTTGCACAGACTGCTTTCTCATAGAACCCAGGAATCCCAGCCCGAGGGTAGTCTCACCAACAGTGGCCTGGGCCCTCCTCCCATTAATCAATAATTAAGAAAATGCTCTCCAGGCCTGCTTACAGCCAGTGTTACGGAAGCATTTTCTCCCTTGAGAGTCCCTCCTCTCAGATGATTATAGCTTGTGTCAAGTTGGCATAAATCTAACATGCACAACTAGAGTCCTTTTTATTTGAATTTTCTTCTAGACTTAATAGAAAACCAATGGATGGTTTTAGTAAGAGGGATATTAGGTTTTGGTTTGGAACTTCAGCTCCCTGCCTGCCTACCATGGGATGAGTGGGTGGTGGGGAGCAGGTGGAAGTGAAGCCTGCTACCTGGAGTCACTGTGAGTCAATCCCACATAGCCAAGGTTTCTAAAGAAGACAAGCGCCAGATCCTTCCTGAAGCCCAGCAGGAGCACTGGTAGGCACTAGGAGGCAAAGAGCAAGTTTTGTCAAAGGAAGAGATACCAAAAACTCATTAGGAAATTAAAAGCATGCTTTAACTAGTGAAGCCCTGTCTACACAGTGATTGCTATACAAGGTGCATCAGTACAGACTTCTGAGCAAGGTTTCAGCCACTGGTCATTCACAAAAGAGGAAACAGGATGACAACATTAGTTTAAAACAGCCCTGTCACTTCCAGGGGACTCCACCACGTCTCGAGTTAACAAACCACACACACACACACACACACATGCTTGCAATCATAAACATTAAGTATTTAACTCGGGGGGGGGGGGAGCGTGCATATGCATAGCAGAGCTAGAGAAAGATAATTAAACCAGGTGATTAAATTAGCCTTTGTAAAATCAGATTCTCTATGACATAGTACTCTTCACTGACCTCTCCCCTCTGTTCCCTATTTTAACCCCCCCCCCACCTGCTTCTTTCTTAAAGTACTATTGCCATTTAAAGTTTGACATGTAAGTAAAAAATTCTGCCTGGCTAAATAAGATTCCATATTGTATTTTTCCATAGCAAGATAAACCAGAACATCCAAATATATTACAAGTATTGCTTTGAATTATCAGAAACCCCAAAGTTGGTCTAGTTTTGGAGCTCTGAGACAGCCATAGTCCATAGTTAAGAGCCTACAGTGGTACCTGTGGGCGTGTCTTTAGACTTCAGAAACAACCCAGTACATTGGCTATGCTGGGACCTGACAATGTTCTAGCCCTGTTCTTCTTTGTGTTGTTTTTGCAGTGACACCATGGACTTGCTGGCTCAAGCTCATGCCCATCCCAGTTCTCTGCCTCTCTTGGTTTAGTATCCACTGTCACACAGTCTGGACTCCCACCACTGCAGCCTGCTCTAGCCTCTCCCTAGTCCTTGGTGCTGGGCATTGTCTTCCTCAGTCACTCTCTAATTATAGATGATGTCTCTCACTTGAACCCAGAACTCACCGGTGCAACTAGTGCAGCCAGCCAGTTTGCTCACTGGGCCTCTGCCTTCTGAGCGCTAGAATCGCAGATGGACCATCTCACACTTGCCTTACACATACGTGGGTGCTAGATTCTGGACTCTGGTCCTCGCTTGTGCAGCAAGTACTTTGCCAACTAAATGTTCACAGTGCACATTTGTTTTTGCTGTACCCTGTAAGTTTTGGTACACCGTGTCTGTGCTTTTGTTCATCTGTGAGTATGTCTAGTTTCTCTGCGATTCGGGCATCTTTTAGTTAAGTGCTTGCTTTTTCATTCACGTGTTTATTTGTGACCTTCATGGGTTGTCCCTTCTCCTGCTTCTAGTGTCATTGAAATGCAGTCAGAAATGACTCTTGGTAAGTCTTCAAACTTTTAAAACTTATTGTGACTTGCTTCCTCACCCAAAATATGATCTGTTCCAGAAAACACTCTAGATTTACTTGAGAAGACTATACATCTTGCAATACAAAGTCCTCCTTTGTGTGTTGGCATACATGTTTATAATTGTTTACTTTCCTTGGTTAATTGACTCCCCTTCTTATTATATAAAGATTCTCCTCTGTAACACCTTTTACTGAAATACTTCTCTCTCTCTCTCTCTCTCTCTCTCTCTCTCTCTCTCTCTCTGTCTGTCTCTCCTCTCCTCTCCTTTCCTTCCTTTCTTTCTTAATTTCTCTTTTTTCTTTCTTTCTTTATTTCTTCTCTATTTTCTTTCTTTCTTTTTTCCTTTTTTTGGAGACAGGGTTTCTATGTGTAGCCCTAGCTGTCCTGGAACTCCCTCTGTAGACCAGGCTGGCCTCAAGTTCAGAGATCTGCCTGCCCCTGTTTCCCAAGTGCTGAAATTAAAGGTGTGCGCCACACTGCATGGCATGAAGACTGTTTTTGTTTTCCTAATACTAATGTAGCCGGTCTGGTTGGATTTGGAGAGTTTTCTTTTGAATGGAATTGTTTTAATTGTTAAGGAAAGCCAGGAGAGAGAGAGAGAGAGAGAGAGAGAGAGAGAGAGAGAGAGAGAGAGAGAGAGAGAGAGAGATTCTTCACTGCAATAATAAAACTTGAAATGCACATGTAGTGTGCAAGCGAGTGGAGGACAAAAGCAGTTAATCCTCTCATCATAGCACCCATATGGAAAAGGATGAGGGGACCAAGAGAGACCCCAGGAAGCTGATATCAGCAAAGGTCAAGCACCAAAACTCCGGAGATGCTGAAGTTGCAATGACCAACATTGTCTCTTTAGAGAACACCCAAGGATGTGTTACAGTGGCTGGGAATCCACCAGTGGGGAGTCTACAGAGAGCATCTTTAAGTTAAAATTTTGATTAAAGTTCCTAAAATTTAGAAAGTAAAACTTGGATAGTTACAATATCACAAAAGTAATGAAAATTCATTAGAAAACTGCAGGGCGGAGGAAAAACACCAACACGGGTCAGGAAGTAGAGTTCAGATGCCCCTGCTGGCCCAGACACAGGCACCTGTAGCGCCCAGCTTTACGGTGGAAGGACTTGGTTTAAAAGACAATGGATAAGCTAGTAGAAGCCAGTCGGAGAGCTAGGCTTTCCTCCTCCCTCCTCCCTTCAGTTTGGACACAACTTTGAATCTCCCAGAAGAACCTCCCTCACCCTGGGGAATAATTCAGCCCTTGGTGGCTTCTTAACTCTGTTGCACAGTAGTAGCAAAGGTGTGTTCATGTTCATCCAAAGACCTAAACAAACAAATCCTGTAAGCCCCAATTCCCACTGTCAATCCTATTCTAAAGTTGACCATTGAGCTGTTGACACCTGGTGATATACTCAGTTGCAAATCTAATTCTGTAAGATTGAAACTGAATCTTTACCCCCAAACAAAATTAGAGGCAGATTTTTCTGTCCCGCCTGCCAGCTCCCAAATCATGACATAAAGACATCTTAATTATAACACCTCAGCTGATCGCTTAGTCTTGTTACTAACTAGTTCTTACAACTAAAGTTAGTCCATTTCTACCCACCTATATGTTACCATGTGGCTTGTGGCTTTTAACCTGTCCTCCGGCACATCTTGTTCCTCAGCATCTGCCAGTGACTCCATCCGTCTTCCCAGAGTTCTCTCTGGCTTGCCCACCTATGCCTCCTGCCTAGCTAATGGCCATTTAGGTTTTTATTAAACCAATCCGAAGGCACCTTGGCAAAGACACATCTTCACACTGTACAAAAAGATTATAACACAAAATAAAATAAGTAACAAGGGTTGTAGCACATGGTTTATGTTCATACACATACAGGAGAGAGGGGAAGAGGACATGGAGATCTCAGAAGCAAAGCTAAGCGACCCAACACACTAACTACACAAAGAAGACCCCATGCCAATAGATCATCAAGACCATTTGTACCCTGAGGATGACTTCCTAGCTTCTCATAGGGTCAGAGCTTTCTTACTGTCCCCACATTGGGGCTGAGGATGACCTATAAAATGTTATGGGTCAAAAGGAAAAAGATAAAACCTCCTTCAAGAAACCTCAGGACACAGAGAGGTACCAAGGCCAATCATCTAAAAGACATGCCAGAGTGCCGTCTACATCACGCTTAACATGTGTTCAGAAAGACAAACCCAGTGCTTCTCAGACCTTCGCTCCCTTCAAAAAATAAAAAGTGCTGAAGGTTTAAATAAGTTTGGAAAGAATGGATGGAACGTCAGGAATGTTTAAAGGTTAAAAAAAAAAAAAACAGCACAACTGTCGAGAAAGCCTTTCAATTTGCTCAGTGTGGTCCAGGTCCCTGTCCCTCATCTCAGGCTTTGTCAGTATCTGAGATACATACAGGAAGCTCCAGAGACGTCACGCCACAAAGTAATGCACTTTTGGAAATTGAAGGGCTTTGAAGCTCAAAGGTAAGTGACCCAAAGTCAAATTTCAACTACTTTATAGCTTGGTACTCAGTGCTACACCTTCCCCGAAAGGGTGTAAGAATGCTGATACTGGGAGCTCCTGGGAGATACCTTTGCTTCAGGTTCGAGACTGATTCACTGCAACAGTATTAAGAAGCGGTATTTGTAAGGGATGATGGGGCCAAGAGAGCTCTGCCCTCGCTAGTGGAATAAGCTATCTTTTATTCAAAGAGATGGACAGAACAAACTCATCCCTCTTTTACATGCCTTCCAACGGGTAAAGACACCTACAATGGCACAATTCTGGAAACAGAGACTGGCTCTTCACAGGACACCAAATCTATGATGGTCCATTCCAGCTTCTAATATTAAATCTGTTTCTGAGAAGTAAGCGTGTGTCGTTTATGAAAGACCCAGTCTTGGGTCATTTTGTGTGACAGCACAAATATTGCTGTTACAGAATGATGCTAAGTTTATCTGGGAAATGATGCCCCTACTGTAGACAGATGTCTGCTAAGCCTTCCCCTGTCCCTCCTTGAGGCACATCAAGACCTGGGAATCTTCTCAAAGACAGTCTGCAAACCTGCCATGATAGAGGAGGATACACAACTTCTGTGAAATCTCAGGCCTTCAAGCCTTGCTCCGCTCCGGGCCAATTAGAATGGGTCTATAATCGGACGTAGAGACTCCAAACTTGGAATCCTGCTTGCTCGCTCTTTTGTTATATGCCTTCCCAAACAAAATGGGGCAGGGGAATAAGCAGAGGTAGAGCTGAGGACATGCTTCATGACTGTCACAATTTTTAGACCCACAACTTTGCCCTGGGGGAAGAGGTTGGAACATTCCCCGAGTGTTAGTAAAGTTTGGTCCAATTGTCCAGGAAGGACTGCAGGCAAAACTCCTTGGTTTCCCTACGCAATTGGCATCGACCAGAGTCATATGACTCTTCTGTACTCTGCCGGCACTGAGCCAGGGTGTGCTTTCTGACTGTGCCAGGGTGCACTCGCTGACCGTGCCCGCCCCGCCCATGTGTTACAAGATCCTGCACTCACCTGCACAAATCAGAGTAAAGCCTTCCAATGGTACTCAATCTCCATGGCTACGCTACAGTGAAAACACAGCACAGGCTAGCCCAGAAAGGAAGACACAGCCCAGGTCTGTGCAGGACCCAAACCTGGCTTTAACCAGGGCTTCAGCTGATGGAAACTCAAGAAAACCAGGAATTCACTGGAGGTGATATGGTGAGTGGCAGATCCTGAATTCAACTACAGGACTTACATTATTCTTAGATTCTGATTTTGACCAAATTGCCTGGAGGAGAAAGAAGAGATAAGAGAAATAATTAGCACCAATACAATAACATAGAAAGGAGCGAGGGGGACAAGAGATAACAATGAGGGATAGATACGAGCAAAGCATGTATGAAAACATAATACTAAAACCCATTATTTTGAATGCTAATTACTAACGCATAGATACAACTTTAATTGCCTGAATTGGATAAATTAGTAATCACCCATAAAGCCGCACAGAATGTAAAGCCTAGAGATAAGTCAAATATCCACTGGGAAATGTACAAGTTAGAGGATTTACTTGTTATGAAATTTATATTAAAATGAAACTGGATGAGCATACACTCGATTATTAATCGAAGGAAAAGCCTGTCATTCTTCACTGTGACCACACGGTGGCAATAAAGACTAGCAGTGGTGCTGTCCCAGGCATTTGCACCAATCAAGCTGCTGGGAGATTTAAGATACAGCTCCAGGCAAAGGCAGAGGAACTCAGAAATGCAAGTCTCAAACCTAGGTACTCCCAGACTCTCCCGAGCACCACCGGTTTCCCTGAGAATCACCAGACGCTACCTCCAGAAGTGATTATGAATGTCTTTATCTAAATAACCTTTCCCTAGTCACAAAACTGTTTAGTGCTGGAAGAAAACAGCGCAGCCAGCTCTGGTGAGAACACTGACCTTCATCTGCAGTAAGGCCAGGGACAGGAAAGGATGGAGCCCTGAGTCTTCCTACCTGGGTGACATGGCCACTCCCCTGCAGCCTACACCCCTTTCTGTCTTGACACCTTATTACACGATGGTGGACTTTTCACTCTGTGTTGGGAAGGAATCAGGCTCTGTATCTTTGTGCCTTGACTGCTTCTGAATTCAGAGGTTACCCTCAATGGAGTTCTCTCTTTCTATAATATCCTAACATAAAGATTAGAGCAGAAGTCCAGACCAGGCCCTCATATACAACCATCTCTACCTTGGTTCCTCCTCCAAATGTCTGGTGGTTCCCAGTCCTCACCCCTCTCAGACCCCTCCCCCACCACACACATACACACCATGCCCGGCCACTTGCCCAGTGTGGGCTGTCTACCCATGCCGGCTGGAGACTGGGTGACAGCATTGCTCTGAGGAGGACAGACCTACCCTAGTCTTAGCCCCGCTACTTAGAGCAGGCTTTGCCCAAATCCCCAAGCCTCAGCTGTAGAACGGAGGCAAAGCTACATTCTTGCTTTTCTCTAGCTCATCTGGCATCCTTTGTAGGTTCCCGAGAAGTCTCCCGCTTCTCTCAGAAGGAAGGGTGTTCCCATGCCTGGCAGTCTGGGAACTGAGATGTCTATTTTGTCAGAGCATGTGAAGCAGAGATGACCGGCACAAGTGTCTGCAGGATATAGGACACACACACAAACCCCAGCACACTAGCTGGCTGGACGTGGGCACAGGAAGCTGCCTACCCTTCTGAATGAAGTATTACTTAGACTTTAAGGTAACTGCCTAAGTTTTCAGAGTCCCAAATGATTAAACAGCCACCTCTTGCAATCCCCGAGCCAAAGAGAAAAATAGTGTACAAAACGGAGGCTCAGTCAGTGTGGTCACAATAGGAATAAGGGGTTCGGGTGTCCCAAGTCATCTCTGGGGTAATGGCATGAGCTTTGGCTTCAGTAGGGGAATGATTGGGGCAGGGAGCAGGAGCATGCAGGATGAATCAGCTCTTGGTCAAGAGCTACAGTTTGGTTGAACCGTAAACCTCAGTTGTGTAAAGTGGCGCCAAGGCTTCCTCGCTTGAGAAGACATGCCTGCTCCTGTAAGATGGTTGCTTCTGCTTAGAAAGCGATTCTTCTGCTGGGCTCTGCTGCTTCAGACATTCAAGGTCTAGGACCAAAAACCCTTCAAGTGACTTTGGGGATTCGCGATCAGGACACGGGGAAAGCTGGTAAGATGCCTCCGTTAGGGTTTTGGGACCTGCATCCTTGACGGGTGATGAAAGAGCCCAAGAGTTAGCGGTCCTCACACAGGCCAAGGCTCAGAGAAGCGGTTTCATGTCCAACTCAGATGTAGAGGCCTAGGTGAAGCCTTGGGCCCAGCATAGCGTACGAATCGTAACTGCGGTTTAGGAGGACAGGAACCCAACTCGCTTCCTGGTACAACCCTTTTCCTAAAGCCTGCTCACATCGGTCTCCTCAGTGTTCCACCCAGACCCGCAGGAGCTCTGCCTCTCCTCTCGTAGGAAGCTACAGGTCCCAGGTGGACAGACCATCTTTCTGCTCCAGAAAAGGGAGAAAGGTAATTTCGCTGGGCTCTAAGGACACATATCTGGTGGTCTTTATCAGGTAATTTGGTCAGCAGGACAGACTTACACTGGGGTCTCAAAGCCCTCTTAGAAGATGGGTAAAGTAGATATGATAGCCATCTTTCTCCATGACTTGGGGGAAGAGGTCTCTGGGGACAGCTCCATTGTGTCCCAGCTCTGTCTCCTTTGCTCAAGCATTCTCAGATCGTCAGTGTGGGGACAGTACAGACCAGCAACCCCTTAGTTACAATGTCAACTCTAAAAGACACTGAAAGGCAGAAGACTTCTCGTGACTCATATGGCTCCCAACACTGTCTGAACTTACGTCATTTGGTGGCAAAACTTGACCTGAAATGCCATGAGTCTTTTTATGCTCTATTGATCTTCCAAAATTAGGAATATTTGCTCACTTCCCTGCACAAATTTTCCACACTATTTGATGATAGGTAAATTACCCCAAATATTGTGGAGGAATGATACAAGGCATATTATATGTCTTGCATGTATCATTTTATTTCCCTAAACTATTTAAGATGCTCCATTCCAAAAACCAATGAAAGTCCAGAGTCTCTGAGAGAGGAATTTATGGATCTTTGAGGCTTTCACACAGGGTGGTCAGGGTCACTTAGGAGGCTGAGTTGTGCTCCTTTCAGTAGAGACACAGTTGTGCTGGTATTGCTGGCATGGCCCTGCCCTGGTTCGTGTGGTAAGCAACACACCCCCTCCCCACGGCTCCAAAGCACCTTTTCCTTTCTGGTCTCAAGCATCCTCTAGGTGTCACTAGTCATGCACAGTCCCCGTGGAATGACAGGTTCCTAAAACTGTCTCGTTAGCTGATCTAGTGCTCCTTTGCTCTGGCACGTCTTCAGATAATGTCCTTCATTTCACACCAGTCACCTGCTGGCCCCAGCTCTCCTGTCCTCCTTGTCCCTACTTCCTACACTCAGGAGAAAGGCAAGCCGACTCTTGACGCTTGCATTTCACACCCCATGAAGAAGGGACCCTGTTGGTCCCTTTCCCTCAGGGGTTGGACCAATCACGGCCTTCCTCCTAGTTACTGAGGCAGAAACATGAAGGCTTTGCAGGAATTCCTGACTTCAGGAGTCTCCAGGTCTCCTGAATGTACCATTTGGAGACCTATTTGGCTGTTGGAGTAGCTGGGCGGTGGTGGGGAGTAGAGGACAAACCCAGATAAGGAAGTCAGGCCCAATAGCTCCCTTCCAGAAAACTAAGCTGGCTGTCTAAGCAGCGCTCTCTACCTGAGATAAGCCCCTGGATTCTGACTTGTTCAAAGGGCTCACACTGGCTCCAGCTCCCCTGAGGCCAGGACCATGAACAATCTAAAGTGAGGACCGGAAGACCTCTGACCCTTAGGAAGGGGGTTTCTTCCCCAGCTTTCTTTGCATAAATGCTTTCAGTTCAGGAGTAGGGAGTCCTCTGTATCTCTCCTACAGAGGCCTCAGAGAGAGGGAGGACAGCTTGAGCCAGCCTTTCCTAGCATGACCAGAGGGGCCTTTCCTGGAATCTTCCATGTAAGCCTAGGTACCTCTAGAGCTCTGGGCACTTGCAATAATCCTGTCCCTCCTCTGGGGGAAACTTAAAAGGGCCAGTCCCGAAGAGGCATGACCCTTGTGTTCTCTGTCCGGTCACTTAGAGGCTGTCCGAACCAATCATCCACCATGCAGCCTGAACACTCCACAAGGGAGTCTGGAACTGAGTGACTCAGTATCCGGGGTCAATGAGAATGTTCCAGGTCGTGAGCTCTGCTCCCAGATGGCATCTGAGGAGTTCAAATGAGGAAACCTGTCGTTTGCACATCTACAGGCAGTTCACTCTGAGAGGCTGCCTGGCAGGGCATGGAGCCAGCCAGTGGCCAAGCACATCTCAGTAGACTTCAGGCTCAGGTGCTAGGAAGACAGGCACTCTCCTTCGTGATAGATGGATGGACGGATACGTCATGATTAGTTTGACACTAACTTTAAATGAAGCTTGATCAATTGCATCATAATTACCCAGGACACAATTGTTCTTGTTACTCTTCTTGACACATGATGCTTTCATATGAACTAGAGTGCTTCGGTGGCCTTCCCTGAAGCCACCTCTCTATGCTGCCTGGTCCCCACACACCTGTGGGAGGGAAGCTAGGCCTGCATTCCTGTCTCCAAGTACAAAATCTGAGTCCCTGCCCACATCACCACTCCAAGCTCTAACACCATTCCAGAGAATTCCTTTCCTCTGTCCAGCCACCATGGGTCAAGTCTAGCAATGGAACTTGATACTTGTGTCTAATCTGGACAGTCAAGGTCCTTCAGAATCATGCGCCACACTCTCATTCCACTTAGATACAGCGTCTAAGACTAACATGCCTAATGCTAGCAAGAGTTTAGAAGCTAGACCCCCCTCCACTATCAGCTCATCAGCCCAGACCATGTTTCCCTGGCAGAGACCTTTGCCATCTGAGCACAGTGTAACACTAAGATTCTTCAGATAGGTTTAATGATTTGGACCCTCAACAAGAAAGAATCAGGATGCTGGATATTTTCCTCCCTGTGAGAGATTCTACACATGCCAGGAACGGTGCCAGATGCTGGAGGCACAGTGGAACAGTATCAGGCATTGAACAACACTCATCTGCACCACAATACTGACATTGCTACCCCAAAACTGCACACCAGCAATAGCTTGTGATCTGTTGCTCCCTCAGATCGATCACCATGGTGTCCCCAGCACCTGGAAGGCTCAGTGTGACCTCCTGACCTATGAGTCATCCAGCTTCATCCCACCATCAGTCATCACTGCTGTGTGCTGGGGACGGACCTCTGAAGCCCAGCCTACCCTTTGGTGCCTAAGGTAAGATAATCCCCAACAACCAGTGGTGGTAACAATGTGGATCCTGCACTAAGTAAGAGGATATGAATATCTATTTTGTACTTCTATGTAAGTACCTAATGAAATCAAATTATTACTCTATGCTATGTTAGCCTAATTAAAATCTTTGCCTAGAAACGACAGGATTTTGCAGAAGTAGAATGAATTAAGGATTTACTTAAGTGCTGATTTCTGCCCACTTGTGAAAGCCCCTATCCCTTAGAAAATTTGTTAAGAAGTGACTCCCAAAGCTACCTCTTCTCATAGTTATTCTGTAGATCTTATTTGTTAAGAAAGAAATTGTTTGTATTACTACCTACAAATATTTATGTGCTTTTTGTTGCTACCTACAAAACATCTACCTGCAAATGTTTGCTCCTGCTTTTGCTGTTCCTATAAACATGTGAAATTTCTTTTGGTGGGCACAGGACTCAGAGACCACCCTCGGGTGGCCACACTGTTACCTGACCTCTAAAAGCTGTAAGAAATTATGAGATGCTGCTGGACCTTTCGAAATCATTAGTTTGAGTCCCAGCCTGCATGCAAAAAGTATTCTGCCTTCGGGTTGCATGGTTTTCTTTGGAGGCCCCAGCAAGATTCCAGTCATACCAGCCCTTTGCACTGAAGAAACAGCAGCTCGGCCAGGCCAGGCTGAAGGATTTCCAAGTGAAGGTGCTAAATGCTACCTGACGTTCCTTGAAGCAGTACTCTGACTCAGTACTCTCCAGACAGCCGGTCTCCCTGACTAGACTCACTGAAAGAAGAGGAACAAACTTGACAGGAAGAACTGGCAGGATAAGGTAAAGCACAGAAGGCTAGAGATCTAGTCAGGCCCACTCGGGGTAGAAGAGGACCCTGATCACATCCTAAAGACGCCATCATAAATAAGGTCATCATGTCAGGATCCTTCCCAAGGGGCGAGGGAACAGGATCCCCTCTGAATAAGTGTGTGGATTACTGGCTTGTTCTTCAGGTTCAAGTTTGTAGTTCCATGGCTGGGTATAGGAGGTCCTTCTGTTCGTGTGTTGCTTTCATTGGTTAATGAATAAAGAAATTGCCTTGGCCTAGTTGATAGGGAGGAAGTTAGGTAGGCAGAGAAGACAGAATTGAATTCTGGGAGGAAGAAAGCAGAGTCAGAGAGAGCCACCATGGAGCCGCCAGAGTGAGACATGTGAAATCTTTTTCCCGGTAAACCACTGCTACGTGGCAATATACAGATGAATAGAAATGGGTTAAACGAAGATGAGAGAGTTAGACAATAAGAGGCTAGAGGTAATGGGCCAAGCAGTAATTTAATCAATACAATTTCTGTGTGATTACTTTGGGGCTAAGCTAGCCAGGTGGCTGGGACAAACAAGAGGGCCCCCTTGCAACAAGTAACCGAATGTTTTTTTCTCTTTGGAGGAGAGTCCTTGTCCTTCTCTGTCTGTCTCCCATCATTGACATAGGAAAGGAAAACCAAGAAATATGTAAGGTAGAATCTACAGAGACCTCTCAGCCCTCCGCACTTGGGAAATTTTTCTTTAAGGAAAATAAGCCTCCTGTCTGGTCGAGACTAGGGGTCACTCTTACCTGCAGGTTCACTGGTGTCCCTGAAGCCTGCCTTCTCTATACTCCAGGACTGAGCTGCTGGCCTGTAGATCTCTTTTTCTTTGACACAAAAGGACCAATTGACATTTGGGGACTCTTTCTTTCTGGGGGACCCCTAGACCCTGCCCAGAACAAGGAGACAACTCTGGTTCACTTGCCATGACTTCACTGTTTGCCATTCTAGTTCTCCATTAGGTTCTCAGTTTCCCGAAGGAAGTTTTATCATGGGCCCTGTAACCTACCTTGCTGTCTGAGAAGCCTGCCACTGTGTGGTAGCACCACAAGAATGGCCAGGAAGGGCCTATAAAGGTTCAGGGGGAAGTACAGGAGCTACTGAGGCACCTGTAATCCAGTAAATTACAAGATTAAAATTAATACAGTTTCTGGTGGCTTGAAATTGATGCAGTTTTTATCCCAGCATGCCATTTTAAGTCTTGAGACAATGAAATTTTATCTTTGAAAAATTCCGTAGCATAACAAAAAGGCCTCTCTTGTCCATGGAGGGATTAAAAGGAAGAATGTTTTCCCCTTGTCTTTCAAGGTCAGGGAGGTCCCGGGGACTTTGGGACAGCTTTTTGACAAGTTCTGTCACTGTGAGGACTCACCTGTTCTCCTGGGCAGGAGCTCTCCCCACCTGGTGAATGCTAACCTGTGTCTAGTCTACAGAGAGGAGGGCCAATGCAAAGGAATAATTTCCTCAGTGCTTCCAAGGCCTTTGATGTACTCTCACAGAACTGCAACAACTGGCAAAAGGAAGTCATACAAGTGGACAGAGGAACCAGAGGTTTCTCCCAAGACCAAGTGACCCTGAAGGTCAGATCTCCAACTGATCTTGACAGCAAAAATAAGTGATTACTCTTGGGCACCTACACTGTTTTAGAACCCCCAACTATAGGAAAGTAGAGTCAAAGATTAAATGCTAGATATGGTCCTTTAATAGGGTATTATACTTAACTATGTGAGATTATATAAAGAATTATTTCTCTCTAATAATTTTCTTCTCGATAAGAAAATTTCTGCCCAGTTATAGGACATCATGACCTTGACTCAATTCAACTTAGCAGTGTCTACCTGCACCCAAGAAAGACAGGCCCTCATATGAGAATTTTGGTTGCTCCCACTGCTGTTAAAACTGTAGATGTTCCCCATGGATCTTTCATACATGGGTTAAATGGATGATACCACCAGAAGAAAGATACCTGGACTACAAGAGCCCAACCCAGACCAACCTCTCTGAGTCATCCTCCAAGAACAATGAGCAACTGCCTGCCTTCGTCAAGCCTGGAAGCTGGCTAGTTTACACAGGGCAGACTTGCACAGTGACAGCCTGAGGTACTTGACGTGGTTGTTCGGTAATGGGGGTCATGATGTTACCTCGCTCCAGTGGGAGTTATGGTGATATTGTCCCCTTTATTTTCTATAAGACTTGTCACCATGGCTCCATGAGACTGGAGCCCGGCACAGAGGATGATTTTTGCCATGCTTTAGAAAGGACTAGCAAGTTTGCTAAGAGGAATGACTTGCTTTCTCTACCTGTGGATGCCTTGTTGTGAATTCAGGTAGGAGTCCTTTTGAGGTCTTCACATACCCACATTGTAGCTGCCAGCCTGACACCCCCAGTAAAACCAATTTCTAATGGCCAGTCAGAGCCGGACTTGACCAGGCTTTTATACATCAAGGTCACAATCCCATTGACATGTGTGTTACTTCGCAGACCCCTTATATTAAACACCCAGATGATATTATCCTCTGTGAGAAGCTCTGCTGCCAGAGGAAAATGTTGTATTCTAGTCAACAGTCAGAAAGCATATGTTGCCCTGTTGTAGGATGCCCTCACCACCTGACAGCCAAGTGATGCTCATACACACACAGGACATTTGTACTCCTAATCCCTAGCAATAGGATAGATAGCCATATAGCGCTTCCGGGTGCCACTTTTCAGCTCCTGGGCTTGTCAGATCCTAGCCTAGCTGGATACTACTGACTTTTTCTGCCTCTTGGGTTGCCCCAGCTGATTGCCATGGCAGGAGAAGCGCATAGGTGCATCAGGAGAGCTGTCCGAGTTGTGCCTTTGTTGCTGGGTTTGGAACAAAGCACTGGACTGATATTGGAGGACTAGCATCCCCTGGGATCCAATATGAACAACCGGCCACAAAAGTGATGCAAGACGTGGAGCAGGTAACCCAAGTGCCGCAGACAATAAGAGACCAGGTAGCCTCTGCTGCAGAAGTCGGCTAGAAGAGACTTAAGTTTGCTGACCACCAAGAAGGACTCTGTATTTTTAAATGAGGAATAGTGTTACTTTCCAAACTGATCTGGAATAATAAGAGGTATGGTCAAGCAACTGAGAGAAAGCAATGCAAAAAGAAGGGGGAAATCCTAGTGGCTAAGGAAGCAATTGTTTTCATTGTTACCTACGAATGTTTGCATGTTTTTTATTGATAATCAATAAAATATCTACCTAAAAATATTTCTTCCTGCTTTTGCTGTTTTTTGTAAACATACCAAACCATGACAGAAACTTTTTTTGGAGACGTGTGACATAGAGCTGTGGAACAGAGGCCATACTGTTACCTGACCTCTGGAAGCTGTGAGGAATTATGGGAGGCTGCTGGACTTTTCTAGAGTATGAGCTTGTTTTCCAGTCTATGCAAAAATTAAATAAAGTTCTCCAGTCTCTCTGGTTGCATGGTTGGTTCTTTGCTGGCTGGAACTTCCATAGTTGGAACTACCTATGGCAGACCAGGAGAACGTCAAGGAAAGCCCACAGAGGAAACCCAAGATGCTGAAGACACAGGAGCAAGCAGATGAGCAACAGAGGGCAAATCAGACTGTCCGTGGCTTCAGCTCATCATCCACACCTGTGCTGCACATCTGAACTTGGTCCAATGGACTCTGGAGGACTAACCTCCCAGAGAGTGATTTGACACAAAGCTTGCAAGGGTAAAACTCTTCTTCTAGGCTGGCTCTGGGCATGGCTGCGGTCTCTCCTACTGCTGGGCTCTTTCTCAGGGGTGCCTGAACAAGGCACCAGCCAGAAGCCTTTGGAAGGCCATTCAGAAAAGCAAACTCCAGTTCCCAGCTCAGAGACTGCAGAGGCGCAGGCATTGCAAAGCACCACCTTGCCACTAGAGGGGGCGTTCTTCTTATGTCTCCGCTGACTACACTCATGGAGGAGCTGGATTTCAGAGGCTTCCAGACAATCTTGCACTATGCCCACATTAACGGAACATATCCGGCAGATGGCCAGTACCTGCTCAGAGGTGTTAGTTCTACACCAGCCCTTTCTTTGGATATTCAAGGAGTCTCCCACCCGCACTGGGCTGCTCTGTGCTTGGTGATATTTGCGCACTGTTGATGTGTCCTTCTAAGACATGGAGGGGCCCATGGCCCTGTTCTCCAGGGTCCCTTCTCCAAATCCACACTTTTCAAAACAAAAATTAAAGCAATGGTACCTAATCAGACCTCTTTTCCAGTCAAGCAGGCCTCAGCATCTAGGAGAGATGTCTGGCAGCCTCTATTTATCCTCTGTTTTCCCTGACAAAGGCAACTCTAGATTGTAAAATGCAGTTTCCTGTCTTAGCTTCCCCAAACAGTCCATGGAGATGTTTCCCAGTTCTTCCCACCATGTATCTGGGGTATTTTTTCAGGGATATACTCCCTAAGTGTCCCCCAAACCAGGCTCTACACTTTGCAAAGTGAGAAATCCCGGATTCTTTTTGAAATAGGCAAATTCCACAGTCATCTGTCGAGGATGCTCTGCACCAGGCAGGGAGCAAGGTTAAGCTACCCCAGATCCCACTATTAACACAAACATGGTGCACTGATGTAACACAATGATCCACACAGTGAAAGGCACATGGTCACAACACAAGGAAGATCAATTTTACTCTGAGGTTGGTTTGACCGTAAGCATTGAGTACAGGCCACCAGGAAGGCAGGAGTGATGGGCACCATCTGTGAGCTCAGTCCGTCTATAGCAGACTCTATAAGCATCATCAATGCACCCACTGCATAAACAATACGTAAGGGCTGGTGAGCTTGAGTAAGCTGTGCAAGGTCAGAGGTTTAGACGCACACAAAGAAAGAACAACTCTGTTGGGTTTTTAAATGGCAGATGCTAAATGCAAAGCATTTGGGCAAGTTTTTCCAGAGAGATACAAGGTGTGGAATCAGTAATTGAATCTGGGCCCTGCATTAGAGCGGGGCAGAGGGTGGATCAGATAGAGAACCTTTTACATCAAGCTAGGGAACTTGAATTGTCTCATGTCAAAGAGGCTCTTAGTACACAAGGAGCCTCACATCCGCTCTTCCTTATCCTGGTGGAAAGGTATAAACTGCTAAATCTGTGATGGTTTAGCAATAATTGGCATCTATAATGAACATGTCCAGGGCGATGACAGCACATTTAAAAATTCTTATGGTTCAGAGCTGGGCAGTGATGGCACACATTTTTAATCCCAGCACTTGGTAGGCAGAGGCAGGTGGATCTCTGTGAGTTCGAGGCCAGCCTGAACTACAAAATGAGTTCCATCCAGCACAGGCTTCAAAACTACACAGAGAAACCCTGTTTAAAAAAAAAAAAAACCAAACAAACAAAAAGCAAAAAAAAAAAATTCTTATGATTCAGGAAGTAAAGGACAACTTAAAAGAAAAATAGGGACATGAAACAACAGGCAATTCACACATACACACACACACACACACACACACAAAGATGAAAAGGGAATGCAGATGGCCTATAAACATACAAAAAGTTCTCAGCCAATTAAGCATTTAATGATTGAAATGACAGTGAATACTGTCTCTCATCAAACTAAGAAAAGGAAAAGACTGCTCAGACCAAGACTGGCACTGACTGGGCTTGGGGGTGTGGCTTTATGCAACGATTTGGAAGGGAATCTGGAAATTTCTTTTCAAGCATAAAGTGTGCTTGATGTGAGGCAGCATTCAGAAGGTCTAGGCAGGAAGAGTCTCCTTGAGTTCAAAGCCAAGCCAGGCCCACGTACATAATAGACCTGTCTTAAAAAATAAAAAAGTGCATAGATTGCTGAGTTAGGAATCACAATCCCGCTTATTTGTTTCTCAATGGGAGAAACATCTCCACAAGAGGAAGAAAACATTCATTACAACATTGTAGCATCAGGCAATCAGGAAAAATCCAGATGCATCTATAGGTAAGACGTCAGTGGGAAATTAATACTGTAATTTTTTTTTAACAACAGAAACATCCCATAGTATAATATCAGATAAGAAAATGGAGCACACTATTTCTGCAGAGGACCAGGGCTCAGCTCCAGCACCCACAGAGCAATTCACAACCATCTGTAAGTCCAGTTCCAGAGGATCTGGCACCCTCTCTTGCCCTCCATGAGCTATGTCCTTACACTTGGTTCACAGACATACATACAGGCAAAACACCCATATACGTAAAAAGAAAGAAACCTTTAAAGGAAGGGAGAAAACAAACCCCCTGTGTATAAACTAAAGTGGACATAATGTAAGTAGAAAATGAGAGATCCCCAGAATGACACATACATAACAACGCACATTAAAATACACTTACTAAACACAATATCATTTGTTAAATTTTATATGAGCTCATAACTATGCATAGAAAGTTTAGAAGGGGCTTGCTTGGAAATATGCATAAAACAGTAGAGTCAACGGGGGACTAAACATCAATAACACTATGATTTCCTTTAGCAGGATGTATTCCTGTATTATTTGTGTGGTTTGTTTTTATTTCAATAAGTGTTGAGGTGAATGTGAAACCCACTAACATGCCAGCTCCCATGCAAAGTGCTGTGGCCAATGTAGTACAGATTCCCTAACAAACAGAGCCCATCTCTAAAGAGCTCTCTAAGTGGTGTGAGGACGGCTCAGGTGACGTGATGGCACACTCTCAAAATGCCAGCCCTTGGGAAGCTGAGGCAGGATCATTTGGAGAGTTCCAGGATGACAATAACAACCACAGACTTGCTGGCTCACCAGGGGGTGGCCACGAGCTGCTGGGACTGATTAGGGACAGTCCAAGAAGGGAAGTCTGTGAGGTCGATATGCCAGGAGAAGAAGCGAGGCTCAGGTAGAAGGTGGGGGGAGGGCTCTGGTGACAAGCTGGGAACTGGCCTAAAGTGTGATTGAGTAAAGAAATTTGGAGTTGTACCAGTGTACATTAGCTAGGTGAGGAGGGAAGAGCCCAGTTGAGAGCTGTTGCATGTCCCAGTCTTGGGGAAGATGGCAAGTCTATAGTGGTGGTTTTCAATCATTCTAATGCTTGACCCTCATGTGGGATTCCCTTCTGTATACTGTGAATACCATTGGTTAATAAAGAAACTGTCTTGGCCTGTGATAGGGCAAAAGAATAGAGCTAGGTGGGGAAAACTAAATTGAATGCTGGGAGAAATGAGGCAGAGGCAGAGAGAAGCCATGTAGCCCTGCCAGACACAGATGCCAGAGCTTTACCAGGTAAGCCACAGCCTTGTGGCGATACACAGATTACTAGAAATGGGTTAAATTAAGATATAAGAGTTAGCCAATAAAAAACTAGAGCTAATGGGCCAAGCAGTGATTTAAATAATATAGTTTCTGTGTGATTATTTCGGGGCTGAGAATCTGGGAACAAACAAGCGGCCCCCCTCATAACACGACCCTTTAATACAGCTCCTTGTGGTCGAGTGACCCCCAGCCAAAAAATCATTTTTGCTGCTACTTCATAACTGCAATTTTGCTACTGTTATGAATCATAATTTAAATATCTGTGTTTTCTGATGGTCTTAATTGACCCCTGTGACAGGGTCGTTTGACCTCCAAAGGGGTCACAACTTATAAGAATTGCTGATCTGGGGCAAGATTTAGAAGGGAGATGTGAACCGGAGGAATTCATTAAATGCAAAGTAAACCTGAGGGCTAAAGTCAAAGCGATTTGAGGCCAGGCTTCCTTTGGAAATTCATGTGAGGTATCTACAAGGCAAAGGGCCACAAGCCGGCCATCTCTGTCTCCGGGAGCTGTTAGAGCAGATCGGGGTTTACTCACAACATAGGAGACATTGTCCTTTACCCTACTGTGGCTACTGTATTGTCCATGTCTGGCCCTCAGGATGGGCTGGCCAAGGGCAGTCAGGCAGACACATAGTCCTCTGGCTTCCAGCCACCAGGCTCACAGGTTTCCGGGAAAGGCTGACACGGGCCACTCTGTTCTTTTGAATCTGAGAATATGTGGCTGTGGAGGCCTAAATTAATTAAGTAATGCTGAAACCCTGAGGCCCTCCCAAGACTGCAGCACACGGGGGAGGGGCTAGTGAGGCCCAAGAACACTCTACCCCACCCCCACCCCCAGTGCTGGAATCCAGAGGCGCATGAACGTCATTGGAACCAAGCCTGCACTTAAGTGCTTCCACGGAGACAAAGAAATAATAAATCAGGAGTGGGCACCCCGCCCACACACTGCAATCCACCACACTAACCTGCTCCTCTGCAGACACTCGGGCAGGTCCACTCTCTGGGATGAATTCCTCCAGCCAACAACAATGGTGAAGCTCTGGAATTGATGTGGCCTCTTCCCCCATCTCAGAAATAAAGCCAGGCCAGGCTGATCCATCCCTCCACAGCAGCACCCACAGACCCATGACCTCAAGAAGGCACTGGTACAGCATGACTCTATTCCCACCCTCTCCACATTCCCCCTACACCAGGACTATTCCCACCTTCTCCACACTCCCCCTACACCAGGACTATTCCCACCTTCTCCACACTCCCCCTACACCAGGACTATTCCCACCCTCTCCACACTCCCTCTACACCAGGACTCCCCTTGGCACTGATCCAGAATGGAGCAGATTTTATTCTATCAGACTAAGACCACAGCTGGGTCCACTGAATAAAATGAGAAGAAAAGTTGTCATCCAAACCCCACCAAGCCGTCTGAAGAAAGCCATTCAAAATAATAATGAAACTCCCACTGTGGATCAAGCATTAGTCCCTAAGACCATGTAGTGAGTCCCTCGTGCTGTCTATCCTGCTACAGTGGGGCCGCACTAGATGTGACCGGGGTGGATCACTTCACTGCAGTGTCCCTGACTACAGAAAGGCAATACAAATGTTAGCAAGGTGATTAAATGACTTAGTGCATGCTTAGTACACTGCCTGGCACATTGCTAGCTCTTTTTACAGATTTAATAAATAAATCCCTTCCTTCACTCAGTCAACTTACAACATGTGTATCCTATAGTAACAGTTTCTACATTTCAAGAAGGGGGAGGACACACTTCTATTTTTTTTCTCCATGATTGAATAGGAAATTTCCTCTCGTTTATAAATTATACTCAGACACAGGAGTCTCAGGGAAGGAGTTTGCCAAGCACTGGGTGAGGGAAAAAAAGCCGCAGGCCCAGAAACACAGCAGGGATGCAGCCCTTGGAGGCCGCTGCCAGCGAGCAAGCTGACCAGCACCACGGACAGTTCCAGCGGTTGTTTTGTTTGTTTTTCCCCTCCTATGCCTGGAAAGGAGGGCTTTTTGCTGAAGGGATCCTCCTCTACCTGTAACCCCTGTACCCCGGTCCAGATAGAAAGACTGTTGCCTATTTACTTGGAAGCTAAGAAAAAAAACAGACCCCGAAGGAGCCAGCCCGGTCTTTATCTGCCACTTGCCCTTCCCCGGCCAAGCTGTGGCACATTGGAGCGACACAGGCGTAACAAACACAAGGAATAGAGAGGCACTATGAAGACCATGAAGCAGGTCTCAACAGCCGGGAATCTCGGGCTAGTGAGAAAGCTTCTTTCTCCATGCCTGGTTTCCTATGGGGGGGGGGGGGGACGGTAGTTTCTCCTCTGTACCAGGATTGAGGGGGGATGAAGGAAGAGCATACACATGGTCCTGACACAGAACCAGTGAGTCTGCATTCTACCATGAGGGAAGGAGGAGCAGAGAGTCAGGCATGAGTCCCGAAATGAATTGGCTTCGTTCTCGGGAACAGCTATGGATTATTATGTGGGCTGGAGAGCTGGGAGAAAGGTCTGCTGCTGGCTAGCACTGGGAAGTTTCTTTTCTGGAAGATTCCACTGTTCATTAACCACTAGGAAGGAAACTTCTGCCTCCAGTCGTAACCGCCTTCTGATTTTATTCAGAGTGACAGTATATGAATAAACAATCGCTACTATGTAGGTTGGGGAATATTTTGTTAAAAACCATGAGGCTTTGGTAGAAAAGTCAGGGGAGCTCAGAGTTCTTAAACTCAAACGTCTGGAGGGCCAGGCAGGTGCAAAGTTCATGAAGCAAGCTGAGGGAAACTGGAGAGTGTGCAATGAATCAAGGAAGTGGGATAATATTTAAAATAGTTTTCCTACACTTTCTGAAATGTGTATTTTGGTAACTTCTTAATGAGCGGAGGCCAGGCAGGCCAGGCTGTGACTTGCCCAAGACCATCCACAGCCATGGTGGTCCCCATATTCAGGGTCCTTCCTTCACATAAAGGGCACCTGAGCCATCACCGGGCATGTGATGGCAGCAGCCTAAATATATGAGTTTCTCTTCCTCTCATGGGTACCTATGTGTGGGTTGACAGGTTGGGCACTAGACCACAGGATTGTTGCCTTTCACCCTGACATTCTGGTCTCCATCACCTCATCTTGCAGATGGCTTAAGAATAGAAGCCAACTTTCCAGTTCTTTCTGTAGCTTCCTCCAGCCCAGACAGGGCCCAGGCTCACAATGCCTACCCGATCCGAGGGATAAGCCAGAGACTCAGGATGCTCCTGGCATCTGTCAGTTTTTCACAAGACCTTCCATCGCGACGGAAACACAAGGCATCATATGCTCTGACAGTAACGGCAAATACAGATGTTTCTTTTTATTCGTGTACCACTCCTTAAGCGGTAGGTACTCCTGTTCCATTTAGATAAATAAAGGGGCACTGGATCAGAAGGAGGAAACAGTGGTGCCCTTGGCCCTTTTATCTAGTAAGGGGCAGAGCTGGAAGCCATCCTGTCTGCTTCTGAAGCCCAGACATTAGGAAGTCTCCTTCCTGGTGGGAAGCACGGAGGAGGAAGCTGGACCCCATGCTAGCTTGGGATCTAAAGACTTGAAGTATCTGAAGGCTCCTGTGACTACGGAAGACAGAGAAAGCGCAATCTCAACATCAGTCCCTGCACCCCCTACCCCCAACCCCAAATCTCAGCTGACTGATACCCTCCCTCCTGCCAGTCTGTGGACGGGAACACTGGCCTCACGGGCCATCTAGGGTCAAAGTTTGTGTGAGGGCACACCGGGCCCAGAGCATAACTTGATCTGCACAGCTTGTGGGCTGCAAACCAGGAGTCTGAGCCTGTGCAGCCCTCCCGGAGGGAAGGTGAGCCTTCCTGAGCCTCTACTGACAGCAAAGCTGCGGAGGCCCTGCCGCGTGAGACCCAGAGGCTTCCACGCGGGGCTTCTTAGCAACGCCACACCACTTGTGAGCCCACTCAGGGCTTGGTGGAGGTGTGGGGGGGGGGTATGCAGAAAAGTGGGCGGAGGCTCGCAAGAGTAGAGGGAGGGCTTGGTCTGGAGAGAAGAGGACCTGGGAGGAGTTAGAATGAGGAGAGGGAGAGGAGAAAGGAAGGAAAAAGAGGCGGGGTCGAGGGTGGAGGGGACCCGCGACCGGAAAAGCGGAAAGGGAGAACCCAGGCAGGGGGAGGTCAAAAAGGTTAACGCTGACGTCTAGGACCCTGGATGCAGAAAACGACTCCTCCCCTCAGTCCTCACACGCGCACAGTCCAGAATTCGCTGCTAAGACATTCTGCCCAAGGGCAGGTGGGTTGGAATCAGACCCTGAAGTCTCTGTACCTTCTCCCTCCCTTCCCGGAGGAGGGCGATGAGAGGGGCTGGGGGCGGGGTCGAGGAAGGGGGTTGTGCGCGCTGTGTCCCAGGGTCCCGGCTGCGTGTTCCAGCTGTGAGAACAGATGGAGGCAGCGCGGCTCACCTCGGGGGCTCCATGCCCGCTGTGCGCCGAGGTCCAGGCTGAGGAGGAGGTCTAGAGCCCCCGGCTGTCCGGTCTCCCACCAGGCTGCGGGGAACCAGCTGCCGCACCCCTCCTACCAAGTAGGGGAAGAACAGGGCCTCACCCCTATAGGTCCCGGAATTGGGGGGGGGGGGAACAGAAAGCCGGTTCCTCCCACGACGCACCCATCCCCAAAGGCTTGTCTGGGACTCTTGATCCCCAAGACCCCTTCCCTTGGCTTCCTGCCTGGGCGCGTCTGGGAAGCGGACCCCTGCCCGGACGCGCCCCGCCCCCGGCCCCCGCCCCGACGACGTCGCATTAGCATGAGCGACGCCAGTGGCCCGGGCATCACTCGGAGGCCGAGACTCACCGCGTCATAGCCCCAAGTGGAGGGAGAAAAAAAAGAGGCGGCGGAGGAAGAGGCAAGAGCGGACGCGCGGGGAGGGGAGTGAGGCGGCGGGGCTGGAGAGACGGCGGGCGGTGGCAGCATGCCCCTGGGCGGGCGCACACGGCCTCTCTGCGCAGCAGGGGCTGCTCCTACGCTCTCTGGGCACCGCGCGTCCAGTCTCTCGCCTCAGCTCCTCTGCTTGCCCGCCTCCGCCGTTGCACCTGCAACAGAGGCAACTGGTCCCTGGAGCAGCTAAGAGCAGCGGCGCCGCGCGGGACAGTCCTTGCTTTTCTCTGAGCTCGGGGATATGAGCCCCACAGCCACCTGAAGCACAGGGGGCGCCACGAGGCTAGGACCGCGCCCCCGAAGTCCTGTTCCCCTAGCCTTCACACTGCGGGACGCCGGCAGCCGACTCCGGCGGAGGCATCTTCGGAAGAGCAGCGGGTGGGGGCATGGAACCCACCACGCCAACCACTCAGGCCCGTGCGGCGGCCACCAAGCTGTCGGAAGCGGTGGGAGCCGCGCTACAAGAGCCCCAGAGGCAGCGGCGCCTGGTGCTGGTCATCGTGTGCGTTGCACTGTTACTGGACAACATGTTGTACATGGTCATCGTGCCCATTGTTCCCGACTATATCGCCCACATGCGAGGGGGAAGCGAGAGCCCTACGCTGGTCTCTGAGGTGTTGGAACCCACCCTGCCGCCACCCACTCAGGCTAATGCCAGCGCCTACTTGACCAACACCTCAGCGTCCCCGACGGTTGCCGGGTCTGGTCGGTCAATCCTGCGGCCTCGCTACCCCACAGAAAGTGAAGATGTGAAGATAGGGGTGTTGTTTGCCTCTAAGGCCATCCTGCAGCTTCTGGTGAACCCCTTGAGCGGGCCTTTCATTGATCGCATGAGCTACGACGTGCCGCTGCTTATTGGCCTGGGCGTCATGTTCGCCTCTACGGTCATGTTTGCCTTTGCAGAGGACTATGCCACTCTCTTCGCTGCGCGCAGTCTACAAGGCCTGGGCTCAGCCTTCGCGGACACGTCTGGCATCGCCATGATCGCCGACAAGTATCCAGAGGAGCCTGAGCGCAGTCGTGCCCTGGGCGTGGCACTGGCCTTTATCAGCTTTGGAAGTCTGGTGGCGCCACCCTTTGGGGGCATCCTCTACGAGTTCGCCGGCAAACGTGTGCCCTTTCTAGTGCTCGCGGCCGTTTCGCTCTTCGACGCGCTGCTACTGCTGGCGGTTGCTAAGCCCTTCTCGGCGGCGGCTCGGGCGCGGGCCAACCTGCCTGTGGGCACACCTATCCATCGCCTCATGCTGGACCCTTACATCGCTGTGGTAGCCGGCGCGCTCACGACCTGTAACATTCCCCTTGCGTTCCTCGAGCCCACCATAGCCACGTGGATGAAGCACACAATGGCGGCATCCGAGTGGGAGATGGGCATGGCTTGGCTGCCGGCTTTCGTGCCGCACGTGTTGGGCGTCTATCTTACTGTGCGCCTTGCCGCGCGCTATCCACACCTGCAGTGGCTGTATGGCGCTCTCGGACTGGCGGTGATTGGAGTGAGCTCGTGCGTCGTGCCTGCCTGCCGCTCTTTCGCGCCGCTAGTGGTCTCGCTCTGCGGCCTCTGCTTCGGCATCGCGTTAGTGGACACGGCGCTGCTACCCACGCTAGCCTTCCTAGTGGACGTGCGCCACGTATCAGTCTATGGCAGCGTCTATGCTATAGCTGACATCTCCTACTCTGTGGCCTACGCGCTAGGGCCCATAGTGGCAGGCCATATCGTCCACTCCCTTGGCTTTGAGCAGCTCAGCCTTGGCATGGGCCTGGCCAACCTGCTCTACGCACCGGTCCTACTGCTTTTACGTAACGTGGGTCTCCTTACACGCTCGCGTTCCGAGCGCGATGTGCTGCTTGATGAACCCCCGCAGGGTCTGTACGATGCGGTGCGCCTGCGTGAGCGTTCGGTGCAGGGCACCGACGGCGGTGAACCTTGCAGCCCGCCTGGCCCTTTTGATGGTTGTGAGGACGACTACAGCTACTATACCCGCAGCTAGCAGACCCGCTTCTCCAGGCCACCTACCCTCCCTGTTTAGGTCAAGACGGTCATTCTGCAAGAGCACTGGCCAACTATGTCTTGGGGTCCACCTCCTCCAGCAAGTACTCTAGTACCCTCCCCAGTCTTGAATTCCCTTGCTGGAGTCCCTTCTTGGGGTCCCATCTCAATCTAACCCCCCTCCCCATACACACTCTCTTATCCGTTGAGGGAATAAAGCCGGGGGGGGCGGCGTGAGAAGCTAGCTATTGGCCTCGTGGCAGAGGCGAAGAGGTGTGCGGGCGAAAACCGACCACCGACCCAGCGCCCCAAAATAGCCATGCAACTGTTTGTCCTTCCTGTGGATCTTTCCAGTGCCAAACTTGGTCTGCTGCACCCCGGTGCTTCCGGCCTGAATTAATAAACCATATCTGTCCAAGGCGGCTGTCTCTTTACTGATGAGGGGTGGGTGGTGTGGTACAAAACCTGAGGAGAGAGAAGACTGGCTTGGGTTTCATGTGTTCAATCCAGGCCTGAGGAGAAATGAGAGCCCATAGGTTCCTTTGCTGCCTAGTAAAAGAAAACAAACTCAAATAGGGCTCTTCTAGTATATACCTAGAAACACACACACACACACACACACACACACACACACACTCGCCATATCCCTCCTTTCCCAGCTCAGTGCAGCACCTAGAGGTTCCACCCGAGGGAGCCTGAGAATGTGTCTGGCCTTGGAGGACGGCTGGCACCAGGAGCTCTCAGTTCCTGAGCTGGGTTTTCCTGTACACTGGGATCTCATCTTGTCAAGAAGGGAGCAAGAGGGAGCTATTTTCTGCAGAGAAGGAGAGGCAGTCCCCAGTGTTCAGGGCTCCAGCCTGAGGTCTGTGTTCCTTAAGGAGCTAGGTTCTATTATCTGAGGAATGGGAGAAGGGTTGCCCGTGGGTCTGACTTTTCTCAGTCGTGCCAGTTTGAACGGAGAAGGAATGAATGGGGATGTGGGAACTGGTGCCAATCTCTAGCCTGCCCTGTCCAGAATGAAAGTGGCCTTTCAGGGATGTCAGGGAAGTTTCCCACCCTTCATTTCCCATGGTGGAGACCTGGATGGCCGGCAAGACACTCATTCCTGGATCCTGCTGCCTGTTCGTGGAGCCCTCTGGGTAGAGAGGCAGTTGGGTTAAGGTAAGTTGTGTGTGTACTATTGGTGTGTATCTCTCTGTCTGTCTGTCTGTCTGTCTGTCTGTCTGTCTGTCTGTCCTTGTCTATGAGTCTGCTTGTGTGAGATATATATGTGAGATATATATGTGAGATATATATATGAATGAGGGGGTACTTTGCCTGGAGAAGTGCAGGTGGACCTTTATTGAGTCCCTGCCTGTCACCAGAGTGGACCAAGTCTGTGTTCCTTGGTCTCTTCTTCCCTTCCCAAAGAGTCTACAAGAATGGGGTGGTAAAAGAAAGGAAGGGAGGCCCCAGAATGGCCATTAAACTCATCAATTATAATATTCTAAAGGGTGCTGAAGGCCCAGCCTGGTCTAGCTTGTTGGGGGGGGGGGGGCAAATTTTCTTCTGACCCAAACTCTCCAGCAGGGTTCTACATAAGCAGCTGCACAGGAGACCATGCGGATGGGGAAGCGGGGAATGGGGAAGGCTGGGGTGGGGTGATGGGCATCAGCAGGACAATGTTCTGTGCCCCTTTTCAGGGCCTAAATGCGATGCCAGCGCATGAACTCATCCGGGAAGCTGTCCGAGACAGGTTTTGAGGACAGAGGATGGAAATCGCAGGGCGGGGCGTGGGGTGGGGGGAGCAGAGGACAGTGAGGAAGAGAGGGAGGGACGGGGAGGGAAAAAAGAAGGGGAGGGAGGAGGAAGCGGAGGGAGCTGAGAGAGGTGGGGCTGGTTTGCTTGCTGTCAGTCCGGCGGCTGCTGGGACCCGGCAACGTCGTCGGAGGCTCTACTACAGACCTAGGCTGCGGCCCCAATCTCTGGCGCTGCTGCCACCCCCTCCCCTGGTCCTTCTGGCTCACACAGCCGCCTCCAGCCCTGCTTGGTGTGGAGCAGCGCCGGTTCGGCGCAGAACAGCCCAGGAGAGCAGGTGAGGAGGGCTGGGCAGCCCTGAGCTGGCGCAAAGAGCTGAGCCTCGGAGCGCTGCGGACTTAGGCACTGTCCCTCCGGAGGAGCTGTCCACGGAGGGACAGCTCTCAGGACCAAAGGCGCCGAGATTCTCAGAGTCCCCAGCGTCCCAGGCACCAGTGGTCGTCGGGGTACATCCAGGAGACTGCGGGATTCTGCTTCCTGGAAACCTAGCTTGGGAAGGGCTTGGCTATCAGGCTCAGGACTCTCTTCATTTTTCCCGTCCACCTACATTATTTTTTACTTCAACTAACATTTACCAAACCCAAGGTCTGTGGCTTCGGTGTCCAATACCAGGGGCCGTCGCTGTCATCCCTGGGCCCCAGTTTTCTCCAGCCATTCTTGGGAAGGTGGGAAGTGCCAGCGGGGCAGGTGGCACTTCTGCAGGAATGAAAGCAGAGAGTCTGGGCAGCCAGATCAGACTGGTGTTGGATCTTCATGGCAGAGCAGAGACCTCTCCCAGTAACCCCCAAAAGTCAGGTCAGCAGAAGCAGAAATGGGAGAGTACCAAAACACAGGAAGACAAAAACATCAAACTCTCTAAGCCTGGGCAAAGGAGGAAGGAGCTGGGGGATTCGGGAAACTGGGGACACCCATCAGAATGTCAGCTGGCAGGGGTCCATTTTTCTCCTGAGACCTGGCCAGTCTTTCCCCTTCCCACTACTGAGATGGCACAAGATGAAGTATTGGCTGAATAATCTGTAGAACCTTTATCAACTTGACCTTGGCTTGGTTGACCCCTCAAAGTAACCAACAGAACACCCACATATTCATCAGCAGTTTCTAGGCACAGTTGGACTCAAGGACTGTTGTGTTGGCGGCACATGTACAAGCCTGCAAGGCCTTTACACTCTCTGTGTACCGGGACCATGCATTTGCAGACGTTTCTATCTTTGGGTCTGGTTCTTCCACCTTTCTGATCCGTGTCTCCTCAGGATGAACTGAGTAGATGCCAGCACCTGGTTGTGTTTAACTCTGAGTGAGGCTGCTGCCGATCTCTGCTTTAGCCTCTTGGGGAAAAATAAAGGGTAGGTTAGCAGATATCTTGACTGTAGGTTTTGTGCAGGTTTTGGTTTAGTGGGGCAGAGGATGGATCCCACAGCTCTAAAAAAATTGACCTGTGCCCTTCTTATCCTAGTCTATTTCTGCTTTACCTTCCAAATTAATCTCTTTCCCAGGTCAGGAGAGCCTAGGGGTCCACTGCCTACTGTTCGGTGTCATGCCCTTCCATATTCCCACTGTCCCCACTCTTGAAGCCTGCTGTCCAGAGACTGCCAGCAGACCTCAGAGTCCTCAAGCAACCCAGAATGTCACACAGAATACAGAGTCTCAGAAGACTTGAGGACCCTCAAGCCTACACACACACTATTCATACACATGTGGGGAGGGAGGCTTTCTGAACTCACATCCCTTATACTCCATACCTGACTCAGGCCAGGCATCCTAGAGAGAGATCTGAACACAGCTGGTAGGGCTTTGCCCTTGAGGAACTACGGCTTTGGGTAGAAGTTGAGACCAGCAGAGTGTGTATAAGATGAATTCCAGGCGAACCAAAGCTAGTGCCCTGAGCCTGGTAGGTTGGGAGTGGGCAAGTCCAGCTCCTCCCACTCGGAGTGGTCAGTAAGCCTTAAGTCACAGCAGTTCCAGAGAAGCAGGTTCCAGCTGGTGGCTCAAGGAAGATGCATTCTCTCTCGCCTCAGGATTCAGAGAAGTCACTGTGGTCAGGGACACAGGGTTCAGGTCTGAGATGGCAGTCTCAGTGGCACTGAGTTCCCGACACACTAGTGTCTGGATCTGGCTTCCTTCTGGTGTGGTTGGTCCTTCCGGTGTGGTTGGATGGGTATAGGAGGGTGAGGGCTTCATTCTGACCTAGGTGGCTCTCCATGATGCCTCTTCTCCTCTGTTCCAACGTCTACAGCTCTGCTACTTTGGAGCAAGAATCACCAAGATGCCCATCCTGGAAAAGGCCTCCCAAAAGATGGCTGCAAAGCCTTCTAGCAGCCAGGAGGAGCTGGTGAGTTCTTTCTGATCCATGTGTCTTAACCTCGTCTCTCCTCTCACACACTCTTATTCCCAGGACAGTTTTGAGGGGAACTGGCCCTTCGGTTGTTCCCCAGCTCTGTATTCTCCTAGGCAGAAGGCTAGAGTGCAACCCTGTCCTGTTCTTCAGAGGGGTCTGATTGGGCCTGAAGGGTTAGTAGCCCTATTACTGGAGCTCTGGTTCTAGTAGTTCCTACAGGCCAGACTGAGCCATCTGTCCTCAATATATCAATTAAGGAGGCAATATGGCCAAAAGGCAGATAAAAGAAACGAGCAACTGACACACTGGGAAGATAAACAGGTAAAGGGGTCCAGTGATTCTAAGTCTGTCTTCAAGGCATGCTCATAAACTGAAGGTTTTCGAAGACAAACCAGCAAAGGAGCAAAAATATGTGCAATTCAACAGTCCTGATCAAGATCAAGATGTGGTCTTGTTGATCATTACCTATGATTCTGCAAGATGGTCAGAAGTTGCTTCTGTGGCCATTTGGGGGAAGCAGTTTGGTTTCCAAGTTTTCCTGGTCCAGAGGGAAGCTTCCTTATTACGGGTAATTTCCCTGATTTGAAGGAGCATCTGTTCTGGAAGGCTTCGGATGGTGCTGTTTGGGGAATGGCAAGGTAACTGGTGTTTAGAACAATGACCGGAGAGAGTTAGGCACCATTGTAGGTTCTGGAGCACTGGAAACTCTGTGAGAGATGGTAAAGTTCCTCTTTGTTTTGTCTTACTTTTGTAAGACAGGGTTTCTTTGGGTAGCTCTGGCTATCCTGGAACTCACTCTGTAGACCAGGCTGTCCTCGAACTCAGAGATTCACCTGCCTCTGCCTCCCAAGTGCTGGGGTTAAAAGTATGTGTGTGTGCCACCACCACCTGGCTAGGTTAATTTCCTCTTGTCTTTGTGCTCTCAGCCATGCAGAGGGCTTAGTTAGGTTAGGTATTGCTGTTGCTGTTTTGTTTTTAAAGACTGATATTCCTTGAGTGGTTATCATGCAGAACCAGGCAGGAGTCTGACCCAAAGTAAATGGAACATACTCAACATGAAGGTCAAGGTGCCAGGCTTTCATCTCATTCTTAATTACCTTGTGGGCCAAGAGAGGAGTCAATGCTTTGGGGCAAAGGCAGTTTCTACATGCCAGCTATAGCCTCAGGCTGCTGGGGAATGCAGGTGACCACACTGCTTAATCTCAAGTCCAAGGGGGGGCCCCAGCACCAGTCAGATGCCATCTCCCTCCCCCTCTCCCAGCTTCACTGTACCCCAAGTTTTACTTCAGATGGCTTCAAGTCCAGCATGCTTGCCTAGGCAAAGCTGAATCCCCTCCCCAAGCCCTGGCACATCCCAGTTCCAACTGCAGCCACTGGCTCGGCCCAGGACCATTAAGCATCATCTTTTCCACTGCCTTGAAACAACACTACCCTTCCCAGGAAGCCTCCCTGAGAAGGCATCCTCCCTCCCGCTGCATCTAACCTTCCAGAGATATAGCAGCGCATCTCAGTTCAAGTTCCTACATGAGCTGGCCCCTCTGCCACACCCTTCTTGCTCCTCTGCCTAGCCTTATCAGAACTTTCTGTCTTCTGTCCTTGAACTTGCTCCTAACATTGCCCCCAACTCCTACAGCTGACTCCATGCTTCTGCTGCTACAGCATGTTCCTCTTCTTCCTCTGCTTTGGTATGTAGCTTCCTGGAGGACAGACTCTGTCTCTAAGACCAGTGCAGAGCCTGGTTCATAGGAGCCAGCCAAGGAAATATGCAGACTGCAGGATTCTGAGTCTTCACAAGGCCGGAGGTCGGCAACAATCACAGGAGGAACCGTGCCGGGATCTGAGATCCCTGGAGCTGAGATGCCTAAACTGAGATTTGTGCGTCTTGCCATTCACTGCTTCCCGTTCACCCAGACTGCACAAGTGAAAGCCGGACACTCTAGTCAAACCTGCCACCACTCTTGGCCACACGACCATGCTTCCTGGAGATATTTGCCCGCCCCATCCACACAGACCCCCATAAAGATAAGAGGAGGAACAAGAGTGGCTGAGGGGAGGTCAACTGGTTTGCCTGAAGTGGGCCAAACTGCCCAGACCCACCCTTGTATTTGTAGTCTTCCTGGGGACAGCAGCACCGGAAGCTGATGCTGCATTCCACCTCTAGCCAGAGCAGTGAGTTCCAGAGACAGGATTGGACAGGTGGGGACATATTCATGCATCAGTACCTGTTCTGCCACCACCCAAGGCTGAACCTCAGGAGAAGACAGGTGCTTTCAGCAGCCCACTGGGGTGGGCGGTGGGCGGGCAAGCCCTGGAGAAACTTGACTCACCGCCTCACAGACAAGAAACCCCTGAAGAAAGGCACCCTGCTGTGTGCCAACAATTGAAGCAATGGCATTAAAGATGGCCTCTCTGTCATCAAGGGCTGAGAGGGAAACAGGAGGGAAAAGCAGAAAGGGGAGGGGAGGTAACCCCCAGAGAAAGGAGGAGACCTGAACTGGGGCTATAGCTTAACAGCAATGTCTACCTAACACGTGTGCAAGGCCCTGAGGAAGAGGAGGGCAGGACAAGGAAGGAGAGAGCAGGGGGGAGGGCAGGGCAGGAAAGGGGAGAGCAGGGGAGGGGAGGGGAGAGCAGGGCAGGGCAGGGGAGGAGAGGTGGGAAAACACATTGACTAAAAATTAAGACGTGACCTAGGATTAGTCTCTTCACACTGTGGGTCAGTTTTCTCAACTGTATGGTCAGAAATTCTCACCCTGGCTATGTAACACATTGAAGACACAAGCACACAAGACCCCTAGGCAATCATGGTTGATTAACTGAATAGGCCATGCCCCTATAGGCGGATTCCAGTGAGGGTTCTTTTCTGTCCTCACCTCCCCTGGAGCCCAGAGACCACAGATTTCTTCTTGAGATTCCCTTTGGATGGATAGAGCCAGTTAACCAAACCCAGTAGAAGTTTATTGGAGACTGTTATTTTTTTGTTTTCTTGCGATCCATGAGGTAGGAAGACTTACTGTTCGTATCTTATGGATGAAAACGACCCAAGGCTTGGAGAGATCTGGGCAGGAAAGATTTACACTGTCTCCTACCTGACTCCAGTCCCCACGTGGAACCAGCCCCCTGCCTGGGTTTTACACCTGGAAACACGAAACAAGAAGCACAGGGCAGAAATTGCCACTACCCCCAGGAAGCTGGGTCCCCACCCAAAGCTAGCCTAACCCAGTCGGATCTCTCTGTAAGAGAACTCACAGACCCTGGAGCACAGCTGGAAGAGTCCCTACACGAAGAGTGACCAGCAGTCAGCAGTCTCGCCAATGATCTTTCATCCCAGACCCATCCTTTATGGGCTGTAAGCACATCCACATCTGTCATCCCTTCCATCCTGTGAGAGCATCATTTTTCATGTGAAGAGCCCTGCCCCTGCCGAGGAGGAAACTTTCCCAAGGACATACAACTGAGCAGCAGCAAGGTCAGGTGTGAACCCGGACCTGTGGATGCCAATGGCAGGGGCAGGGTGTGAGTCCAGCCCTATCATCTGTGTTTTGTGCCTCCCTGAGACCTAGGCATAGTACAGTGCCAGGGACAGCAAACAGGAGGATTTTAATTTACATGAGTGCTGAACTAAACCCAGTAAACGGATTCCAGAATGGGGAGTGGATAAGACAGAATGGGACCTGTCCTGGCATCAACTCAAGGACAAATATGGACCACATTAAGGAAAGGGAGTGAGTACTCATGAACCCTCTTTTCCAGGACCTACCCAAATTGCCAGTGCCCCCACTGCAGCAAACACTGGCCACCTACCTGCAGTGCATGCAACACCTGGTACCTGAGGAACAGTTCAGGAAGAGCCAGGCCATTGTGAAGCGATTTGGGGCCCCTGGTGGTCTGGGTGAGACCCTGCAGGAAAAACTCTTGGAGAGGCAGAAGAAGACAGCTAACTGGGTAAGGAGCTGCTAAGAGATTCCTGGAGGGGGAAGGAAGAAGCTGAGATTATGTGGGTGAGGGTAATAGGTCGGTGGGACTGGGAGGAGATTGGGATAGGACGATAGATGGGAACCGACTGGTAGCAAAAGAGAGAGGCCGGCAAAATGAAAGAGAAAGGGAAAGTGTAGGGCAGAGAGGGAAAGGTGAAGACAGAAGCGAGAGATAGGGAGAGACGAGGCCCAGATCTAGGGACAGGGAAAGAGTGGGATAGAGATGATCTTAGAGGCAGAGTCGGGTGACAGGTGGGACTGAGGCACGACAAGGACAGGCAGGACAGGGATGTTATCACTAAAGATGGGGAAAGAGGAAGGAATAAAGGAAACAATATGGGGTAGAGATAAAGGGCAGGCTTGGATGAACGGCAAGATGCAGGCTCAGCACAAGCTGGGGCTTAGTGCATTTGTGAATGAATGAATGAATGAATGAATGAATGAATGAACGATCAATCCACAGGGCTGGGTGCTGATCCAGGGTAGTCAGAATAGGGCTGATGACCTTTGCCAGCATGGGTGCCTGTTTATGAGAGGTTTGTTGGGGGTCAGATGTAATGCACCCCTTCCCTGTGCTCCTCCGTAGGTATCTGAATACTGGCTGAATGACATGTATCTCAATAACCGCCTAGCCCTGCCAGTCAACTCTAGCCCCGCTGTGATCTTTGCTCGGCAGCACTTCCAGGACACCAATGACCAGCTAAGGTGAGGCCATGGTGCTACTGGGTATGCCGCAGAGGAAACCACTGAGATTTGGGGCCTTGTTTCATGCCAGGAAGGAGAGGCCAGAGCTTGTGCATTGGCTGAGCTTGCTGGGCCAAGCAGTATAAGACATTAGCTCCTGGCACCATCAGGCCAAAAGGGCGGTTAGGCATGGTGGTACTCAGTAATAAGCTCATAGTCTTGCCCCCAAACACATTTTTTGATGGCACTAATGGGGGTCATGGGCCCCAGGGACCCACATAGCGGTTTTGACCCTGCTGGGTCTATGAATTGTCATTTAAAAGCAGTCCTGACTGGGATACACTGCTCCAGGTGTCCCCGGGAGCCCTGCTCCAAACAGACTCCTGGAGGAGGGACGCCCCTCCCCGCCTGCACAGCTGCCATCTGCTGCAATTTCAGAGCTCAGTGAGCTGCTGGAAGGGCCCATAGGTGCCCTGAGAATGGTGGCAGTGGTGGGTGCTGGCAGGGAAGAAGGGCCTCCCTTTTGGAATCTGTCAGAATTTTATCCTCTTAATGTTTCAATGGGGGTGAACATAGGCACAGCCCAGGCTCCCACTTACCCCCTTCTTCCAAGAAGAAAGAATGAGAATGGATAGAATCTGAGGACAGTTCTCCAAATTGCATCTGAGGGGCATTTCCCCCACCCCATGCAATTAAGCCAGGCCTCATTGTCCATGGACAGTTAAGATGACACTGTCCCCTGGCTCTGGTCCCTGAGGCATTCCTCCTAGGACTCACTTTCCTTTTCATTAGCCACTAAAAGGATCCAAATTGCAGGCTTGCTCAGGAGACTGCATTTCCCAGAAGATCCAGTCACAGGGCTGGCCTTGCCCCGGAGAACCCCACCCCTCACCTTCCCTTTCTTACCACTCCTTTGGGCACCTCTTTCTCCTCAAGGTGATTCTGGTTTCCTCTCCCCACCCCCAGAGTGAAGCCATTCCCAGTCCTCACTGAAGGACCATTTTTAATCCAAGACTGTGGTGGGATTGACAGCACTGGGGGGAAGGGCGGCAGGACCCACATCCCATTAGTGCACACGGGGCCTGGCATATGGCAGGCGATAGATGAGTGAGTTTGAAGCGGAGGGAGGGGCAGGGAGAGCGCTGGAGGAGAAAGGAAAGGAGGAGGAAGTTAGGAAGGAGGAAGGAAAAGTGAGAGAGAGGAGGGGTGGGGAGCGGGGAGTGTGTGACGGGCTCACAGGACCCCTAGGTCTCTCCACGTCCCTGCAGGTTTGCAGCCAACCTCATCTCTGGAGTGCTCAGCTACAAGGCTCTGCTGGACAGGTAGGCCGGGTGCCCAGCCTGGGAGGGGGAGGGCCCTGCTCGGTGGTCTCCTCCCACATCTGTCTTCCTGCTGAGAGATATGCAGGGAGCTATAGCAGCAGGGAGCTGCTCTTTTATCCAGCTGTGTGGTGTCCCTTGCCCACTGCCCAGCATCAGGATAGCTTGCGCCCAGCCCATCTGGCCAATAAGCATTCTTTTTCCTTGAGTAGGCGCTGCCTTCCTCTGACCTTTGAAATTGTTCTTGTTTCTGCCTGTGGCATGAATTAGACACTTCGGGTCTGGAGCTCCCAGGAAGGGTGGAGAAGGAAGCAGTGTGGGAGGAGGTGGTGATAAGGGAAACGATGCCAACAGGATGATAGTCTCCCTGCTTCGAGCCTTAGTGTCCAAATGCCCCCCAAGTTAGTGAACACCGGCTACTCCGATAGTTTGTTGGAGCTGCTCAGGCAGTAAGTTCTCCATTCTAGAAGGAAGGTCCCTCTTTTAGTCAATTCCAGGGCCCTAGGGACACTGGGAGAGAAAAGAGCCACAGGGGCTGGAAGAAGAGCAATGTCCTATGCATAGACAAGGAAGGAAGCTCAGAGGAGTTTCACAACTTATCCATGGCCACACAGCTAAGAAGCAGAAGGGCAAGGAGGGCACAGGGGTAACCTTCACTCTGTTCTGTGTGGATCCAGGTCAGTGTTTACCCATCCTTGGGGCAGAAGCTAAGACATACGTTCCCTCTGGGGAAGAGGGGAAGAGAGGCGAGGTTCTGGCCCTGGGGTGGGCACACTTGAATCTGAATTGTTTCAGACAGTGGTAGGAGCGTTGACTTGGGGCTAGTCTGACAGCTCTCTATCCATACTGGGCTGCCCTTTTCTGCCGTGTTTCTGGAGTGCCTTCTAGAATGCATTCTTCATTCACACACCATCTCTGTCTTCAGAGAGCTTGCCCCTTTCAGCACCCTTACTGCAGAGCAGAGGAGAGAAGATTCCCACCCTGGCAGCAGAGCCCAGGGACCATGGAGCCATCCATCACAGCAGGCTAGACTCCCAACTCTCACACGAGTATGCAGATGTGCGTGTGTGTGTGTGTGTGTGTGTGTGTGTGTGTGTGAGAGAGAGAGAGAGAGAGAGAGAGAGAGAGAGAGAGAGAGAGAGAGCACATTACCTGCACACACAAAGACATCTGTTTCCATCCAAGCTCACATAAAGGTTCTTGTGTCCTGTACTTGCAAATCTCATAAGGCTGGAACATTTGAAAGAGTGCCTGGCTAGGACACTTCGGTCATTTACAAATTTTAGTGTGTTGATGGGGGAAGGTGATCGGAAATTAGGCCTCTTACCTGCTCCCAACAGGCAGCATCCCCACTGGGGCATCTCCTGGTCATTACAAAGGGGCCCAGTGAGCTCTGCTTCTCCCATGAGCACTCAACCCTCACCCATCCTGCTTTCTCAGTACAGGTGGCAGTACACCTGGACTGGCAGATCCACGAGTCTCTTGTGGCCACTCTCCTCCACCCCCACATCCATGTGCTCAGAAGTGGCTACCACCTACCCCAGCTGGCTCCCAGACATCTTTCCTAGCTGGCCCACATGGCTTCCCCACCTTGACTACAGCCTTCTTCCTGGTGCTTCCGGAGACAGACTTGGTCCTCTCCCTATAGAAGTTAGACTGTTAAGAATAACAAAACAGGACAGGACATGCTGGGAATACAGCTCAGTGGTAGAGCACTAGAGCGCTTGCCTCGCATGGGCGAGGTCCTGGGTTTAGTCCCCGGTACTGACAAAACCAAACCAAATCACATGCACAACCACACAAAAGTCAGAGCTGGGAGTGCTGTGTTTTTGTGATGGTGTGTGTGCTTAGCATGGGTGAGGCCCTAGCTTCAACCCTTAGCCCCAAAAGAAAGAAAAGCAAATGGAATTCAAATCATGTTCCTGCATGTCAAAGCCCCAAGGCCTTTTTAATGTCCCAGACATAAGCTGCCAAACCCTACCTGGTGGCCCTGCTCATTTTTGTAGCCTTTCCTTCACCCTTCACTTGGTTGCAACCCTGCCGGCTTACTTTCTGCCTTCCCCTGGCCCACTGGTCAGTCTCAAACTATCTCTGGAGAAGGGTCTTGATTTTCAAATTTTGGGAAATACAACCAAAAAGTAGTCACTAGACAAAGTTTATGAAGGTGTAAAATGTAAGACCACATCTTTTAGTATTGAATTCAATTAGCATAAAATCCTGAGCATTGCTACAGGTGCTTTGGGATCCTGGCATTCATCTTACCACAGGTCAGTCGTGACATTTCCATGGAATATCCTCGCTTTGTGTGGCAGTGCTGTGGGCACTCCACCTGGCCCATCTGTCTGGAATCTTCTTACCCTTTGGGCTCAGCACAATCAAGCAGACTTTCAGGAAACTTCCCCCTAGCCCTGGCTTCCTGCCCGAACCTATGATGAAGCATTTCTCATTCAACCCACAAAAGACACATAGATGGTGAATTAGAGAATGGATGGGTGGATGGATAGATGGATATATAATATCCATATGTAATAAATGGATATATACATGTGTGTTAATGTGTGGATGAATAGACATATGTGTGGATGGGTTAATGCCATGGTTCTAAACCTTCCTCATGCTGTAACCCAGTTTCTTATGCTGTATTGGTCCCCCAACCATAAAATTATTTTCATTGTTACTTTATAACAGTAATTTTGCTACTGATATGAATCATAATGTAAATATCTGTGTTTTCTGATAGTCTTAGGTGACCCCTGTAAAAGGGTTGTTTGATAGCCCCCTTCCATGGGTCGTGACCCACAGGTTGAGAACCACTGGGTTAATGCATGACAGAGGTATAAGAATGGGTGTGTTGGGCTGGAGAGATGGCTCAGAGGTTAAGAGCATTGCCTGCTCTTCCAAGGGTCCTGAGTTCAATTCCCAGCAACCACATGGTGGCTCACAACCATCTGTAATGGGGTCTGGTGCCCTCTTCTGGTGTGCAGGCATACACACAGACAGAATACTGTATACATAATAAATAAATAAATAAATAAAAGAATGGGTGTGTTGACAGAAGACAGATGGATGACCAGATAGCACACGAATAAGCATATGATGGATAGATGTTAGGTAGATGGATGTACCAGGCTTTCTCTTTTGGCCACCAACCAGCTCCCAAATCATGACACAGACTTAATAATTTTGAATTAAGTTTTGAATGCTCAGCCTTACTTAGGCTAGTTTCTGGCTAGCTCTTTTAACTTAAATTAACCTGTTTCTCTTTATCTACCTTTTGCCTCGGGGCTTTTTATTTTTCTTTCCTTCTGTATATCTTACCTTCACTGCTTCTCATGTCTGCTGGTTGGAAGCTGCTTGGCTTCTAGCCCTGGGCATCTCCCTCGTTCTTTCCTCCTTCTTCTCTCATTTTTCCCTTAAGCCTGGATTTTCCTTCCTATTTATTATCTTTGCCTGGAAGTCCTGCCTATCCCTCTCCTGCCTAGATCTTGGCCATTAAGCTCCTTTTAAAACCAATCAGATGCCTTAGCCACCCAAGAGGAAACAAATGAAACACATCTTTATAGTTAAACAAATGCAGCATAAACAAAAGTAACACACCTTTACACAGTTAAAGTAATATTCTGCAGCATAAACAAATATAACACTTCTTTGCCTAGTTAAAATAATATTCCACAGCAGATGTATGTATGTATGTATGTATGTATATATAAATGATGGTTGTGGTTGGATAGTGGATGTATATATGGTTAGATAGGTGTATGATGGGTGTGTGAGTGGTTGAATAGTAGAAGGAAAAATGCATAATAGATGGATGGATGGGTGGGTGGATGAGTAAATAAATGGATGAATAGATGGATGAATATTTGGAGAGATGGATACATGGATGAATTGATAGATTTGATGGATAAATAGGCAAATGGGTAGATGGATGACTTAGCTATGCATAATGTTGGATGAATGGATGGATGGATGGATGGATGGGTAGGTGGATGGGTGGATGGGTGGGTGGACAAATGGAATAATAGATATATCATTCATAAACCATATGACAAAAAGAACTTTCTACTCTGAACTTTAAGAAGTTTTCAAGAAGAGCTAATAAAGAATCGAGTCTTGAAGGAGTTTTCTAAAAAGACAATGGAGTACAAGGGTAGGGAGAAAGGTGTGCCAAGAAAAGATTAGTGCAAACAAAGGCATGGGGGTTGGTTAAAAGGCAAAAATTACCCATATATTGCTTGAGCATGGGATGAGGGTGGAGTTGTGGAGATTTGGGGAAATGGAACATTCCATTACTTCACAAGCTGAAGAAGAGCTCTGTCACATGTTTGGTGTACCTTTAGCCTAGTCATAAGAAAGCATGGGGTAGTAGTAGCCCAGGAGTGGCATATTTGCTTGGTATGCACACAGCCCTGGATTTGATGCAAAACCCATAGAGCCCATCCCAGCGCCTTCTCTCCTCCTCCATCCTCTCACACCTGCCTGCCTCCCCCTCTGTGCTTTCCCCTTCCAGCCACTCTCTCCCTACGGACTCGGCCAAGGGCCAACTCTCAGGGCAGCCCCTCTGTATGAAGCAGTACTACAGGCTCTTCTCCTCTTACCGGCTTCCTGGCCATACCCAGGACACACTGGTGGCCCAGAAGAGCAGCGTCATGCCTGAGCCTGAGCACGTCATTGTGGCCTGCCGCAACCAGGTAAGTGGCCTATTGTCATGGGCTCTCAGACTCTGAGAGGGTGGGGAGCATATAGTGGCTCACAGAGGGGGCATACAGGGCCCATCCATTCCTGCTCCTTCACCACAGGCTGGTTCCCTGAGTCATCCACTGAGCTTGGGGCATGGTGCCCCCCAAGTAGGACTCCCTTTTTGCTCTGGCAACTGTATTTTAAGAATGAAAAGAATATTCAGTTAGGGAATGCCCCCCTGAGTTCTTATCCCTGAGAAGCCGTCAGGCTGAAAACCCATTTAATGGGCCTTCATCTCCAATGAGCTATTCATTTTCATATAGTCCCTATCCTTCCTGGAGACCAGATGGATGGACAGAGTATGAACTAACAGAAAAGACCTCCCATGTGTAAGACTGCAGGTCCAGAACTTACATTTATTAGCTTCATTTAATTATTCACAATGACGCTGTAGAGGGGGCCTTTGAGTCTGCATTGACAGGCGAGAAGATGAGGTTTAGGGAGGCTGATGGTGTGTGTAAGGGGAAAAGGATGTAAAGTCCTACCAGCTGCCCAAGGACAGGCTCTATAGCCTAAAGTACAGGATTTCAGACACAGTTCCACAGAGCTGGGAAGGGTCCCCATGCAAGGGAACAGGCTGAGCATGAAGGCTACCAACCCTGTCGCAGTGCCCAGCACACTATCTATCCTGTATGCTGATGGTTCACAAAATATTTTTTGTGACAAAAAGTAGGGTTCAGGGGGGTCTTTCTGCCTTTTTACATTGAAAGTCTAAGTTTGGCAGCCATCCCTGCCTCCTTATCCCCCTCTCAACTTATTGTGTAATGGTTTCTTCCTGGGCTCCTTTGAGTAAATTGTGAGCTTGGGGAAAGTTTATTATCTGAGCGTAGCTGTGACCACTGTTTGAGGGCTTCAAAGTTAGCAGGCTGCTTTCCAGTCATGTGACGCTCTGACCAGCCAATCATAAAGTGAAAGCCTTTCTTTATCTTCATTCAAAGAAAGTCAAACCAAGCATTTCTTAGCCTTCATACAGCACGTTATTCAAGCCTTCTGGAAACAACCACAGACCAGACTTCATGGACCTCCCTGAGGGTGGCGGGTGGGGCAATTACTCATGTCCATATGCTGGAAAGGAGGCCTTAGGCTGTGTCAAGAATGATTCTGTTTACCAAGTTCACGCAAGGCCCTGGCTTTCAAAGCTACAGCATCACAGCATCACAAGGCATACATGCCAAACTCATGCATGCACAGACGCGTGTGCACAGGTATACCGAGTGCTTTGTGCGTTGGTTTTCTATTTTAATATTTGTCTACAATTGTTGGTTTGTTGTTGGTGTTGTTAGTGCTGTTTAGATCTATACCCAAAGCTCTGCCTGTAGCTGTTTGTTCACGTTCATTGTGCAACGCATTTTACTTAGCCAGTCTACTCCAAAAGAACACCCAGGCTCTTCCTATTGTTTTGCTAATACAAAAAGTCTGATTCACACACACTATCTCCCATTCTTCCGGTACACATGAATCTGCTTCCCTAAGCCCTAGGCTAAACTCTGCATACACAAGTGCAGCTGCTGAGTCAGAGACAAGCACTTCTAGTTTTGATTGACAGTGACACAGCCCTCCCACAGTGGTTGTACCAGTTTATACTTGACTCTCTGCAAACATGATGATTTTGCATGTGCTAGAAACCAAAAAAAGAAGAGAAAGAAAGAAAAAGAAAAGGAAGGGAAATGAAAGAGAAGAGAAGAAAAGAAAAGAAAAGAGAATCTTTCTTGTAGCTAGGTTTAATCAGGCCTGTGCTAGGGAGAGCTTGGAGTAAAGTACAGTCAACAGATTTGGGTGATCTCCAAAATAAGACAACTCAGAAACATTAAACACCTTGGGAACCTTGAGCCTGAGCTCCATAAAGGTCTGGAGCCTTGGGCTGGCTGCCATTAGTGATGTGTTTGACCTGTTTCCCCTACAGTTCTTTGTCTTGGATGTTGTCATTAATTTCCGCCGTCTCAGTGAGGGTGATCTGTTCACTCAGTTGAGAAAGATAGTCAAAATGGCGTCCAACGAGGATGAACGCTTGCCTCCAATCGGCCTGCTGACTTCAGACGGGAGGAGCGAGTGGGCCAAGGCCAGGATGGTCCTCCTAAAAGGTTAGCGACAGCACCCAGCCCATCCTCCATCTCATCCTCCTGCCCATCAGCTTTTCTTCCTCCAACGTTAAGCACACAATCTTGTCTCCATCAGCCATAGCGGGGAGCTCAGGACTCTCTCCAGCTCAGGATGGGACAGTGGGGAGATCCCTTGAAACAGAAGGGTCCTGTTATGCCTTTGCATTCTATGTAATGATACTCTAGCTCTCTAGCTTTCTTGATGAGAGAAAGGAGCCCTAGAATTGTGGGTCATCTGGAAATAGTAAGTTCTGATGACAGTCAGCAGTTATGTCTTACTGGTGGGCTGTGTAATGTTCATTTGGAGACTGGAGTCCCTGGAAGAGAAGGCAGATGGGAATCTGGTGTAGGGCCTCCCTCTGGAAGTATGGCTGGGCTCCTTCTTCACCTGGTTTCTTGGTCATGCGACTTTTCATCTTCAACCTGATGCATGTTTCTCTGGTTATTCTTATGATGCTTCTAAACATCCCTGTTAGAAAACTAGTTACACCCCCTGTGTGTGTGTTCATGTGTGTGCAGGTGCACATGTGTGCATGTATACATGTGAAGGTCAGAGGACAACTTCAGCTGTCATTCATCAGGTGCCCCCTGCAACACACACACACACACACACACACACACACACACACACACTTTTCTGAAACATGATCTCTCACTGTCCTGGAGTTCAGAAAGGAAGCAAGAATGGCTGGCCAGAAAGCCCCAGAGATCCACCTGCCTCAGTCTCTCCCCACGCTGAGATTACTAGTGTGTTATATTATGCCCAGTGTGGTTTTTTTGTTTTAACTTTACATGGTTTCAGTGGAACCAAACTGGTCCTTTGTGTTTGCAAAGCAATCATTTTTATCAAAGTTTTATCAATTTTTATCAACTGTCTCTCTATCCCCAGTTTTAAGCTTCTAATCATCTTCTAGAAACTACTTTTGGAAGCAAAGCCAGCCTTCATTGAAGGAATGAACGGCTTCCTTTCTTGCCTCTGTTGGATGTCATGTAGTGAGACGCCAGACTTTTGGGTGTCTTCACCCACTGCTAGGGATTGTAAAGGACCAGTCAATAATTCAGACTGTGCGTGTATAACTGAGGAGACTCTCACACACCTGGGGAGTGAGAGTCAGAAAGGACAAAGCCTCTGCCCCCATGCAGCCCAGTGATAGGAGAAGGCATGAAGAGGAAGTCCACGTACACAAGAACACCGTCTTTACCCATATGAAGACCAGGGAGAGCAGGTCCCACATGAATGCCCCAGGGCTTTGGAGAACACGAGAAACACTTCCAAATAGGACTTGAAAGGTCTTGTTGGGAAACTATGTGTGAGAGAGGCAGGTGGGACAGAGGATATCGCCTAGGCAGATAGATTAGTGTGGACAAAGTCAGTCATACTGTAGGGACACATTGCCCTGGAATCACAAGAAGAGAAAAGGGTGTCTGTGCTGGTCAGGTGGAAGGGGGTCTGGCTCCCAGGTGATAAGTGTCTGCATTTTCTAGTTCCTCTTTCTAGAAAGTTCTTCCTCCAGACCTGGTCGACTCCTTGTACCGTGGCAAGCTCAACTCTGGTGTCAAGGCTGCAGGCCCTCCCTAAGCTTTCTTCATTACTTTCAGCCACGTGTGTGGGCGTATGGGCACATGAGTGCAGGTGTCCGTAGAGATGCGAAGAAGGTACTAGAACCCTAGAGGTGGAGTTATGGGCAGTTATGACCCACTATACATGGGTGGGTCCTGGACCAAACTCAGGTCCTCTGAAAGAACAGTAAGTGCTCTTAACCCCTAAACCGTTCCCGCAGTCCCCTTGACCTATTTTCTTATCTTGAATGACTTGCCAAGCTGAAGGAAGCTTTGCTCTTGTCTGGTCAGTGCTCTGCCTCCCTGCCACCATCTATAAGGCCTGGTAGGACAGGGACCTCATGGTTTAACTCCCATATCTACAAGGCAGTCCACAGAAGCAGTGCAATTACACACGTTAAATAAAACAACAAAGGGCTTCTAAGGATACTGGGCCCAGACATATTTACCACTTACCAATTAATTATTGTTTCATCCAAATATCGAGCACCTGCTGGATATTTGGTCCTAAATAGAGGGCTACAGAAAGGTGTGCCCCAAACCCATTTTCACGGACATGACTGCCATGTTGGGGAATTAATAACTTAGAATTTGAAAGTAGTTAATTCCCTCGAGAGACTGTGGTGAAATCACATCCTACTCTTTTTCCCTCTGGGGATGGAGACAGGCATCAAAATAATCACCTCTGCTGCTCAGATAGTTCCCACTTTATTAGGCGGCCAGGCCCAAGATGACTGAACGGGGTTGCCTTAAGGTCTGAGTGCTTGGGCAGCACTAATCAGAATTAATTTGTTAATGGCACTTGATCTGGCTTTCTGAATGGAAGTGCTGTTTTTAAAGGAAGTTCTGCAGAAAGGGATCACACACACACACACACACACACACACACAAACACACACATACACCTCCCCTTGGGCAAATTAATTAATCCAATTAGCGCCGCTGGCAGTGTGTCCTCACACAGCAGGAAACCAATTCCTCCCAGAATGGCACCATCTTCCCTGGACCACCACAGAAGGGAAACAGGGACACCATTCCAGAAATGTTTCCAGACAGCGTGGGCAAGGGGTGAGAGTGGGGTGGAGAGCTTCGGAGAGTCTAGACAGGTCACAAGGCTTGTCAGGAAGGAAAAGGATGAAGGGGAGAGCCCTGAGATTCTTATTTGAACCACCAAGGGGACACTGGGATCATTTACTGAGCTGAGGAGATCCTGTCTAAGCACACTTGATTTGAGGCACCCTGAGCCATCTAAGTAGAGGTGTCATGTTAGATATATGTGTCTGCAGCTCCAGAAAGGGGGCGGGGAGAGGGAGAGAGAGAGAGAGAGAGAGAGAGAGAGAGAGAGAGAGAGAGAGAGAGAGAGAGAGAGAGAGAGAGAGAAACAGTTGTAAATTTGAGAGGCATCAGAACCTAAGTGATATTTAAAGTCATGGGCCTGGATGAGATCATCCAGAAGCAGGACAGGGTCTCAGGGGGTCAAGTCGATAAAGGCAAGGAGTGAGAAACAGCCTGGCAAGTACAGGAAAACCAGGAGCCCAGTCAAAGATTGCAAGGGGAGGAGGCGAGAGCGATCAGTCACGTGGAAGGCTGTTGAGAGCTTAAGAAAGGAGCTCTTCAACCTTGCCTTTGCATTGTCTGTGAGTTTGACGAGGCCATGATGGGAGGGTAGAAATTACCAGTACATATGTGGGTAGAAGCAGCAGCAGGGGATTGTTGATAAGTGGTCAGTGACCAAACCCAGCATGTGTGGGTGACTGTTCAGAAACTCGGAAATGTTAAAAAAGCAGAATAGTAGAACATTTCCCAAGAGGGTAAGAGCCAGGGAAGCAGTATTAGAAGGAAAGACAAGGGCAGAGTCGTGGGCAGGCAAATGCCTTGAACGGGGTAAAGAAAATTGACGGTGAGGAGAGCGGTCGAGGGCATGGAATGTTCACACAGGTGAAAGCAGGAGACGGTAAAGACCTATGTTAGGCCCGAGACCCATCCCCAAGGGTCCAAGACTGGCATGGTGAAGGGTAAGGAGGCTCCCCGGGGTGGCTCCTGGTCGGGATGGGCAGAACCATAGCGTGAGTTAGAGGTGAGGGTGGGGTTCTTTGGAGAGATATGTAAATAGCCTCTTGGGAAATGGGAAAGGAACTTCCTCTGGGATGTGGAGATTTCTGGAATGTTTGGGGCCCACACACGGGGGTTTGGAAACCCTCAATCTTAGAAAAAGCTACTTAACATTATTACAAGAGTCACTCACTCACATGCACGCATGCGCACACAGTTCAGCTTCTCAGATTCGGGAAAGGTGGGTGCCTGTCGTTAGGAGACAGGTAGGGCAAGCAGAGGCTATGACGCTGGAATCTGAATTGAGTAAGTGCTACAGTGGCATGCTCAGGCTGCCATAGCCAAGTGTCACAGACTCTGGTTCTTCACAGTTTAGGAGGCTGGAAGTCCACCGTCAGGGGATCCACAGGGCTGTTTTCTCCTGAGGCATCCCTTTGTGTCTTGAGAGGGACAGCTCTACACGGTCATTCTTCTGCGTGGGTCTGTGACCTAGCCTCCCTCTTCTGCTGAATTAGGACCCATGCTGATGAGACCTCATTTACTTAATTAGCTCTTTCAAAGGCAAGGTGCTTCTAATAGAGACAGGATCCCCAATGGGTGCTGTGGTTACTCTGTCAGAGATGAGTGGGTCCAGGAAGAGAGAAGAGACTGGTTCATCCAGACGGATGCTCAGGTGGCAGAGAATGAGGACGGAGAAGGTGATACAGGAGCCCAGACACTCATGATAAGAGGTTGGAGAGAGATTGTCACAGTGTATTAACATGCAGACAATGCCTCGGGGAAGAGTAAAAATAACTCTAGGCTCTAGGTCCAGATGGAAGGGGATGAGGGGCAGGGGTTGCTGAGAAGACTCCTACCCGACTTGGCCATGGATACATGTGTGTGAAGGAAAACAGCAGCGTGCTATACAGGGCACTGGGGTGGGAGCCCTTGGGAGCATCAGGCTCCTGTTGAAACTTGTGAATGGAGCACTCATAGTAGGTTAGCTATGCTGAGAACTGGCCCAGGGCAAGGAGCAGTATGAATCGTTCAGGAAGTAACAAAGGGCAGGAGTCTATGACCAAGTTACTGGCTAAAGTAACTCAGTGTCATTATTGAGCCGTTTCCGGACATCATAGACCCCAACTGTCCATTGAAGCTTAAGAGTCCCGCCTCCCTCTCATGTGTTGGCACAGGGCCAGAGAGGTGCTGTCCAGCAGACTGACTGGAACGTTCCACTTCTCTCCCTGGAAGAAGGGGTTGACTGTGGACACTGCCCATAGGAAAGGTGTCCTATGGTCAAAATGAGCCCTCCTCCAGCCAGCTGAGAGTCAGGGGGCAGGGACTTGGACACTTTAGCCCCCTACATTGTTAACCTTTCTCCTTCAAGAGCATGTCACAGATCCTCTGCATGCCCTCAACTAGGACTGTCCCTTCTGTGAGCTCCCAGGGCAGTGAGCCCAGCCCCCTGCCCTGACACTGAATGGGGCTCATGAGGATCCAGGGGCCACCAGGAAGCACAGCCCTCTAAGGGAGCAGCCTGCCCTCCCTTCCCTACGCCCACGCTGTTTCCCCTTCCAAGCTTACTCAGACACCACACCCTGGCAGTACCATTGGAGGTCCCAGCACTTAGGGGCCAATGCTAAGAGTCCTCTAGGAGGCCTTGGTGCTGGGTTACAACCAGAGAGGCATCCTGAAAGAACGTGGAGCCACATACCTGGTCTGTCATAGCTTAGAAGCAGTGAAACCTGAGGCCCAGGAAGCCACACTGAGGTTGACTGCTAAACAGAAGGTCCTCTGAATCACTGCTGGGGAAAACGAACAAACAAAAACAAGATTCCCAAGCCCCAGGGGATTCCATTTTAAAGGCATACTGTCACCTTCCAGTGAAGCTATGGTTGGGACCCACTTCCTCAGACATCAACTTCAGCCACTCACCAAGCTCCTCCTTTTGTTTGTGGTCGCAACCTGGGCCTTTCTCTCCTTTGTCAGAGTTTCCATGTTGCTTATGAAGTAGAGGTTTTGCCCACATGACTTGTGCAGTGTCCTAGCCTTAGAGGTAGTGGCTGGGGACAGTAAGGACCCAGCTACCCAGCCTGAGGTCCACACTACAGGGGGAGAGGGTGGAGTCTGAAGATGACCTTGGGGCCTCAGGAGGGTCTGCTCATCCTTACAGGCCCTTCCTCCCCATCAAACTGTGAAACCGTGGCCTCCTGAACCCGGGAGGAGCTAACACCATTATCGTCGTCTGGAAATTTAATTAGACATTCAGCCCTGAGTCTGGAAGACTACAGCGCTTGTCAATTTGTAGGAGAAGTATGGCCAGCTTGGAGAGGCCCCCGGAGCCCTCCAGCTTTCTTGGGCGCTGTGTGGCGATCCTGGGAACAGACCTCACAGGCAGATGCTCTCCATTTACACAGCCCCGTAAATATTTATCCCTGGCAGCCAATTAGAGCCAGGGCACTGCTTCCAAGGAGGGAGCTGGCAGAAGGTGGCTGCAGCTGCATAAGGCCATGGTCATGGTTTACAAGAACCACTCAGGAAGGGGGCAAAATGCTGCTTAAATGTTGTCATCCAGAGCTCAGCAAGTCTGTTGGCTTTAAAACCAATTACGCATTAGCAATAACAGCATCTCTGATCTAATTGGCCCAGAAATACCTCCTGAGCTTTCGGATCGGAATACAATTTTCTTTCTCCAGGGAGGGAGGGTCTGGGGCTATACCACCCTCTGCAGTAGAAAGAAGCACAGAGGCCTTTGTGACATCCAGAGGGGGAGTGAGGGGTCCAGAGCAAAAGGTCTGGTGTTGACCCGTCGTTCTTGTCTGTCACAGCCTGGGATCCTATTCCATGGTGGAGAATGCAGCCCGCTCCATGGGTATAATACGGGCAGATGGCCTGGTACCTGGTGCACCAACGGTGTTCACTAAATGAGAGCTCTTATTAGATATAGGGGAAATTTCTGGGTCTGTTTGCCCAAGGTCCACATGGGCACTGCCCATGTAGTCAGAGACAATGGCCTGCAGACTTGTAGGCTGCATGGCTTTCTTCCTTACGTGCCATCCTAACTTATAAGCCTTTTACCTTGGGGGCATTTTGAGTCCTATGCCTTCTATATATCATATCCTACACACACACACACACACACACACACACACACACACACACTTTTCTTTATAAAAATGTCTCTGACCTGCATTTCTCCAGCCTTTGCATCCCATTTTAGGCATTTGAAATCTGAAGAATCTAAGGAACCGGCTTTTGCTTATCTGCCCTGCTACCCCATTGCCACCCTTGCCCGCAGTTCTAGAGCAGTGGAAATCCTTATGTTCTCTCTTTTTGGAAGGGAGGTTAGAACCAGGAGAAGAGCTCTGCCTGATTCTTGAGTTCTTCCTCTTCTTCTTCCTCTTCTTCTTCTTCTTCTTCTTCTTCTTCTTCTTCTTCTTCTTCTTCTTCTTCTTCTTCTTCTTCTTCTTCTTCTCTTCCTCCTCCTCCTCCTCCTCCTCCTCCTCCTCCTTCTCCTCCTTCTCCTTCTCCTCCTCCTTCCTTTTCCTCCTCCTCCTCCTCCTCCTTCTCCTTCTCCTCCCCTTCCTTTTCCTCCTCCTCCTCCTCCTCCTTCCCCTTCCCCCTCCTCTTCCTCTTCTTTAAATAAATTTTAATAGCTGGGAATGGTAGTACACACCTTTAGTCCCAGTACTTAGGAAGTAGAGGCAGACATATCTCTGTGAGTTAAAGACTAGCCTGGTCTACATACCTAGTTCCAGGACAGCCAGGGCTTAAATAAACAAACACCAAAAAAGAAAACCATTTTTTCATACAGTATGCCTGATCAGGATTTCCTTTCCCCCATCTCCTCCCAGGTCCTCTCCACCTCCTCAGCATCTCTATGCACATCTCCAATCTCTCTGTGTAGAAAACAAACATGCAAATATAAAAAACAAACAAACTAGAATAAAAACAACAGCAACAGCAAATAGAAAGCAAAGAAACAAAGACACACACAGACATACATGTACAAATACACACACATACAGATACATACAGACACACACATAGATACACACAGACATGCCTACAGATACACACATGTACAGAGACACACACATACACACATATAGAAACACACATGCAGATACACACATAGACACACACATACACACACACATATACACACACATACAGATACACGCACAGATACACACACAAATACACACATACAGACACAGATATGCACATACACATACATACAGACACACAGATATACAAAAAACCCACAAAAACCCAAAACCCATAAAAACATAAAATAAGAAACTATAATATACAAGCAAGGGACCAGTAAGATAAAAAAAAATGCCCAAACAGAGCAATATGAGACAAAAAAAAATCTATAAAAAAATACAATTGAGTTCATGTGAGCCAGCTACTGGGTTTGGGACCTGCCCTTCGGTGGTTTATATACCCAGTGAGACTCCATTGGAGAAGGCTAATGTTCCTTTGCAAGTGGTTTTCAATTGGAGATAGCTTCTTGATTGGCGATGGGGGCTCATGTCCACTTTCTTTCTCAGTCATGAGATCTCATCTGTCTTGAACCTGTGTAGACACTGCATGTTGTCACAGTCTCTGTGAGTTCATATGTGCGTGGTCCTGTCGTGTCTGGAAGACACTGTTTCCTTATGTCATCCATCCCCTCTGGCTCTTAAAATCTTTCTGCTTCCTCTTCTTCATAGCTCCCTGAGCCTAAGGGGAGGGGCTTGATGGAGACAACACATTTAGGACTGAATGTTCTAAGTCCTCCCACTCTCTGTAGATTGCTCAGCTGTGGTCTCTGTATTAGTTCCCATCTACTGCAAAAGGAGGCATCTCTGGTAATGGCTGAGTCCATGGCTCCTGTGGCCACTGGGGGTCCCAGGCAGAAAGTATTTCCAGGTATCTGAGGCTGACACAAAAAGAGGCCTGAGAGGGTCCACAGAATGAGGAAAGCTGGGTGTACACCAAGGCTAGGCAGGATCCCCAGGAAATGGAGATAGGGTGTGATCTGCAAGCAGTCTGGACCAGGCATGATCCGAGACTCCCAGATTGTAATAGAGGAGAGCAGGAAAAATGGAAAAGAGTTCTTTCTCTTCCCTCCAGTAAGAGTTAAGCTTATTTTGGCATAAGTATAGGCGTTCCCAAGGTTGTGAGACATAACATAAAGAGAGGCCACTTGTCTCTGCTTTCCCCAGAGCTGACTCTCGCAAAGCTACAGTACAGCCCAACACCAGCGTGCTGACAGTCAATCGCAGGGCATCTCTGTCACCTCAGGAACTCCCAAAGCAGACTTCTGAGCCACCACGTGCCTTCTCCCAGCTCAGCTCCTCTTTAGCCCCTGGCAACCGCGGATCTCTCCATTTTTATAACATCTTGCTTTGAGAATATTACAGAAATTAAATCCTATAGAATATGTGGCTGTCAGATTTTTTTAAACTCAGCATAATTCTCAAGCGATTTATTTAAAAATTTTTTGGTGGTTTTGGTTTATGACAGGGTTTCTCTGTGTAGCCCTGTCTGTCCTGACACTTTCTTTATAGACCAGGCTGGTCTCGAAATCAGAGATTTGCCTGTCTCTGCCTCCTGAATACTGGGATCAAAGGCGTGTACCACCACCACCACCCAGTTTAGCACATGGAATTTTACAGGAATGTGTTACTATTTCTGGAGAAATGTTAGGCGTGAAGCCAGTAGGACATATTGTAATTGCTTGCCAAACTTTTGTTTATTTATTCTTAGCTTAGGCATACGCGGGTTTTCGCCTTTACGCATGTCTAATGACACTGAGTGTCTTTGCATGTGCTAATTTTCTGTGTGTGTCCTCTTGGATGATGCATCATTTCATATCCGTGACTATTTGCTAACTGGGTTTGTTATCATCATGAGTTTGGAGAACTGCTTGTATATTCTAGACTCAAGTTGTTGGATACATGGCTTCCAAATATGTCAGACTACAGCTTATTTTAATGGAACATTCTAATGAGCAATACGTTTTTATTTCGTTGTGGTTTAATTTATCAATTATAAGTGTGGGAGTTTGGGGCTTTTTTATTTTGTTTTGTTTTTTGTTTTTTTGTTGTTGTTGTTTTGGTTTTTTTTGTTTTTTTTTTGGTGTCAAGACTAAGAATTCTCTGATTCAGCCTAGATGTGAAGGCCTTTCTCCTGTGTTTTTTTTTTTTTCCTGGAAGTTTTTTTTTTCCATTCAAAAATTTCCACTTCCCCCCTCCTCCCATTCCCCTCCTACTCCCCTACTCACCCTCCTCCCTCCCACTTCCTGGAAGTTTTGTAGCATTATAGCATATGCTATTAAATCAGAAATCCATCTTGAGTTAATGTCTGCATAAGATATAAAATTCATGTCAAAGTTTTCCTTTCTTTTTCCTATAAGGTCTCGATTGCTTTGAGATCCTTTATTGAAGTTGGCTCACCTCTCTCCACTGAATGATCTTTGTACCTTTTTCAGTACCTGTGGGGTATGTTCAGTGAGTCTGTGTTAGGGAGTTCTCTGTATTATTCCACTTACGTGTGTGTTTATCCCTCTGCCAATATGATATGGTGTTGTGTATATAACTATACACTGGCCTTGAAATTCAATACGCTGATTCTGCTAACTCTATTCTTTCTCAATTTATTTCAACAATTTTACTTCTACTGGCTTTTCATACTTTTTTTTTCAGAATAATCTCATGTCTATCTGCAAAAGAAGTCTGCTTTGAGCTTGATGGAAATTCTGCTAAACCCATGTATCCACGTGGGAAAACTGAGAGCTTCACGATATTGGGTCTTCAAAGCGAGAGGATAGCATAGCCCATTTCTTATTTTGAACTTTCTTTCTTTCATTTATGTGTTGTATATTTTCAGCCTAAAAGTGTCCCATATATTTTTGTTAGATTTACAATGAGGTATTTAATCTTTATTTAATTATTGTAATTGGGGTTTTATTTTTTATAAATGTTTGTCATTGGGATACAAAACTATACTGACCTTTAGTGTGTTGATTGTGTATCTTGTAATATGACAAATTCCTTTATTAATTCTGAGTTTATTTTTTTACATCGTGTGTGTGTGTGTGTGTGTGTGTGTGTGTGTGCATGTGTGAACACATACTTGCTTCTGTAGAGATCAGAAAACCATTTGCTGGAATTAGGCCTCTCCTTCCACTATATGGGTTGTGGAGACAAATCAGGCTGTCAGGCTTGGCAGCAGCACCTCTGTACTCATTGAGCCATCTTGCCAGCCCTCTAATAGTTCTTAATAGATTCTGTAGGACATCCTAAGAGTTACTAAGGATAGCTAGCTGTGCTATGTGACAATGGCGACAATTTTCTGTTATTTATTTCTATTTTATTTTCATCATAGTCAGTGAACAGAGTACTATTTCATTCTTTTCTGATTTTGAGGGCTGTTCTATGGCCCTACATGTAGTCGGTCTGGGCATATGTTCAGGAGGCGCTTTTTGTCCATTCTGTTATTCTTGGATGAAACATTCTGTAAATGTCAAACACGTGCTCTTGGGTGTTGGGATTGAGTTCTGTGTTCTTGATGAATTTATACCCAGCTCTTCTGTCCATTGCTGGCAGAGGAACGCTGATGTCTCACCTCAACGTTTGTGTTTTTCCTTCCAGTTCTGTTAGTTTTGCTTCACATACTTTCAGAGTTTGTTACCTATAACATATGCATTGCCCTGCCATCTTGCAGATTTATCCTTATTTATGTAACTTACTCCTAGGTCTCTAGTTCTGTTTTGATTTTAAGTGTATATCATACTAATTCATAATTTCTTTTGATTAATGCTTACATGAAATAGTATTTTCCTTCTTTTTTTTTTTTTTTTTGGTTTTTCGAGACAGGGTTTCCCTGTAGTTTCTAGAGCCTGTCCTGGAACTAGCTCTTGTAGACCAGGCTGGCCTCGAACTCAGAGATCCGCCTGCCTCTGCCTCCCGAGTGCTGGGATTAAAGGCGTGCACCACCACCGCCCGGCAGTATTTTCCTTCTTATATTTATATTATATTTGATATGAGTTCTTTGTAGGCAGCATGTACCTGGGTAACATTCTAATGTATTCTACCACCACCTTCCACTATTTCTTTCTTTTTTCTTTTTTTTTTCTTTGTTTTTGGGGTATATGGGTGGGGTGGGGTAGGGATAAGGTTTTTCTGTGTAGCCTTTGCCGTCCTAGAACTCATTCTGTATACTAGGCTAACCTCGAACTCAGAGATCCTGGGCCTCCTAAATGCTGGGATTAACGATGTGTGTCACCACCACCTGGCTCCTACCACTATTTCCAATTGGTATATTTAGATTATTTATACATAAAATAGCTATTGACATATTTCAACTTAACTCTGCTGTTTTATATTTTTGTTTTCTCTGTTTTTAAATTATTTTCCCCTGGATTCTAAGTCCTTCTTAACTTTCATGCCTTTCTATAGATTACATGGTCTTTAAAAAAAATAATTTTAGTGTTTTCATGCTACCTGTTTGTATGACTTTTTCTAAATGTTCATGTTTTGCCTTGAGTATATAGAGTTTATCAGTGTTGTGTTGAAGAAATCAGCCCTGGTGACATGCAGGAAGCTTACCACTTTCTCTTTATGATACACTCATCTTGTCTTCGTAAGTATTTAGAACCATGCCAAGTATTGATATAGTTAGCTTCATACTAAAACAGAAAAACAACAAAAAAAATTTTAGTGAACTTTTCACTCAGGCTTTTACTCTGGCCAGTGTCTTTTACCCTTGGTGATGCCAGTATTCCCTTCATCAGAGCCCCTGGTTTTTTTGTTTGTTTGTTTGTTTGTTTTGTTTTGTTTTTTGTTTTTTTGAACATTCTTTAGTCACTGTTTTATGGAAGACAAGCTAATGATACATTTTCTCCCCTACCCCAGGATCAAAGGCAAGTATCCTACCAATGAGTTGCACCCCATTCCCCACTTTTAAGAATGCTTTGGCTTCTCTTCCTTTTTAAAGGGCTTTTTGTTTGGACGTAGAATCCTGTGTTGACACATCTTTCATTTCTACTCCTACTTCCTTCCAGCGCTCCATGGGATCCAGTAAGAAGTCTGCTGTCACTCTGTTTTTCTTCCATAGATCACGCCATTTCTGTCAATACTTTCCTCTGCTGTTTCCTTTTTTATTGTTTTGTTGCACTATACATTTTTCTCTGCTCCCCTCCCTTCCTCCCCTCTCCCCATTTATCCTTTCCCGTGACCTCCATGCTCCCAATTTACTCAGAAGATCTTGTCTTTTCCTCCTTTCTATTTAGATCCATATGTGTTTCTCTTAGAGTCCTCTTTGTTGCCTAGGTTCTCTGGGGTTGTGGATGTGGTACATTTTTGCAATGGAGTACTACTCAGTGGTAAAGAATAATGCCATCTTGAAATTTGCAGGCAAATGAATGGATATAGAAAAAAAACATATTGAGCGAGGTAACCCAGACTCAGGAAGGCTAATATAATATGTATTCACTCATAAGTGGCTTTTAGACATAAAGCAAAGAAAAACTAGTCTGCTATTGTTTTTCATACATTCAGCATGATATATGTTGGTGTAGATTTCTTTTGATTTACCCTGTTTGGATGCTAGTCTCTTCAGTCTTTAGACTGAGGGCTTTTACTAATTCTATGAGTCTTAGCCATTGTTTCTCTGAGTACTTTCTGTTCTGCCCTCTTTTTCTCCTTCTTCTGGGAATTTGATGCCATGAAAGTTATATTTTTTTGTGTGTGTTGCAGGTCCCATAGGCGTTCTTCTCTCTTTCCCAGTCTCTCTGCTGGTACTCCATCTTCAAGCTTGCTTCTCTCTTCTCTGCCCCCTACATTCTGCTCTCAAATCCATCTACTGATTTTATATTTACTGGTATTATGTTTTCTATTTCTAAATTGTCTATTTGGTTCTTCATATCTTTTTTTCTGAGAGTTTCTATTTATCTGCTGATACATTCTGTCTTTTTTTAAAAAACTGTGTTTTCAAACATGTTCAAAGTTGCTTGTTGATGCATTTCACGAGTGCTGTATTTAAAAACATGTCACATGACTTGAACACTTCTTTCCCTTTGTTTAAGTCAAAATTTCCCCAGTTCTTGACGTGGTGAGTGGTTTCTATTGGAACTTGGGTGACTTATGTTATAAGGCCCTGGGTGTTATATTAACCCACTAGTTCAATTGTCTAATTCACCTACTACTGCAGCCAGTGATGGGGGAGATATTACTCATCACACTCAAGTAAAGACAGAAATCAAAGTTCTTTTGTTCTGTTGATATTCTGGTGGGAGAGTAGTCCTTATTACTGCTAAATAAGAACTCGCAGTCTTGACATGCTTTCTTTGGGTGCCGTGTGAAAGTGGAGGGGTAAACTGGTCACCGTGCGGTGGAGATGGAAGTTCCAGCTTCCATGAGAGACCTTGGCTTCTCTGACATCCACAGAGGGGGAGGTGCCTCAGTACAGATCAGTGACGCAGACTAGGTTCACCATTGACCATGAGCTGGCAGCGGGAGGCAGAACAACTAGGTGTATATAGAGTTGGGGACTTGTACAGTTTTTCTGGTGATATTTGTTTGAAATAGAAAGGCTATTATCCAAGCACTTTCTTTCTTTTGGAGGGATTTTTGTTTTGTTCTGTTTGATTTTTGTTTGCTTGTTTTTTTTTCTTTCTTTCTTTCTTTCTTTCTTCCTTCCTTCCTTCCTTCCTTCCTTCCTTCCTTCCTTCCTTTCTTTCTTTCTTTCTTTCTTTCTTTCTTTCTTTCTTTCTTTCTTTCTTTCTTTCTTTCTTTCTTTTTGACAAGCTTTCTCTATTATGTAGCCCTGGCTGTCCTGGAACTCACTGTGTAGACCAGGCTGACTTCAACTTCAGACATCCACCTGATCTGCCTCCCAAGTGCTGGGATTAAAAGCAAGCACCAATCCATCTGGCTTATCCCAAAGTTTTCTATTTTGCTATGGATAGAGAGAGTAGGTTTGTGTAGGGTGTTGTCTTTGTATGTGTATGTCCCCGTTTGTATTTTTATGTTTTTGATTTCCTCCCTTCCAGAAATGGACTGACTGTTTTAGATGAAAAGGAAGGGGGAACTCTCTCTGTGTTCGTTTATTTAAGAAGCAATAAGAAAAGCAGCACAGACTGGGTGACTTGGAAATGCCTTTCTAGCTTACAGAAACTGGAATCCAAGAGCAACATACCAGCAAGGATGGCTTCTCCTGCAACCTCACTCCTTGGCTTGCAGACTGCCTGCCACCTTATCACTTTGTCTTTAAAAGGCCTTTTCGCTATGTCCTTATCGTTGGTACCTCTCCTTCTATGAACCAGTCCTATGGGTGAATCACAGCCTCTGCTTATGACTTCATTTAACCTCAGTTACTACTTTAATACTTCTCTCTCGAAATTCAGTCATAACGGAGCTGAGAGATTTAATTTATGATTTGCATGGAATACATTTTAGTCCAACTCAACGGACCTGTCACCATGCTGCTTTTTTTTAGGTTATGAGGTCCCTGTCTGGCGTGCTTTCTTCTTTCCCATCTTCCAGAGCTGCCTTATGTTTGTTTTAAATATAATAGTTACCCAGGATGTCCAGGGGGATGGATGGGGATAAACCTAGTCCATTTTCCTGGAAGACAAGACTCTCCCTTTTGAAAAATTTAAAGAGGTTTTATAACTCAATTCAAATTGCTTCTGATTCACAAGAGAGAGGTTTCACTGATAAAGACATACTTTCGTTGACATCTCAGCCACTGGGAACTGGGATGATAAAGAGTACCTCCCCAAGTCCATAGATTAGGGGAAAATATTGGCTGTTTGATGGAAAATTTATCTCCCAAAAATGTAATCCCTCGTGCTGGGAAGAAAGGCGTTATGACGGACATGGAGAAAGATTAGAAGCTCCGCCTCTCAGAGGAGTCCTCAGCTCCTGGAAGGAAACGTGACTTGTACCTTTCCTGGTACAGACTAAGAAGATGGAAGCCCTGGAGAGGGCTGGGTATGTGTATGCGTGTGTGCACACGTGTGCACACATGTCAGAGAATGGGGTCTGAGAGTCTTGCCCTTCCGAGGCAGAGGCATGAGGTATGTGTTGTATCTTTGAACACCTGAGTGAGTCTAGAAGTTTCTAACCTCCAGGCCTCTGGAATTTCCACACGGCTGACGCTGTGAGGGTCAGGAGAAACTCCCTATTGCTCAGCTCTCACCTCCTACTAGGATGTAGGGGCTTCTTGAGGAAGATTGATGTACTACATTAGTCGAGCCCCAACGTGCCCCGAGAGGAGGTCACAAGACAAACAGCCCCTGCCACGAGCTTCCAGCCCACCACCCAGCATTCCTATTACACTTGGGCCACAGGCATGGTAGATGAGTGTGGGTGTACTTCATTTCCTGCCTCACACAATAAACTTGTCAGTATTGGACCGATCCGTGCTTGCATTCAGGGAGTTCATTTGCAAGGCCACCTGGCTTCCCAGAGCCGCTGTCCTGCTCCCATTTCATCCTGCCTAATGAGCCAGGGCCTGGTTCCTAGTGCGTGGTGCTGAGCTGCTGGGCCAGACATGGCCAGCATTTGCTAGCGAGGCCTCAGCCGCTCCTCAGGGATCCTTGCTGTCTGTCTGAAGGAGGTTGAGCTACTAGCATGCAGAGGAACAGCCGTTTTGCTGCAAGCCTGTGCTGCACAGCTGGGAGGGACATGGCAAGCTGTGTTGCACAGCTGGGAGAAGCATGGCAAGCTTTCACTCTTCCCTGCAGAGGTAGGATCAGGCCTGCTGCAGCTTCCTGGCTGGACAAGCTTGTAATGGACTTCTGGAATTCCTGTCTGTCACACACTGGTTTGGGCTGGTTTCTAAGAATTCCTGGTTAAGGAAGATACAAAGCCAAGAAATGGACAACAGGGAAATGATGTATAGCATTTGCGCTGCCCATTGCCCCCGCACTAGTCAGCAAGGTCTTAGTCTTCCCATGTCTCCAGGCATCCTTGACTCTACTACAACCACATAGCCTCCGTCCAGGATCCTTCAGTGACTCTTGTGAGGACTTCTCATTCCCAAGTCTGACCTTCTTGGTGCTCTGCTCCTGACCTGGGCCTGGGGCTTACATGATTTGAACAAACCCAGCCTTGTTCAGTTACTGGGCAATTATTATCAGACCTCATGCTTAAGTAAGATCTTGGAAATGACCCTACAGTCAGGTTATTTATTTTCTTTTCCCCTCCTGCAAATGGGACATGATAATGTTGCCACTCTCCTATTACAGTATGCATATGTATGCATGTATTATAGTATACATTGCATGCATGTATTATAGTATGCATATGTATGCATGTATTATAGTATGCATTGTATGCATGCATTATAGTATGCATATGTATGCACATATTATAGTATTTATGCATGTATCTCTTACCTGGCCATAGCTCTCACTCCTATCTGAGCCTAAGCTCAGGAAAGTGCCCTGATATCTGTTACTAACTATGGATCCTTCTTTGCCCACATTAAATGGAGGTCTCACCTTCACTGAGTCCACAGACATGGAAAACTAACCAGACCAGAGCCCCCAGAAGGTTGCATGACAGCCAGAACCTTGAGGACCTAGGACGGCAGACAGGGAGGGGTTGTATAGCCCCGTGCTCAGGAGTTACACACTGTGAAGGAAGGTGGGAAGAGTGGCAAAGAGGACTTGCTGCTTCTCTATAAGGTAGCTCCCTGGGAGTAAGGGGAAGAATATGAAGCACACCCTCCCTGTGCTCTGAAGGCACTGGCTAGTCTTAGTCTGGGAGCCCAAAAGCCACCTTGGATGCCATAGAGCACACAGTGCAAGGCTAAGCACCATAATCTTCTCCCAGCCAGAGAGACACTGTGGGGAGGAGGGCACAGTGAGGAGAATAGGTGTTTCACTCTTTTACCTCTAGATTTTGTTGGAAGAATTTAGACCTTTGCTTGCTTCTAGCTGAGAGGAGGTTGGAAGTTGCAGCATTAGCCAGTAGTCCATGTGCCAAGCTAAATGCAGGGTCCTCTAGTAAAGGGGAAAGGGAAGCTGTAGGATACAGACAGCATCTCCTGCCGCATAGTGCATGATGGTGCCTAATACCACATCCCAAAGCTTCTGTGCATAGAGCACTCTCACCCTGCCCGGAGGCTGAGGGTACCTGTCTCCATCCTGTCATTGCATCCTGCCCCAAGTTCAGAGTCCCCAGGCTAAGCTCAGCCCTCTCCTCTGGGTCTTGAAGTAGCTCCTTGGAATTTTAGATCAAAGTTATGAAGTTTTGGCTTATGGTGGGCTTAAAATTTTGACAAACTTTAAGGCAAAAGATGTGTTATTACATCCATAACCAGCATGAGATGGTGGAGAATGGAATTGCCTCAAGAAAGTCACGTGTTTGGAAAAAGGAAAGGTGGCAGCGACAGGTGCCCACGGTCAGCACCACCTGCCGAGTGGACTTGACAGTCTCTTAGGAAGTGTTAGAGGCTGTGTGTAAGAATAAGCTGTAGGTCAGCTGGGCTCCCAGATGACATGTGTCCAGCACATCTAGTGGCTTCTAGCCCATTTGCCCTGATAAGTGAGTTCTATGTGACTAAACCAGCCCCAGACAGCTCATTAAGGTGTGCCCATCCCCCTGCAGCTCAGACTTTGAACCCACACCCTTGCGAGAAATGGAGGGCAAGCAACACCTTTCTCTCAGATCTTCATGTGAAACTGTCTAATTTAAAATTTTCAGGAACAAAGTTGAGTACTTGGGAAAAAGAGTGGATGATCAATGTGCACAGATACGGTAATATCCATGTCAGGGTGAGGGTGTTGTCGGACAAGGGAGTGGGATCCTGGACAGGACTGAAGCAGTGGCCAGGCAGGCAGAACCAGTGGCCTCACACTGGGTACTGCTAGATTTCAACAGCCTTCCCGAGACCAGTGGGATAGAGCAGAGGCTCAGGACAGGACATCTGACTGCAGGGTCCTGCCAAGACAGACAGTTTGCCTGCGGCTGTGGGACTCTGGGTGCCTCAGACCTGAGGCCACACTCTCGCCTGTCTTGCAGACTCCACCAACCGGGACTCCCTGGACATGATTGAGCGCTGCATTTGCCTGGTGTGCCTGGATGTTCCTGGGACTGGGGAGCTCAGTGACACTCACAGGGCGCTCCAGCTCCTTCATGGCGGAGGCTGCAGCCTGAATGGAGCGAATCGCTGGTACGACAAGTCCCTGCAGGTAAGTGCCTCATTGGTGGTCCTGCAACTGCAGAGCCTCTTCTGGAGCTGGCTGCCAGCACACGCTCTCACTGGCTTCTGCCACTCAGACTAGCCTATAAAAAGACTAGACTCTTTTCAGGAGTTGTGTGATAGAACCCAACTGAGACTGCCCTGCCACTGTGTTGGCAGCGCTTGGTTACACCTGGGCTCATTCCCCACCTCCATGGCACCCTAGGGTGGAAGAGCACCACATGTTCACCCAGTAAGTCCTCAACAGTTAGTTAAACGGGATGATTCGGATCTGACCAGGGATGCCAGCTTTTCTGAATGTCCACCACCTGGTTTGACTATTTCAACACACACCAAGAAGCAGGGCAACCCAGCACTTCCTAAATACACCCTAAGTTACAATCACATAATCCACGGCTTCTCACTCACGTGCGTCAGGACAACATCTTATGCTGACTGAGAGGAAAACGCTCATGCAAATGGGCTGTACTCTAGGTTGGCTATTTGGTTCAGACCTCTACCCAACCCCCACACACCCTGCCTATCCCAATTTGCCAACATCTAATACATTCTTGTTTATTTAATACCACCACACCCTCACAGTGACCACATAAAAGCAAGTTAACCATCTCTCTGGGTTGGGACAGCCCACCCCCATAAGCATTTCCCATAAGAAGCGCATTTTCTCCTCTCCCCATCCCTGCATTTGGTGGGTTATTTTCTTTATTGGTTTGCATGGTGATTCTGTTATTTCTGATGAGTGCTGGCTGTTCAGCTTCCACACTGGTGCTAATGGCTTAGGATCACTCACAGAGCTGTGGGGGAATGAAATTGATAGAATGGATGTACAGGGCACAGAGCAGAGTAAGCACTGGGTGCAGTTTTTCTTTTTTTTTTTGTTTTTCTTTTTTTTTTTTCGAGACAGGGTTTCTCTGTGGCTTTGGAGCCTGTCCTGGAACTAGCTCTTGTAGACCAGGCTGGTCTCGAACTCACAGAGATCCGCCTGCCTCTGCCTCCCGAGTGCTGGGATTAAAGGCGTGCGCCACCACCGCCCGGCTGGGTGCAGTTTTTCAAAGATCTATTTTCCTCCCTTCTTTTAAGTGACATAGGGCATGGGCACAGATTCACCGTTTTGTAGACAGGATGGAAAATAGGTGAGCGGGGTGCTACGGAGGTGTCATAAACCTGTACTTGAGGGGATGGAGAGCGAGTCTTCACAGGGAAAGAAAGGTTGCTGGTCAAGGGAGAGAGAGAAAGAAGCATACTAGGAGTCTAAAGGGACTCCGTGGGTGTGTGACTATTTGTTGTTGGCTAGATTATTGGAAGACATTGAGATTCCACGGTCTGGCACAGATAACCAAGACTGGGGGATGGTATGGGAAGAGGCAGCTCCAAGTGTGTGTGCTGTGGTTCCTGGCCATGCTTTCAGGAAACACCCTAAGACCTTGTCCTTTGCTTATTTGTTTGTCCATTACCCAGGGCAGTCTGAGTGTGAGGAACAACAGAGAACCCCACTTCACTTGGGGTACACCCCAAGAGTCAAGGCTTGTCCTTCTCATAACACTTTTGAGCCCCGAGAGCATTCATTTCCCAAGTCAGCTCAGTGCAGTCTTTGGGAAACCAGGTTTTAAAAGGCCCAAGGAATCTTCATGGTGTCTATGGGTCCCCCAGAGCCTTTCTCTACAATTTGCATCTCAATCCTGTAAAATGCTCTACTGGGCAGGATTAAATGAGTCAAGCCCAGGGGTTCAAAGAGTCCCGAGGATGTCTCCTCCCCAACCAGACAACAGCAGACTGGGAGCTGGTGTCTGTTTAACAGGACATTCTCCCCACACCTCTCCTGCCAAGGAACCTGTTATTTCTCCCTACAAATCCTCTCACCACCAAATCACATTGTTATTTTTTATTCATTCATGCAACTCAATTACCCGGCAGCTGCTCTGGGGATGGACACTGGTCTAGCTCCCTGGAATAAAATCAACAGTGGCTCAGAGAAGCAGAGGCAGTCCATTAGGCAAATGGTTACAAAAAGCGGCAGAGAATGGTGTCTGCTGTGTGCATGCCATTAAGGATAAACAGGACTGAGCACCACTCAATCCTCTAGACCATGCACCAGACGGTGTGAGCTTGCTAAGTCCCAGGGACCACTGCAGTGGGGAACTGGGGCTGCCCCTTCACTGCCTGAAGTCCTATGGGCGCTTCCTTGAGACTCCTGCATTCTCAGGCGCCCGCAGCACATCCTTTTCAGAAGGCGGGGAATCCTTGGTATCCTTGAAGGAGAAACGCCCCAGTGGTCAGGCGGTCCTAACCCAGGCCCAGAGCCTAGCTGGAAATGCCCACTGCAGGGTCAGCTCACCCGCCTCTTTCCTGTTGCAGTTTGTGGTGGGCCAAGATGGCACTTGCGGTGTGGTGTGTGAGCACTCCCCATTTGATGGCATCGTCCTGGTACAATGCACGGAGCACCTGCTGAAACATATGTGAGTCTGGGGAAGAGCGGGGGACGGCCTCAGAGTGCTGCCGTGAACAGCCAGGAGAAACTGGGGTGTCCGTCCAGAAAACAGCTGAGCCAAAGATGGATTTGGAAAGCAGCCTGAGAACTGTGAAATGAGCTCTGTGCACCACAGACAGACGGGAGGTCCAGGTCGGGCAGGAAACTCAGGGCAGACAGGAAGACACAGGGGATCCAGGCTTTGATCCAGGGAGGCTCAGATTCATCTTTGTTGTTGGTCCTGAGACCAGCAACAGGTACTTGGTGGCCCAGCACAGAGGGAGGTCCCCCTCCATCACCAGCTAGGTCCCCAGCCTTCAGGCTGGCTGGGGTGAAGCCTTGCTTTTCTGTGCCTTAACCACGCTGCATCCCTTCTAGCTTTCAAGGTTTTGCTCATTCTCTTTGAGCATCTCCTTCACGCGTGTAGGTTCTCAGGCTCTTCCAAAGAAAGAGTCTTTGGAGTGATTGAGACACAAACCAACCTTTGGAGACGGAACAACGCAGCTCGTTAGGTCATTCCCAAGTCTTCCACAAGCCTGAACATGGTTTAACACTAGTGCATATAGAAGCAAACAGCGCACTTGGGAGTCAGGCGGAAGCTGATGGGCTCCTGGCTGTCATTTGCTGAGTTTGTTATCTGCTCGGTGCTTCTGTGGGCAGCTCAGACCCCCTAAACTCTGGGAGCCATGCACAGAAGCAGCCGAGATGGCTGCACGGGAAAGCAATGCAGCCCACAGTCCCCGGCTGCAGGGTCTCAGGAGGTTGTTGTCCCTTTGTGTCTGCAGGATGAAGAGCAACAAGAAGCTAGTCCGAGCTGACTCAGTGAGTGAGCTCCCTGCCCCCAGGAGACTGAGGTGGAAATGTTCCCCAGAAACTCAAGGTCACCTCGCCTCCTCGGCAGAGAAACTTCAAAGGTGAGGGGAACCCTAAGTTTCCTTTTGGGGTCCACTCTGCCCCCTCAACAGCTGCTGAAGCACCAGGATGATTCCAAAGGCCCTTGGGACTCTGTTCCCCTTCAGGCTCCACCCACTCTCACCCCTCACGGAAAAGCAGTCAAGCTAAAGAGGAGTCAAGGCTCTCAGGAAATAACCTTGCTCAAATATCCATTTTCATAAAATGCAAACGTGAAGCTATTTTTTTCCTGTAGGTTTCACCTGAGTAGGCAGAGTCAAGGCCGGGAGTTGATGCAATAAACAACCACTTTGAATAGGTCATTTGAATCCAAGCTATTTCAATTTGCTTGGCTTTACACGGCAACTTGACAAGGGAGCCTTTTTCCCAGGAGAGGGGCTGGTTCGGGCCTTAAGGGACATAGGCAGAAGGACTGTGGGTGTCAGTCCCTGCAGGAGATGAGTGTGAGAACACTCATCTACTCACTCCTCAAACTTGTAGAGCTCTAGTGTGTCAGGTCTGTGGCAAAGCACTGGGAACTCAGATAGGAACATGCCCTGGGCTTATCCTCCAGACTTTAGCGGGAGAAGCAGACCCCAGAACAAACGAGGTAGGAGGCATGAAGTGCCCGAAACAGACGGACGTGCAGACCCTAAGCTGACGGTGGACAAGGGCTTGATCTCTGCCTGGATAGCAAGGGAGGCCTCCGAAGGATGAAAGCAGTTTGAGGGGCTAGCAGGCAGGGAGGAGGCAGACTGTGGCTTGTTTAAACCTCTGAAGGTTCATAAAGATCCAGGATGCTATAGAGACAGCAAATGAGAAGCTGGCTGGAATCGGGACATAAAAGAGAATCTGGGCCAGGCTGTGAAGAGCCTACCTTGCTTAGGCTGAGGAGCCCCTCCCTCCTCAGCAGCAATTGTGGGGGAGCCAATGAGGAGTCTATGGGGATAGCACGGGTGAGCAGGACAGCATGGCCACGGTGGGAAACCTAGAACGGGAGTATTCCTCATGTGGAGCCGCTGTCGAGGCCGCCTAGCTTTAGTGAGTGTGGAAGGGGTTTCCAGGCGTCCGTGGAATGATGCTGACATCTCTTTCAGGCTTGTTTTGTAGGCAGCCAGCAGGTGGGAGTGTGTGGGTGAGGCTCACCCTGCCCATGCAAATGTCTCATTTGCATGCTCCTCCCACCTCAGCGGTGCAGCCAGGCAGCTCTCCCTAGAAGGCCCCTTTAGGCTGAGCTTTCCGGAAAGGCATGATAGGTGAAGGTAGGTCTCTGATACCCTAGGGCATTTCTGGAGGATAAGGGCTGTGCACTCACCTCTGGACCACGAGGCATGGACCAGGTTCAGAAAGCTTGAGTGGGCTCTGTGGGTAGAGGTGGCCCATTTCACACGCAGAATATCTTCTTTCTCTTCCACAGAATAGTAAAGAATCTGGATTTCATTGTTTATAAGTTTGACAACTATGGGAAAACATTTATTAAGAAGCAGAAATACAGCCCTGATGCCTTCATCCAGGTGGCCCTCCAGCTGGCCTTCTACAGGTGGGTGAAGGCAAGATGAGCCTGCACCCAAGTCAACTGTCAAATCGGGTGCCTTAGAGTCTTGAAGCATCCCGAAGGGAGGTGTGACTTTCAGGGTTGGGCAGATGCTGAAGGATAGCCAAAGCCAGCTGCACGGAGGTGTTACCATCTGAAGTAAGTTTCAGGTCAGAATCAAACTCCAGAAGGAAGACAGTGTCCTAACTAAGGGAACTGCTTGAGCTGGGACCCAAGAGCTTGCCATGCAGAACAGGGAGAATCAGGTGGGTTAGAAGACCAAGAAGCTGCAGAGACTCTCCTCCACCTGATTCCCTCCACCCATCTGAGCCCCTGTGGTGTGACCCCTATCTCCCTGGTCTTCCAAGCCTTGTTCAAGGCATGGAAGCAATGGCACCCACCCCACCCCACCCCGAGTTAGTCTAATCAAAGACTCGAGCCTCCTTAGTTTTTCCCTTTATTGCACCCACATACCCTCATATCAGTTCTCCAGATGTCTCTCAAGTCTGCTGTCTGTCCTCCCTACCACCACCATCTGTCTCTCCAAAACGATCAACAACCTTTGCTTGACCAGCTGCCCCATAGGCTCCACGGAGCACTGCTCCTATCTACGCTCCCTATAGTCCTGTATTCACCAAGAGAGGGCTTGGACATACGCAACTAAGACTAACGCTTGCTGTCTGGTACTCCTGTGCTTTGTGGCCCTCCTGTAAAGTGTTTGGCCTCCAGACCTTTGCCTTGGCTGTGAATCTGCTCTCTCACCTGTCACTGCCAATGGAAATGTCACCTTTCAGAGGACTGTCTGGAGATACTCTCTTAGTAGAAGCAAGCATCTTGAGCTCTGCTGTCACCCAGTTTTCTATCATATCAAAATGTCCGTCCAGGAGCTGACGCCCTATAAAGGTAGTAAGACATAGAGTCACAACTCATTGTGTGACACTAGGCTTTCATTGGTCTGAGCTCTGTTGTCTCACTCCTTTCCCATAACGCCATGGACGTTACTGGTTGATGGTGAGTGGGGATTCTGCTGGTCAGGGATGCAAGCCTGGCTGTGTTCACCTGGTTTCCATGCTCAGGGAAAAGGGCTTTGTCGCCATCAGCATGAGCTCTGCTAGACTGGCCAGGACACGAAAACAATGTGTGGGGCTGTCAGGCACAATCCTTCCCATGAGACGCACCTTGACATGCTTGTGGGCCTGGGATCCGTCCACACTCCCCTTACTCATCTGCTTTGGCTAGAGGCCATGGCTGATCCATGTAAAATAAAGCAGGCTTCCCTAAGAGGTGTGATGGATTGCCCTTTCATCTGTGCTGTGGCATTAATCAACACTCATTGGGCCTCACAGAAAATTCCAGGTTTCCTACAGATTGGTGGTGTTTGTTTTTCAAAAGCAACCATCACCTCTTCATTTATATCAACATGGTGTCCCCAGTGTATAAAAGTGCACACGGTTCTTCACATCAAAGACTTGCCGGCATTCATCTTTGGAGTTCTCCTCTAGAATTCTATTAACATTAAAATGAAATACTATGCCACGTCATGTCAGAGCTATGAAAATAAAGCCTGCCGGGGCTATTTCTCTTTCAGTATTTATAACTCCCTGAGAACAAATTACTGTTTGCCATCCATCTTTTATCTTGTTCAGGCTGTATCGGCAACTGGTGCCCACCTACGAGAGTGCATCCATTCGCCGGTTCCAGGAAGGCCGGGTGGACAACATCCGATCGGCCACACCAGAGGCTCTAGCTTTTGTGCAAGCCATGACCGACCACAAGGCTGCCACGCTGGTAAACCCCTCTCTGCCTTAAGGAGCCACAAGGAGGCCCGTGAGGCTGCCGTGGCTGCCCGTGCACTCTGTTCCATGACGCGATTCTCTGGCTCCGGCTGCCCTTACGCCCTCTCCTTCCTTCCACAGGCTTTTGAGAAACTTCAGCTGCTAAAGTCAGCCATCCAGGCCCAGACTGAGTACACAGTCATGGTGAGTGGTGGTGCCTCCCCAACACCAACTGCTTGGTGACTCAGCAAGGCTACCCACCCTGATTTTTATTCATTTTTAACTTATTTTGTGGCATTGGGGATTGACGCTGTGGTCTTACACAGGCTAGGCAAGTGCTCCGGCACTAAGCTATAGGTTACGTCCTCTTTTTTTCTTTTTAAACTTTTCATTTTGAGACAAAAGTCTAATTATGTTGCCCAGACTGGCCCTGAATTCACTATTAGCCCAGGTTGGCCTTTAATGTAGGATCCTCTTACTTCAGTCTGTCCAGTGGCTGGGATTGGTTACAGACTTCTACCATTGGACAGGTCTTGTTTCTACAACATGGGCAGCACAGCCTTCCTGCCCTCCCCAGGTCCCACCAGAGAACAGTGAGTAGTATTTGAAATCTGTTGATATAACCATAACAGCAGTTCACAATATGTGCGGTACTTTACAGTTTACAAGAACCATCAGATTGGGGTGGAGCAGGGCAGCCTGATGAATACTTGTAGCCTGGTCTCTGGAACACTGGGAAGGAGTCAGAATTTATTATCACCCAGGGCTACTTTTCCCTCTTGATTGCTATATGTTCATTTATGTTGCCTGTGAACTGAAGGGCTTTGCTGAAAATTAATAGTGAAATCAAAATTGTGTGGGGACTATTTCTCTAGTTTGAGGGAATAATTTATTTTTTAATATCTCAAAGCCATTATTTGCATATAAACAATGGGGTTCAAGCTAGTGATCAATATGCTAATTACAGATTACTCAAAAACAACCAAAAGGGTGGCAAAAATCTATGAGAAGAATTGATGAAATTTTTCTCCATATACTTGAAAGCAAACACAAAATATGTTTGAGTTTTAGAACTCATCAGTGTAGAATTTCCTCCAACTCCATCCCTAATCATCTGAATAGCTATGTTTGATCTGTTTAAGCACTGTATTAGCCTGTGCTCCAAGTACTCAGGAGCCCAGAGCAGGAGGATCACAAGTTCTAGGCGAGCCTGGTATATGAGTGAGATTCTAGTCTCAAAACTCTCGCTTTCCATTACTCTAGCAACATAGCTGAGGCCGCCAGCCCGTCAGCACAGAAAAGGGAAAGGCTGCCTTGGCTCACAGCTTCAGAGGTGTCAGCCCATGGCTGGTGGCTTCCGGGACTTTAAGGTCTGTGGAACGGCAGTATATCATGGCAGGTCGGCCACGATGAAACAACTGTTCCCTTCTGTGTTAAAGTAAAAGGGAAAGAAGAAAGGGAGGAGCTGGGGGTGCCCCCATCCCCTCAAGGACACGCCCACAATCATAGGAAGTCCTTCCACTGAACCCCACCTCCTAAAGTCTGTGAGACACCTTTGGAAACATGTGAGAACCAAACGCCAGCAAGAGCCCTCTCTGTATTCCATGAGTTATTCTTTGTCCTGTTTCATGCTAGGCAGTGTGCTACATTCGGAAACAAATCCTTGTGTGCTGTCAGTATGGAGTTTAACACGGAGTTGAGCTAGAGGAGCTGCAAAGTTATGTTCAACCTCAGAGAATCGTGAGGAGTGACAGGGAACATGGAGGAGCAAGCTCTCTCCCCTCTTCTGAAAAGTTGAGATGCATTCCCAGGGGAAGCAGTCCATAATGTGAGGCAGGAAGGATTAAGAAAGAGAAGGAAGCCTGAGTTGGTGGTGCAGGCCTTTAATCCCAGCACTCGGGAAGCAGGGATCTCTGTGAGTTCGAGGCCAGCCTGGTTCTACATAGTGAGTTCCAGGACAGCCAGGACTAGGACTACACAGAGAAACCCTGTCTAAAACAACAACAACAAAAAAAAAAACAAAAAAAAAGAAGAAGAAGAAGGAAGGAAGGAAGGGAGGGAGGGAGGGAGGGAGGGAGGAAGGAAGGAAGGAAGGAAGGAAGGAAGGAAGGAAGGAAGGAAGGAAGCAAGCAAGCAAGCCAGCCCTGGAGAGAAAGCAGCATGTTGTAGAGGCAAGTTTCTTGTGAATGCACGCAATGAGAGAGGCAAGCATCTTGTGAATACACGCGATGAGAGGGGCAAGCGTCTTGTGAATGCATGTGATGAGAGGGGCAGGCATCTTATGAATACACGCGACAAGAAGAGCAGCTCAGTGCGTGCAGCTTGCAAAGGAGCAGAAGAGCTGGGTTGTCCGTTACACCAGCGTAGGGCAAAAGAAAAATAACTGCATTGTGGGAGTGGCTTGGCAAACAGAAGCTGTGTGATGCTGGAGAAAACTGGTCTATAAACTGTGGCTGGCCTGGGTCAAAGGGCTTCTGATTCAACATAGCATGTCAAACAAGAGCTGAAAGTTCCCCGCTCTGAAATTTTCCAGAACACTCAGAGAGAAAGGGAACTGGAGAAAAGGCGACAGCAAAGCGATAGAGCTGGAAAGTGGGAAGTAGAGCAGATGACAGTGGCTTAGGGCACCAGCTAAAGACGCTGGAATCCCAGCGACCGGCATTGCAGCACCCCAGGGTAGCTCAGGTACCCTGGATGCACCCAAAGTAGGGGTGTGTGAAAAGAAGAAGGTTGCTTGATGGGTTTTTCTCTTTGGCCTACTCTAACAGAATCCCTTGAATGAATAATTTATCAAGAGCAAAGATTTTCCACATTTCTGGAATCTGGGAGTCTAAGATCAAAGGGTCAGCAGGTGAGGTTGTTGGCCCCTGCTTCCAAGATGGCTCCTGCTGCTGCATCCTCCAGACTGGAAGGATGCGCTATGCCCATGTGGTAGAAGGCAAGAAGGTTGAGCTGTGTGAAGGTTCTCTTACAGAAGCCTTGACAAGGACAGAACACTCATGTCCTAATCTCTCTCTCTCTCTCTCTCTCTCTCTCTCTCTCTCTCTCTCTCTCTCTCTGATTTATTTATTATGTATACAGTGTTCTGCCTGCACACCAGAAGAGGGCACCAGATCTCATTATATACAATATATGAGACACAAGGTGGTTGCTGGGAACTGAACTCAGGACCTCTGGAAGAGCAGTCAGTGCTCTTAACTTCTGAGCCGTCTCTCCAGCCCCAAAGCATGGCCTCTTAATGTATTTCATTGACTAGTAACTTTCAGAATATGAATTTTCAAGATTTCTTTTTCTATAAATAAGAATGGGAAACTCTAAAAACTATTATCGAGAAATAAAGTTCTAGGGGGGAAATAGTGAAACTTCAGTAGAAATACTGGGAGACAATGTGAGGCAAACTGCCTTAAACACAAACGAAAAATGGGCGAGATATAAGAAAGATAGGGTGGGTTGTTTGGGTGAACAGTATCCCAAATAAAAGTTGTTCAGAAAGAGAAACTGAAGAGTGGAGGGATCATCAACACAGCAATTCAGGGACACAGCAAAGGAGAGCTCAGTGGCAGAGAGCATGCCACCGATGCTGGTGTAGCCAGGCCTCCAGGGGCTTTCCATACCTAGCTAAACTGTCATGAGACTTGAAGAGAGAAAAAAAGACATTTTAGACAGAAGGAATTTATGTTTTTTTACTTACTAAATATTTTTTCTTATAGAACTACTAAAGGCTGCATGTCTCCAAAGTGAAAAATCAGACATAAAAGCTAACAAAAACCAGAAGGTTCAACACACACAAACTAAAAGGAAGTAGAAGGACTCCCCAGGATGATGCCAAAAGGAGACAGGAAGTCAACAGCTACTCAGCAGATCTAGAGAGCAATTAGTACATAGAGGTGGATGAGAGAGCAATTAGTACATAGAGGTGGATGAGAGAGAGGACAAATGATGTGATGGCCGCATTCGAGAACTAGTTAGAAGTAGAAGAACAAAAAGTTTAATAAGAAAGGAATTCTATAGCTAAACTGGTAGAGCATTTGCTTACCATGTGATAGGTCCTGGGTTCTAATCTAACTGTAATGCTATGAGACCCAGCTGCAAATGTTTACATAATAACAGCATCTAAGCATTAGCTGTTGCTCAAACAGCTGAAATATGATCTATTGGAAAGACTGAGAAGTATGAGTAGGTAGAGGAATCAGAAGTTAATGTTTTATTTCTTTTTACTTTGTTTGTTTGTTTTGAGACAAGATTTCTCTTTGTACCCCTGACTGTCCTGGAACTCACTCTGTAGACCAGGCTGGCCTTGAACTCACAGAGATCCGCCTGCCTCGGCCTCTGGGATTATAGGCCTGCGCCACCACCACTTACTGTTTTATTTCTTCTAACATGAAGTGTATAAGTAAGTCTGAAAATGCAGTTGTCACACTCTTAAGCCAGCATTCAGAACAATGAACATAAATAATATCAGAAGGAGTAGCTAAAAAGGCCTTGGCCCCATGGGGTGGGATCAGACAAAAGCAATTGATCCAGGAGTGGGCAGTAGAGAGAGGAGAGCTAGGAAGGCAGCTGGTAGATGGCACGAGTACCAGTCAGCCATGACAACAGGGGAAAGACACAGGAACAAGACAGCTTGAGTGTATTTGATAGAGAAAGAAAGGAAAGCCCCACCCCACCCCCATGGGACCGCATGGTGGCTCAGGCCCCCTCTCTACTCTCCTATCTCTCAACACTCCTCTTTCCCAGCCTCTGTTTTGGTTTAGAGTTACATGCAGTTCACACAATGGTGACTACCGACACAGACCTCTGCCCCTCTGCTGTCCACGGTAGCAGCGTCAGGGATACAGTAGCTCCTGGAGGTCCAAGATGGGGAACAAAATCCGGAGTCCTTGTACCCATGGCTACCACCCCTCTAAAGGACTGTTGATTGACAGGAGCAGCACAAGCAGGCTGCTTTACATAACAACTGCCTGGGTGGACCTTCCCAGTGAAAGGATAGAGAGAGGTCACCGGGAGGGCTTAGAATCCTTCCTCTCTGTACCAACGGGGATTATAAAAACCAAACCATGGGACCTGGCTGTAGCTCCCTGGTAGAACACTTGCTTAGCATGTATGAGGTGCCCAAGTCCATCTCCAGCAACACCTTACATAAATAAATCAATTAGGAATAAAGTTAACTGACGTTTTATAACTTGTCTTTTCAGACTATAATTAGATAACTTCAGAGAGACCGGAGCCTCTGTGTCATCTTTATGCATTTGTTCCTAACGGAAGGAGAGCTGTTGTCAGATATGAATACGTGCCTTGTAAACCTAAGCAAAGGTCACTGAGAAAGGACTGTTTCAACCCGAGAGGGACGGAAACAGCTAAAAGGCCACCATACATAACCAAAACCCCAAAAGTTTGATTAGTCTGGTGGTAACCAGGTTATGACTACTGTCTAGGAGCAGTCTCCTGAGTCTCCCCACTTCTGCGATTGCCCCAAATAAACACATAATCACAAACAAAAAGCAAATAAAAGAGTGTAGATGCCATCATCCTGACTCAAGGTAGAGAGACCTAGAAGAAGGCTCTGGCCCTAGTTCCAGTCCCTGCATCCTCTCCTCAGGCCATCCTGGAGGTCTCTCTTTTCCACTCCACCTACTGAAGAGTTTAACCATATCTGTGCATGTGTGTGAGTGTGTGTGTGTGTGTGTGTGTGTGTGTGTGAGAGAGAGAGAGAGAGAGAGAGAGAGAGAGAGAGAGAGAGAGAGAGAGAGAGAGAGAGGAGGTGGTGGTGCCATACACCTTTAATCCCAACAGGCAGGAGGCAGAGGCAGGCATATCTCTGAGTTCAAGGTCAGTCTGAGCCTGGTCTTCAGAGTGAGTTCCAGGACAGCCAGGGCTACACAGAGAAACCCTGTCTCAAAAAATCAGAGAGAGAGAGAGCACCCACATCATTCAGCTAACACTTTTGCCTTTAGCATCAGCAGAACTTTTGCTCAGCAGAGCTTTTGCTCCTGACTTAATTCCTGAGATTATGAATCAAATTTAAGTGAGTCTACACATTGTCCCAACTGGGTGATGAACCCTGTCCCAACTTTGTGTCGGAGGGTGAAGAATTAGTTATGGTGCAATTCTAACCCTGACAGTTTTGACACCCCTCCCCTATTTCTGGATCCAACACATGAGCCAGCCTTTCTCCCACATACTCTTTACCTGGCCAGAGCAGGCTGGTGCAGGGAGCAGGCTCACCCATTCTTGTGTTATAGTAGCATGCTAGCACGGCTGTGTAGCAGGCAATGGGCTCACCTACCTTCCATCCAGATATTTGTAAGGTAGATCCCAGCCCTCTCAGGACACAGCCTCTGTGTGCGGCAGTATGCAAGAGTCCAGGAGAAGGGCTGGGCAGCGGTGGCACACGCCTTTAATCCCAGCACTTGGGAGGCAGAGGCAAGCAAATCTCTGTGAGTTCGAGGCCAGCCAAGAGCTAGTTCCAGGGCACTCAGGGCTCTTACACAGAGAAACCCTGTCTTGAAAAACAAAAAAAAAAAAAAAGAAAAAGAAAAAGAAAGGAAAGAAGGAAAGAAGGAAAGGAGTCGAGTCCAGTAACAGAGGATGCATATAAAGCAGTCAACCTGAGTAGAAGATCATACAGTCATAACGGCTATCTACCCAGAACAGTTTAAGTAAGGGCTATGACTACTGGAGTCATCCCTAGTTTTGAGGAGACAAGAAGGGGAGAGAAGGTAGAGAGAAGTGCAGGTCTCATTGTCTTCTGTGTTCCTGACTTCTAGGCCATAACCGGCATGGCCATTGACAACCACCTGCTGGCACTGAGGGAGCTGGCACGGGACCTGTGCAAGGAACCGCCTGAGATGTTCATGGATGAAACATACCTGATGAGCAACCGGTTTGTCCTCTCCACCAGCCAGGTACAGTTTCTGTATGTGTGACCAGGGCCTCGTAGTAGAACCAGGGAGTTTCTGAAGGCATTAATGACTGGGAATCTGTCTTTGTCTCTGTTATATTTAACATATATACAACATACATACAACATACACATTCTCTCTCTCACTCATGAGTATATTTGCATATTTAATATATGTCAATTATGCAAAAGTAATTATACATACTTACAGGGTACAGTGTATGCTGAATTATCTGCATATAATGGGTAGCAGTCAGATCAGCCTAATTGGTACATCTATCAACTTAGTCATTTAGAGAACATTCAAAGTCCTTTTACTAGCTACTTTGAAATATTTGAGTTATTGTTGTCAACCATATCCTTTCTACTGTGCCATCAAACACTGAAGTCAACAAATATCCTCTTCACTCTCAACCCCATTACCTGACTCTTCTTTTTATTTTTTAACAAGTTTTATCTTTACTTGTGTGTGTTTCTAGGTATGTGTACATGTATGTGAGTGTATGCTCTGTGTCTGCTGATGCCCTCGGAGGTCACAACAGGGTGTTGGAGCCCCTGGAGCTAGAGTTACAAGCAATTGTGAGCTACCTGCCTGATATGAGTGCTGGGAATTTAACTTGGGTCTTCTGGAAGCGCTACAAGCTCTTTTTAACCACTGAGCCATCTCTCCAGCCCGAGGCTCTACTTCTTAAGTGTTCTGTCCCCTTCCATAGAATGATCTAAATGTTCAGGGAATTGATATTCTCCTACCTTCTAAGCAGAAATGGCCACAGGCTTCCTTAGCCAAGGTAGGCAGCCTGAGAACACACCCATCTGGGGGCTCTAGGGGTCATGAAGTACTGTTTTGCTGTCTGTCATGTGACTTTATTCCACTGTAGAGGACCCTAGGATCCAAAGCCTAACAGGCCTGCTTGGAGGGTCCCCAATTAGGTCACAGGGATTATGATAATGAATGGCCAGGCCACCGGCCTGGTGCTGTACACATGCCGATGGTGTTAAAGGACCACAACCACAGGGACAAAATGACACTCTTTAATGGGGAGCTGCAGGGGAGGGGAGGACACACCTAAACACGCCAGCCTCCTGAAGTCACCTTCTCTGCAAACCGCTGGACGTGGGCGGCAAAGGGGGCCGGCAAAGCAATGTTGAGGATAAAAGCCCACTCAGTAATTTAATCTTGTCATTAGAGCCGTGAGCTTGCAGACATGAATAAATGAGAGCAGAACACTACAACATAAATTCTTCAGGAAACCATCCATGGGCAGAGAGCACTCTGGAATGGCTTCATGGCCTCCAGGCATTGCACGGCAAATTTATCTGACAATGCAGTGACTCTATTAGCAAGACTGATAGCTTGTTCTGCCCCATTAAAATGGCCAGAGTCGTTTGAGAAGGCCCAAGAACAGAGCACCAGAAACCTGTGGATTAAACACAGACTCTGTCCCACATTACAGGAGCCCAACAATCCCTGCTCCTTTTCCCTAAAACCAACTGATAAAATGAGGGTGGGGTGTGAGCCGTTCTTTCCTGCCCGAAAGCGGCACTGACAGCCTAGGCTTTCAGAGACACACTTTCTTGGTGGGGGATCGTGTTGCAAAGCCTCAGCCCTCTGAATTCAAAACATCTTAGACAATTAACTAAAATTCCAGGTGACAGCAGGTTTGGAGGTGCCCAGTGCCGAGTAATTGTGCACGGGAGGGCCTTGGGGAGGAAATCAGGCCAGCCAGGCGGTACTGACAGTAATTACGGATCTGGGGGAAATCAACAGAGAAGATGGGCCAGATTTCCTCCAGTTCATAAATTACTCCCTGTGGGAAGCCATCTAATGGTTGGGTGCCACCAGGGTGCTGTTTAGTAAATTATCCTGATTGCCACAGCGCCTCAAATGGCCCCTAGATGAAGGAAAGTCTTGGCTCAAGCCGGAGCAGCAGGTCGCCCTGGGAGCTTCCAGTTCCACAAGCAGAGCCAATTGAGCACCGGGGAGTGGGTTGGGGTCTCTCTCCCTCGACACCAAGCACTTGATGGCTCCTCTTTATTACCGTACCTATGTTCATTCATTCATGCCGCCACATCCAATCTGGTCAAATCCAGGACAAGGAGACAGACAGGGAAACAAATAGCTCTGAGGTCTTAGGAACTAAGGACTCACCCACCACATTCTATCAGGTTCCAGGCTGAATGCCCCAGTAAGCTGCTTCTGACCTGTGCCCTTCTCCAGGTGCCCACAACCATGGAGATGTTCTGCTGTTATGGCCCCGTGGTCCCCAATGGCTATGGAGCCTGCTACAACCCCCAGCCGGAGGCCATCCTCTTCTGCATCTCCAGCTTCCACAGCTGCAGAGAGACCTCTTCCGTGGAGTTTGCAGAAGCTGTGGGAGCAAGCCTTGCTGACATGAGAGATCTCTGCAGTGCACGGCAGCCTGCTGAAGGCAAGCCAGCAGCAACAAAGGAACACACTAGAGACCCAACCAGGGCAAACAATCTTGACGCCGCCAGCCGCTAGCCTGACCTCCTACAGGAGCCAGACCCTACCAAGCCCTGCTCCCATCCCTCAGCCCAGCTTTTTGTTGCTCCCCTGTCCTCACGGGCCCAACCCATCAGGCTGTGTGGGGAGGCATCACACAAACCTGGCATGTTAGGAGAAAGAGTCCCTCATTATTTATCAAGGTGGTCTCTGGCCTTTACCAGTGGAAACAAGACTAGATCAGCTTGGAAGCAGCCTGGGTGGGCTGGGAGCCTCCTCTAGGATCTGCAAAAACTTAACATTTGTACTTCGTTCCCAGCAGCACCCAATGGTGCGCATGGTAGTTCTGCCTAACGACAGGATGCGTCATCTCGTCACATGGTATGGACCCAAATAAGACATGAAGGTAGAGGTTAGCCTTGGATTGTCACCTGCCACCATCCCTCCACACACTCAGATATGCACATACAGCCCGAGGCCCACACCCCCAAAGACCTTCCTTCCATGGTCCACAGCAGTCTTCCTTGAGTTCAGATAATCTCATGTAGATATTCAGAAAGAAAAACCAGAATGAACCAATTTTCTTCATTTGATAACAGAGTGAACTAAGTCTTTGGGCAAGGCTGTGAAGATTAAAGGTTGGGTTGTGAGTAAGGGCTGCATGGTCGCAGAGCCCTTTGGGATGACACTGTCCAGCAGGCATTGTCTGTGTGATCTTCTTTGAACTATTTACACTGATCTGAACGAACCAAGCCCTATACTTGCAGTTCTCTATCGGGAAATGAATTCACTGTATTTATTGGATATATCAAACCATGCACTGTGAGGGTGTCAAGACTCATGAGTGGCAGACCCTTGGCTGGAGGGAACACCTCCTCCCTTAGGAAGAGACTGGAAGCTGGCCTTCCCCCTCCAAGAACAAAGGCGCGCCCTCATTTTTATGCAAAGGCAACACTGAGCCATGGCCACAGGCTGCACTGTGGGGACCCTGGGAAAGGAGACTGTTCCATGAGTCCCTAAAGAGATGGAAAATGAGACAGTTGTTCGAAGCGGTGATGCACTGAAAGTATGGCCACCTTATCATACTGCTACATTGCCAAATTATATATGAAGTTGATGTGTGGGTTCTATTTTTATAATATAGTTCTAGATTTATGGTAATATGTACATTTTAATTTATAGTTCTGTGCTTCAAAGAAATACGTGTATGAATAAAGAACAGTATATTGAAAGTATTCTATTCAAGATATTTATAAGGACTATAAGTCTGTATTCAATAAAATGTAATGCCAAGAAAGGTGACGATGTTATTGTTCCTACCAACAGATGGTACAAATTCACAGCTCAGTGGCCTGTATCTAGACTCTGCCAGCACCAAGGTCAGAGAATGAGGCTTGGAACATCACATGAAGTCAGGAGTTTGAAGCCAACCTGGGTAGCCTAAAAAGATTCTCCATCTAAAAATAAAAGATACTGGGCCATGAAAGAAAAAGGATGAAGGAAACTAAGTCTTTGCTAATGTAAATGGCAGGTCATATTGTGATTGAGGGAGACACAGGTTTCATATGTCATTCTGATTGATTGACAGGAACTCAGTATAGAGATGGGTGTTCCCTGTAAGCATGTCCGAACATGTGTATACGCAGCATAAAGAAGAGATAAAACCTCCAGTCTCAGAGGCCAGATGCATGGCTAACAAGCCCAGGGGCACGCCACACTTCTTAAAGATCCTGGGGAGTGCTATCAGCCTTCGAGACCATAGAACCCCTACCTGTAATGTGGGAATGTTGAGGCCAACACTAATTATCGTAAAGATCTAGCATTCTTGTTATAGGATCACAAATGCATGCTCATCCTGGTTCTGGCTGTAAGACCCTCTCCACAGGTGAGCAATCCATAGTGCCAGAATGGAGAGTCTTCCAGATGGGGACCCTAGGGCTCTCCCAGCAGAACACTGAAGTGCACAGGTAAAGGGAAAATGGCTTAGAATACTCCAGGATGGAGGAGAGGATGAAAGCAATGTGAGCTGTTCTTACCTGTCACACATATGGCAGATGGCCTCCAAATAGTCAGACATGAAAATGCAGACAACACAGAGAAGAAGAAGTAGAGACAATATGAAATTATGCCTCCTTCCCATTGGGTGGATGCTGATATCCGGAGAAGAAGGCAGATAGAATCCCTCTGAATAGCACAAGAGCAAACGGATGTTTCCAAATTATTCTAGAACAGTAGTCTCCTTAGAGGAAAACACCAGTAGCTGTTCTGTTGGTCAGTTCATCCTATTTAAATATGTGTGTGTGTGTGTGTGTGTACTTCAACATGTGTGTGTATGTATGTGGATATATATGTGTATGTGTGTATGTATATGTGTGTGTGTGTTTTTCTGAGCTTTCCTTTCAAAAATCCCTTTACATATGAAGGGTAAGCACAACGCTCTCCTGGGAAGAGCTGGCCTCACATCAGGTGTAAAGACCTTTCTAAACCAACTCTCTTTGGTTCCACTCCTATCATGTGTTCCTTCTCTCTTGAAGGGATTTCTGTTCCTACCCCTGTCCCTTATGTCATTTCTTTTTTTTCTTTTTTTTAAAGATTTATTTATTATGTATACAACATTCTGCCTTGATGTATGCCTGCACGCCAGAGGAGGATGCCAGATCTCAGTACAGATGGTTGTGAGCCACCATATGGTTGCTGGGAATTGAACTCGGGACCTCTGGAAGAGCAGCCAGTGCTCTCAACCTCTGAGCCATCTCTCTAGCCCCTATGCTCTCTATTTCTAACTGAGAAGTAGTGATATGGCAGGCTGAGTTGATGCAGAAGAGCTCCTCCAACTATGAAAACATATATTTAAAGGGAAAATATTTACACTATATACTGGCATTCAGAAGATAAAAAAAATATTCCATCACTTAGAAAGTAGAGGCAGTGAGATTTCTGTGAGTTCGAGGCCACTCTGGTCTACAAAGCAAGTTCCAGAACAGTCAGGACTATGTAAAGAAAACCTGTCTCCAAAAGAAAAAGGAAGGAAGGAAGGAAGAGAGGAAGGAAGGAAGGAAGGAAGGAAGGAAGGAAGGAAAAGAAGAAAGGAAGGAAGGAAAAAAGAAAGAAAGAAAGAAAGAAAGAAAGAAAGAAAGAAAGAAAGAAAGAAGTGCTCGCCTTCCAGAAAGAAGGGTGCCATAGTTAGCAGGAGCTACAGGTTTACACATGACATGTCTGTCTGTCCTAGCTTCATTTCTGTCGCTGTGTGAAAGACCCTGCCCAAGAGCAACATGCAGGGGTGGGGAAGGGTTTATTTGGCTTCCAGTTCCAGGCTGAAAAGTCAGGAGGTGGGAACCTCAAGCACCATATCTGCAGTCAGGATCAGAGAGAGAAGACACACACGGACCCCTGCTGTGCACTAGCAATGCTCAGGGCTTCCTTCACTCTGACACAGTTCAGGGCGCAGCCCATGAAAGGGTGCCACTCATGTTCAGGGTCAGTCTTCCTATCAACCGTCAAGACAGTTCAAGGACGTGCCGACAGGCTGACCTGATCTACATAATTCCTCAGCTGAGACTCCTTCCTAGGTGAGCCTAGGTGGTGATAAGTTGACATTTAAAACTAGCCAGCCCAAGACCCCTCCAGCCCATCCGCACACCACCCCTTGGGGCTGACAGGATGTGCAAGCCCATGGAGGGTGGAAGAACTACTTAATGTCCAGCACAATTCCCAGAGGCATCTTCATCCTCCAAAAAGGGACTAGAAAAACTCTTCCCATCAGGCCCCTCCCCGCCCCAGGCAAGGCAAGAAAGCCTGCCATCCACTCAAGGTGGTCGATGTGGGGGGAAGAAAGGCATGAGAAATTAAAATCACAAACATTGCCATGTGAAGATGAAAAATCTGAATTTAACACAATCATTTTAAAAGGTCAAATTGGCCTGCTACAATAGGACTCAGAGAGGCACACAGAAAACCACTTCCCACCTTGCACACATCAAACACCCACAGTGGGACACAGTCTATTGCAGATGAGCTCACAGTCAGAAATACAAAGTGAGGAAATAATGTGCACAACAGGAGCGCAGCGGAGAAAGCAAATAGGAGTCAGGACCGCGGCAGCTTCAGATAACAGGCACTTCAGGGAAAGGGATAAACAGATGTGTCGAATATCGAATATTGCTAAAGACTTTGTTGAGGGACACAAGGAACTCAGAGGACATGTGGGAGCTGTTGGGGAGGCATCCTAGTTTGCTTTCTGCTGCTGTGACAAATACCGTGGCCAAAGGCAACTTAAGGAGAAAAGGATTCCTTTGGCTTACACATCTCGAACACTCCATCACTGAAAGAAGGGAGAGCAGGAACTCAAGGAAGGAACCTGGAGGCGGGAACTGAAGCACAGGCCGTGGAGAGGTGCTGCTTACTGGCTTGCTCTCATGGCTTACTCAGTTTGCATTTTGATGCAGTCCCGGACTACCTGTCAAGGGGTCATACCACTCACAGTGACTAGACCCTCCCACACGAATTGTTAATCAGAAAAATGTCCCCCTGAACTGGACCTCAGGCCAATCTGATGGAGGCAACTCTTCAACTGAGGCTCCCTCTTCCCAATGACTCTGCTTCTGTGGGGCAGACTAAACAAAACAACAAAACAAAAACTAGCACAGGGGTATATTAGACAGAAAGTGGGAAAGCACTCGTCAATGAGAAAATGACTGAGAATATTCCACAATTTAGAAAACGATTCTAAAAATCATGGGTCAAAGAAAAGAAGATAGCATAAACTTTAAAATACTTAGAGAATGTTAAAGACATCACATAACAATGCTGCTCCCAGAATGTCCCAGGGTCATTAAGTCATAGGATACCTTATGATGAACTGCCCCCCAAAACGATACAGGCCATTGCCATTGTTCTCAGTTACCGACCAGATGATAAGACCCTACTACTTGATTTGGTCTCAGGATAGCAATAAATCAAGCTAAGCATGAGCTGGAAGTGGGCTAGCTTTCATACTGCTGGAATATGCTATCTAGTCTGCTGCTGGAGAAAAGGCGGTAACATTCTGATCTAGCTATGAACCCTGCGCAGTATACAGTACCAATTTGCCAGGCAAGTGTGCTCATTGGTGTCTGACATGGGAGTGTTCAATCACTCTAGTGCTGGATTTGAGGCTCTCTCCACAAGAGGAATTCATGTCCGATACTACATACAAACCTGGTCAAAAACGGTGGCTAAGGAGGTTCTAGACCTGAAGATGGGAACCCTACTACTATTGTTTTGCTGAATGGATATCATGCCAAACTGCCTTCCGGTGTTTATACGCATAGACTAGCGCCACTCTCTGAAATGTTCAGAGGAGCTTCTATTTGTAGTTGATTCAGACAGGAAGACGCTGAGTGCCTATATCACTTCCTCCATGGAATACTGTGGAAGAGGATGTGGAAAGAGTCTAAGAGGGAGAGGAGAGAAAGGGGTGCTATGAAATGCTATTTTCTAAACATGGCACTATGAAAGCTAGCCAGGGAAGACACTTCCAGCTATTGTGCCCATGAACTCCTAGCAGCAGTGGCTACCTGCATAAGATCTTTAGGGTTTCAAATGCTCAAGCCAGGCCCAGTGACATTCTCTCTTCCTGATGACTAAAGATCCAGATGTCTAACTCTCACCTCCTCCTCTAGCATCAAGTCTGGCTGCACTCCGCCATGCTTGCTGCCATCATGATAATGGACTAAACCTCTGAACTGTAAGCCAGCCCCAATTGAATGGTTTCCTTTATAAGACCTACTGTGGGCATGGTGTCTTCACAGCAATAGAAACACTAAGACACCAATCTAGTCAAATCACTGACTCTGGGTTCAGTGAGAGAGATGGTATCTAGAACCAAGGCAGTGCCAGGCATGGTGGCACACACTTCTCAGGCCAGCCCTCAGAAGGTAGCAGTGAGTTCGAGGCCAGCCTAATCTACATAGCAAGCTAAAGGACAGCTTTACATAAAGGGTTATGTAGAGAGACGTTGTCTCAAAAGGCCAAAACCAACAGGAAACCCCTGGTAACAGGCTGAAAAGAGGACTTGGTGAATCCAGGCTCTGGGCACCAAGGCTGATAACCCTGGAACCCACATAGAGACAGACAAGCCCCACACATTGCCCTCTGACCTCCACACACACGCCACAGCGTGCACACCACACACATATAATTAGGCACACACACAGACAAGGAGGAGATGAAATATGAAAACAGATTAGCAGTGAAATCAAGAAGAAAGTCCTTCTAAAGGCTTTAACAAAGTTAGTAATCCAATCAGTAGTACTCCAGTGAAGAGTAGATTTTTGTCTTCTAAAAGTACACAAAGTTTAGGGAAAACCAATCGTTAGTGTCTTAGGGTTACTATTGCTGTGTTGAAACATGACGACCAAAAACAACTCGGGGAGGAAACAGTTTATTTGGCTCACACTTCCACACTGCTGTTCATCATTGAAGGAAGCCAGGACAGGTACCTCGAGACAGGTTCCTCTGATGCAGAGGCCATAGAGGGCGCTGCTTACTGGCTTGCTCCTCTTGGCTTTCTCAAACTTTCTTTTAGAACCAGGACCACCAGCCCAGGGATGCCTCCACCCACAGTGGACTGGGCCCTCCCCGCCTCCATCACTCATTAAAATGCCCCACAGGCCTACCTGCTGACAACCTGGTCTTCGCTAGGCATTTTCTCAGTTGCGGTTCCCTCCTCTCAGATGACTAGAGCTTGCATTGACATTGTAAGGACATAAACAATTTTGAAACTTTGCAACTTCAAGAGTTAGTTGAAAACAGAATATCTACCTAGGACACTGAGCTCAAGCATAAATCATGAATTGTTCCTGGCGGCAGGCCACCTGTTCATACCTAGCTCTGTGGTCTGTCAGGGAACAGCAGAAGCAACCATTTTGGGGAGGGGGCATGCTAGAGATAATTCACACCTGCTGTTATGTGAGACCAACTCCTTTGACCCAAACTGAACCCAGCTGTGGTTTTTGCCTATATATGTAAGCCCCAATTGAGAATGGGGGTGACGGGGGGAGAGGGGCGGCTCTCCCTACTGCGTGGCATTGTGTGTGGTAGTTGAGCTCCCAGCCTGGCTTGGACTTTGTGCACTGAATAAACCTTGCTTTTTGCATTCTGGACTTAACTGGATTCCAGTGGTCCCTCTGGGGGTTTCAACTTGGGCACAACAACATAAAATGAGCCAGCACAATTAGGTCCTTCCAAAAGGCACGAGGCCATACTGACCAGGAGAAGAGCATTGGTGTCACGGACTGTGCAGCCTTTCTCTGTAGTTCGCTGTGCTCAGCTGTGTCGGGAGTCACTTCCTGCTATTCAGTGTGCTGTAAACTCAAGTTCCCGGAAATAGCTCCGCGCATGTGTAAAAGATTCTGCATGGCTGATTGGTTGATCTGAACTTCATGGTTTTAGAGAGTTGCAATGTTCGAATGGAGAACCCACCTTATCTTGGCTTATTGCTTTTCCCCTTAATATTTATTCATTGCTAAGGTTCCTGTCTGACCTAATGTCTCATCAGCCATTATATAAAAGTTTTGGGCCGGGCGGTGGTGGCGCACGCCTTTAATCCCAGCACTCGGGAGGCAGAGGCAGGCGGATCTCTGTGAGTTCGAGACCAGCCTGGTCTACAAGAGCTAGCTCCAGGACAGGCTCTAAAGCTGCAGAGAAACCCTGTCTCAAAAAACAAAAAAAAAAAAAAAAAAGTTTTGGGATATATTAACAGACCATTAGCTTTCACAACCCCAAATTCCTATTTAGGGGAAAGATGTGCCTTGCATTGCCAGTGTGAAGCAGAGCTCAGGGGAGATTCTTTGTGCCCCTCCAAAACTCAGAATTCTGCTGGCAATGTGGATCAACCCGTATGTGTCACGGAAGGACAGGCAACACGTGGAAAGAACTGATATTAACACACAACAGTAGCATATGTTGGGAGAACTCATGGGAGCGAGTTTTTAATCCTTGCACTTTTCATAACCCTATAAAAATATCGACCATGTTGGTTTTCATAAATGTGTGTTGCGCTCACTAAAAATGTAATTGTTAGGCTGGGCTAATCACTGTGGGGAAAACCAAAACACCCCTGAATCCCAGGACTGTAGAACAAACGCTTCTGTCTTCCTCTGCCAAAATAAAGCAGGCTGTGAGGCTGCCCTATCATGGGGCCTCCAGGTTCTCCCTGGATTATGGGGAGGGGGTGTGAAGGAGAAAGAGGGAGGGAGGGAAGAAGGGGGATAGAGACAGAGAGAGCGAGACAGAGAGACAGACGGAGACCCTTTTGAGTCTTTATCCCAACCCCAGAGCTGAGTGGAGGGTGAGTTTGGTGAATCAGGTTTTGTCTCAGCCGAACAGGTTAGCTAGTAAGGCGTGGAAACCGCTTCCAAACAGAGGAGAATGGACTAATTGAAAACATGTCCGCACACGTGGGGACACATGCCTGTAAATTCCAGCATTCGGGAGGTTTCAACAAAACAAAGACACGACTATTTTTATGTATGTATAAACAATCAATCAAACACAGGGCAGAAAGTAGAGAAAACGCATCGACTCTATCCTGCGCGGCCTGCCAAGGCTCCTGAGCCGCTGCTGAGAAAACACAAACCGCGGGCAGCAACTCACCTCGAGCGACGGTTACTGACAAAACGAGGCAACTTTGGAAAGCGTAGCTTCCTATAGCTGGTCAGGGGTAGACAGTCCCCCTTTCCCAGCCAGCACTTACCACAGCAGGGGGAGACTGAGTAAGTTTACGAGGCTATTTAGCAACTCTGTCCTAGACCTGAGGACTTGGGACAAGAAAAACTAGGCTCCGCCCAGCTCGTGGCCACGCCCACCCCTCTGAAGGGCAGTTGCCTAGCAGCAGGTGTTGCTCCAGTCCTTGACAAACTCCAGCAGCCAGGAAGAAAGAAGCACCATGCCCAAGAATGCGGTAGTGACCTTGCGCTACGGACCCTACAGCGCGGTGGGCCTGTCCGTGGAGCACCGCACCTACCGCCTGGAGGGTCTGCAAGGTGGGCCACCCCACTGAGTGCCTCTTTTTGAGCCTCAGCCCCCAGGACTCAGGCTGAGTCCTCTACCTAGGCCTCCCTTCCCTTTTCAGACCCCAGGAAGGGGTCTTATCATAGGCTAACTTAGCCCCTCCTCCCTCTGGTCCCCATTGCTTGGGTAGAACCCTGAAAATGAATATGCTCTGTGGGCACCTTGAGTGTTACCAGGCAAAATACACAAATAAAATGGCTAGGGGAAAAAAGTACCTAATCCCATATTATGGGAAATTTAGAGTCAGAAATATTATAAGTGACCTTCATGGAGTGCCAGGGCTGAGATTCTATCCTGTGCTTTTTCATCTATGCAGCAAGGCTGTGTTAAACATCTGTCTGCATGGACTCAGGCAGATGGGCTCACTGTTGATCAGGATGTATGTGTTCAGGAGAGCATTGATTGTTGAGTCATGCCTAAACTCTCACAGACTAGAGGGTGCATGGGAACCCACCTACAGTGGGGTTACCAGGATTTCATGGCAAAAGCCCCAGCTCCAAGAACCCAAGAGACCGAACAGCCACCACCTGTATTAGTCAGGGTTCCCTAGAGTCACAGAACTTATGGGATATATATATATATATATATATATATATATATATATATATATATATATATATATGAATTTGTTGAAATGGCTTATGTCTTACAGGCTGCAGCCCAACAATAGCTAGTTGTGAATGGAAAGTCCAAGAATCCAGTGGTTGCTCAGTCCCATGAGGCTGGGGTCTCAAAGTCTTCTGTATATGCTGGGGTCCCCAAGTAGGCTCAACAGAGGTGCTGGCACAGCCAGGGCAGGCAGGCGAACAAAGGAAGCTTTCTTTCCCATTCATTGTCCTTATGTAGGCTTCCATCAGAGGGCGTGGCCCAGATTGAAGGTGTGTCATCCTGCCTCAAGAGCTGGATCAAAGGCATGTTTCTTTGCAGCCACACGCTCTGAATCACAGGCATGCCCTCCATTTCTGATTGCAGTCCATTCCAGATATATTCAAGCTGACAACCAAGAATAGCCATCATACCACCCAAATATGATAAATAAAGAGATATGCTGAGAGAAGCAGAGAAATTTAATTAATGTGGCTGAGTGGGGGAGGGGGAGAAGGGATAAAGGGTCCAATGAGCCCAAATCCATCCCTGGGCTACTGACTAAACTTTAGGATTAAATGGAGAAAGGGCCCGGCGGTAGTGCACACCTTTAATCCTAGCACTTAGGAGGCAGAGGCTGGTGGATCTCTGAGATCGATGCCAGCCTGGTCTACAGAGCAAGTTCCAGGACAGTCAGGGCTACACAAAGAAACCCTGTCTCAAAAAAAACAAAACAAAGAAAAATTGAAGGAAGAATTGGTATAGGGACATGAGATGTTCATACACTCAGGCTGTCCGGACTGATTGTGCATCGCCAGTGTTCAGGAAGACCCCTTGAGCAATGAGCCTAGTTAAGCAAGCTGGTGACCCAAAGTGAAGGCAGAGATGCCAGACCTTCATCCTACTCTGAGTTACCTTGTACAGCCAAGTGCTAAACTGGTTCCTTTAACAAAAGCAGTTTCTAAGTACCTGTCAGAATGGCAGTAATCAGAGGGGATTGAGGACACATTTGAGTTGAGTTTTAGTGAATGGGTGGAGATTGGCCAGGTACAGGCCAGGGCGTTGCAGGCAGAAGACCTGACCCTTTCAGGAACTGGTGGTCTGAATTAAGTGTTGAGACGTTGAACTGATGGAGGTTACGCCAGAAGGGCAACGCATGCAGGGCCGTCTGAAAGCTTCAAGCAGGGAAATGAACCCTCAGCTGCTCTGAACACAAGTAGAGGGTCACGGGTGGAAGGGGGAGAGGCATAGAAGGACTTTGGTGGTGCCCCCGCCCCCTGGGTTGTAATGAGAACCTCTTGGATCAAGACAGCCATAAAGGGAAGTTATGCCAAGTAACAGTGAACTCCCTAGGACAGGAGACTGGGTAGACAATGGTAAAGAGGATGCCACCAACATCCATCCATGTCTGGCTAGCAGCAAATGAATGGCAACGCCGTCTACCAAACTGGAAAGCACCAGCCGGTGGGCCATGGTTTCAGTGATCACTCTCCATTTCAAACACATTGAACTTCACATGCTTTTAGCTCCCTAGTTAAATGTACAAAGGGTAAGAGACTCATCCTGTCAGACCAGCCCCACCCCATGACCTTGTTGTGTCCTAAAGGCCCTGTCTACAAGTATTGTCAGAGAGAGTTTAGACTTTCAACATACAAAATCGGGAAAGCACAATTCAACCATAGCAGCAGCCCTCATGTTAAATTTAATGATGCAAACATGGGTTTGAGTAAATAAAATTCACCTGTGCTCTGGAGGCTGCGTCAGCAACTAGCTGACAGGAAGTAGTAGGGAGGAGCCAGGTGGAGAAGGATTTATAATGAGGGGCCAGGAGCAACACAAGGATTTCTTGGGAGGTGTGAGGAGATGAGCTGCTTGCTATTCAGCCTCTCTGGGAAGCAGGGTTCTACCTCAGTCTTTGAATCTTGAATTCTTTAGTGGACCAGAGACTTAGATAAGTTCTCTTAGTGGCGCTGAAAGAGTTGGTGCCTGAAGGAACAGAATTTCTTCAAGCTGCGGGTAGTGGCAGAGCTGCAGTTGCTGACTAGGATAGCCGTGGTTTAAAAGGCAGACAATTAACAAAGAGGACAACGCTAAACATCCCAGGAGGGCATGTTTTGAGGACATAACTACTCATCAGAAAAATAGAGCCCCATGCTTGCAGGGAGAGACGGAACCAGGCAGCTGGCCAGGGATGGGCAGTGCAGTGTGGGAGACAATGTAGAAGTACCAGAAGGTACATAAGACGGTTCCAGAAGGAACGGGTCCAGAACTGTTGAGCCTGCGTTATCTCCAAAGAGAGATGCACTCGCGGCTGTCAGCCGTGGAAGGATTAGAGAACGAATGTTCTCGTATGTTTCCAATTGGAGGACAAATGGGTCAGTAACCATGGAGGAAGTGTCTATAAAATGCAGCCCACACAACAGAAATCAAATGGCTTCATTTCCAGGTGCCTTCTTAACTGAAAAAGCCCACACACAGGTGGCATACTACCAATGTTTTGGCAATATTCTTGATAAAAGAAAAACAATAGAAACAACCAGAAACTGCAACGGTTTAGATAAATTGCAGCACAAATTGGTCATGTGATGTGGGATGGTGGGAGGCTGAGTTGGGTAAACACAGCACTAGGGATAGAGCCTGCCTCTGAGTTCCCTGTATACCACAATCTCTCTTCGCTTGAACAGGCAGATAATGGAAGAGGCACAAAGGGTAGAATCAGGGTAGTTTTTAAATTTTTGTCCTTTTCTGTAATTTCTAAGGTTTTTTCAGATTCACATCTGCTTTACACTTATAATCTGATATTTTAGATATACTTATTTTTCAGCAAAAATCTACTAAAGAAGAAAAGAAACATAGAGCCAGTGTGTATGTGTATCGTGGCACTTGGAAAGAAACAGAATCCATGCACATCTGTAATCACGGCTCTTGGAAAGAAACAGAACCAGTGCACATCTGTGCACAACTGTGGAACTTGGAAAGCAGAGTGAGAAGTAGGCACTCGAGCCAGCCTGGGCTACATGAGACTCTGAAAAGAGAAGAACAACAAAAGAGGAAGAGGAAGAATCAGTCAGGGCAGCACTAGCATTCAGGAGACTGAGATAAGAGGATCATGAGCCAAGGCTAGCCTGGGCTATTCAGCAAGACCCTGCCCACCCCCCCCCCAAATAAAGTAAGGAAGAGGGGTGGGGGAAAGGAAGGGTAGATGAAGGAGAGAAAGGAAGGAGAGGGATAGGAAGGAGGTAGAGAGAGCAGATATGGTTTGGAGAGGGATGTGGGATGGGTGAATACTGAGTGTGTGGTTCTCTGACCTCAGAGAGGCAAGCAGTACAGAGGTAAAGGAATTGGCAGAGCCGAGCCCACAGACTCAGGCTGCTGCTCCCTCTGCGGGAGGGAAGGGTGTTTTGAGAAGATGACAGGGAGCATTTGGATGGCTGGAGAGGTTTGTAAGGTATCTGCAGGTGGCTGATTTGTAGATTACACCCATGCTTGACAACGCATCTAATAACAGCTACTACCTTTTACAGAGGACCTGGTGACAAGGGCCAAGGTGTTAATAGCAACAAAGCAGGGAATATTTGCTCCCCCCTCCCTACATCCCCCGCTTCAGATCCAGTGTTAACACTGAGCAAGCAGATCTAGTGTAGGCCCTCCTCTGTAAAATCTGCATCTGAATTCTGTATCTGACTTTTAAAAACATAGCCCTTTATCGTTTCCCCGAAGCCCCGCTGTCTTTGGAAGGATGCCTGATCTTTTCTGAACGTACCATGCCCTAAGCAATCTGAACACTCCTGTTCTTTATTACTCATGAATTATAATCGCTCAGCAAAAATGTCTCCACTAAACCAGTCCTTAAACGAGAGCTAAGTAATTGCCCTGGCCACGGTCGCTCCTTGTCTACTGTACTTGAGCCTGCCAAACGAGCCATTCAAAGGGATTGGAAGGCACTGAAACTGACCATTAAAAATAGAATCCATCTTTATTTAGTCAAGGCTCCCAAGTGATAGCCTCCATCCCCAGTGATGCATTAGCTGTATTCATTAATGGTCGCTGGCATCATGTCTGCTCTGTGTAAAGGAAGGAGAGAAGCCAGTGTACTTGGACTTGCTACCCAGAAGCATTTACATCATCTACAGATACCGCATGACTCCGCCAGCTCAGTGAGGAGGGAGCCTCTCCTGTCCCCTCCACTTTATCCAGGTCTCCTGTGAGGAATGAGGTGCCACTTCAAAGAGGCGGGTGTTCTGCGGGTGGCTTATCACTTCTGGCTGATTTATGCTGAAGTTTAGCCACTGCCTGTGTGCTGACTTTGTTTTAGGGAGCGTATTTATCTGACCTTTCTTTGAATAGACAAACCAGGCACAACTCAGGAAACCGTGGCCCCTCCATGCCGAGTGGTGGCATTTGGTGAGCTGCAGGGATTCCAAAGTGTCTTCTTCTCTCATCCCTTAAGCCTGCCCCAGCCATGTTACAGCCAGCCTCACTGTCACATATCACTCCTCTCTGACAGGAAGGGGACAATGTCTTCAGACGGACAGCGTGACAAGCTCTGAAGCCATTGTCATTTGAGTACAAACCAGGCAGGTGGCCAATAGCCACAAGGGAAGTGGGTGGGTACTCAGCTTCCATCTATGTTTGCTGCTTTGGGGAGACAGTGTTGATCCCAGGTATCCAGAGGAGGGCTAGGTCAAGAGACCTGCCCCTCCAGATCTCAGGTACCTATACCTGGCAGCCCCTAGGAGGAGAGATGACCCTTTCTTTTGTAGATTGTCATGTAAGAGTAACTCTGTCTCTAATACTCCAAACCCAAGTGCGATCTAAGCTCAGTCAGATGGGAGTCAAGGGGCATGCATCGTCAGGGGGTTGTCAGGGGCAGCTGGGTGGTGCTTATTCCTCAGGTCTCTTGAGGGACCACCTGCCTAGTCCTGGTAGCCCCCAGTCTCTCAGAGCCCCTTAGGCCTTAGAAAGCTGGTCTTGGGAGTTTGTAGCAGAATGGCAGCTAGGCTCCTGAGTTGTCTCTGTCATATTCCTGTCCACTCTCCAGGAGGGTTTATAGACCATGCAAAGCCTAGGGTCCTAGAGACCATGGGACACTTTCCCATGTACAGCTACTTCCTGTTGGGGAGAAGGGTGCTATGGGCAGGGGAAAGTGGGGCCAGAAATGCCTACCACGGACTGATGTCATGTCTCCCTCGAGGAGGAGCTGCCTCTCCAGACCAGCAGGACCACTTCCATTTAAAAAGTCACTGGCCCAAGCCGAGTGCCCTCTTGAAAGATGTTTAAGATCAAGACACTTGAACAGGATACAATAGCATAAATATGCCAAAGGAATGAGGCAGGCGTTCTTTGGAGAGAGGCATTAGCCGAGGCAGGTCAATTAGGGCTGCCTCCGGGTGCCTGAAGAGCGTGACCGTGTTAATGGAGACCCTTACTGAGTCTTTCTCAAGTTTCCTTCTAAAAGTGAAATCAAAATTATGCAATTAAAATGCTCACAGCTGGGGCTGGATGCTCTCGAGCTGATTGAAAGATGAAGAAGTGGACAGGACAACATTTTGAAACAGCAATTGTCTCTGTAATTAAATGCAATTAACTGGCAGAAATGTCTGTTTTTCCATCCTGAAACTGACTGGAATGCTAAGACTTGAAAATAAAAACATGACCCCATCTGATGCCTTGTTCCTTCTAACCCAGATATTCAGCGCTGCACACAGAACGCTAAAGGAATGGGACATACCAACTCTAAGATGGATGGGCAATGGGCACATCAGGGGAACTGGAGAAGCTGGCTATGGGCAGGCTAGCTGACTAGGTTGCCAGACTTGTTAACCACAGACAAGAAACTTAGTAGGCCAGGCTGTAGTGGAGACTTGCCTAGAGCACTGAAGACCTAGGTTCAATCCTCAAGGGAGGGAGAAGGAAAAGGAAGAGAGATTAAGTCAACAAGTTATATGTGGCTGACCTCTCGGAAAGAGCCACCGGTTGTAAATGCTAAGCAGGCCCTAGACTCATAGGCGAGAATAACGAATATGCTTTCTTTTAAAAAGTTTTCTGAGCTGGGCAGTGGTAGCACACATCTTTAATCCCAGGACTCAGGAGGCAGAGGCAGATGGATCTCTGTGAGTTCGAGGCCAGCCTGGTCTACAGAGTGAGTTCCAGGACAGCCAGAGTGACACTGTCTTGGAGGTGAACAAATTTACTGGTTATTATAGACATTGTAGAGAGCGCTAAGAGAATAAAAGTCAATGTTTTACATAATCTCACCGCAGAGACAAAGGACACTGAGTTCCCTTGTTCTCTTCCTTGAATTTTAAGACAGGCTCTCATTTTGTGGCACAGGCTGGCCTCTAACTCAATATCCTTCTGTCTCAGGCTACCTAAAAGCTGGGATTATAGGCATGTGCCACCACACAGGGCTCTTCTTTCTTACATATTTTAATTAATATTGCATATATATTTTTAATATATTACACATTTATATTCTTATTTTTTATTGTAATCACAAGTATTACTCTACTTCAAAAGTTCCCCCTTTTTTTGTTTTCTTGAGACAGGGTTTCTCTCTGTATGCCTGGCTGTCCTGGAACTTGCTCTGTAGACCAGGCTGGCCTCGAACTCAGAGATCTGCCTGCCTCTGCCTCCCGAATGCTGGGATTAAAGGTGTGTACTACCACTGCTTAGCTAACTCATGTTCTTCACTTAGGCACCTTTGCCAACTCCTTGATGCCAAGGGTAAAACAGACCCAACTCTTGCTATACACCATCCTCTACCAGCCCAAACAGCTTACCATTCCTCAAATGTCCCGAAAGACCCCCCCACTGCCCAGCTAAGTTTCTATTTAATGTTTACATGTATATATTATGTGTGTGTGTTTGTGTGTATATCATGTATCTTAAAATTAGGATTTCTATTGTCATTACAAGACACTATGACCACAGCAACTCCTATAAGGGAAAACATTTAATCAGGGCTGGCTTACAGCTTCAGAGGTTTAGTCCATTATCATCCTAGTGAGAATCATGATGACATGCAGGTAGATGGGTACTGGAGAGGAAACTGAGAGTTCTACATCTTGCTCCACAGGCAACAGGAAGTGAACTGTCACACTGGGCATGGCTTGAGCATATACGAGACCTCAAAGCCCACTTTCACAGTGACACACTTCCTCCAACAAGGTCACACCTTCCAACAGTGCCACTCAGTATTGGCCAAGTATTCAACCACAAAGTCTATGGGGACCATACCTACTCAAACCACCACATCATGACACGCATGTGCACATCAGAGGACAGCTGCAAGAGTTGGCCCTCTCCTTCCACTTCAGGTTGTAAGTCTTGGCAGTAAGCACCCTTAACCAATGAGCCATCTAACTATCCTAGAACTGTAAATTTCCAAATTAAAATCTCATTATGAACACATAGCATTATTACTCAGTCATGCTTTTATTATCAGACTTATGAATTGTTCACAGAACTTTGGTATTATATGATAAAAAGAACATCATGATGCAAAAATCGACCTGTATTTCTGATTTTTTTCTTATATGGTTTCTTTTATGTACAGTGTTCTCAAACATGTTTTTGAAGGTTGTGGCTTATGCTATGGATTGCCCTCTAGAAAGGCAACCAAATTGTATCTCCATAAGCAGGAAAAGATCTACTGATCATTGTCTCTATAAGGCTAAGCTGTGGAACACGCAGTGGCCACTTCTGAGAGATGGGTCATTTCCTAACAGATCCTCCAAGTCTGGGGTAATTCAACAACCTAGAGGTGTCACTTGGGTATCTGTCTTTGCTTTCCTGAGACTATGAGGATCCATGGAGATCAGAGACCATCTAAGTACCCAGCAGGTGGTTATGACCATCAACAGCAGGGAGGAGACCAGCTGTTGTCATCTACGAGGACATAGATACAGGATAACCTGGGGTCACGCCATGTCACCCCATGACACCTACATCACTTCCTGTTTTCCAGCTGTGTTGACCAGAGATGGACATGAGGTCATCTTGGAGCAGATAGAAGATTGGAATCTGGTGGAGCTTGTGGTAAATGAAGAAACGGTCTTCCAGTGTGATATCCAAGACCTGGAGTTTGGTAAGACTCTAGGAAGCCTCTGCTCTGCACCCAGCCTCTGCCGAGAATGCCCTCAGTTTCTTGTTGAATTGGTCAGGGAGTCGTGCCTAGAGCCAAATTAGGGTTATTTTTGCATTTCAAATTCACATCAAGAGCCCTGTTCCCTGGGACACATGAAAGACAACAGCACACACACACATTAATACACACACTATGGCACATACACATATCACACACATACCACACACACATGTGCACACACACATACCATGCACATACACATATCACACATATACACACAGTCACACACACATTCACGCACGGGCACACATGCAAATACACTACACACATGCATATACACATGTTCCATGACACAGACACACCTCTATATGAATGATAAGATGATAGATTATTGAATCTACCTTTAAACTAAAAAAGCAACTACTAACTACTAGTCTTAAATATTTTGCATTGATACAAATTTAAGTTTTTTGTTATACTGTATATATGTTTCACTATTTAAGGTATTGTACCTATGTATCTCATTTAACAATGTAATGTAAAGTTCTAGTCCTTAAAGCTATTTTTACAAATTGTTTAGGATAATTAAAAAATGTAGGTTAGCAGTTAGTCATTTATAACAAACTTGCAGTCATGTATGTATGTTTTCAAGGTTAAACAGACATAATTTAGATAGGTGGTTTTCAAACACTTCAGAGATCTACAGAATATGGCATTTAATATCTTTTAACAACATAAGATTTTTCATGATAGTGAGACATATCTGCTCCTGGCAGCATCAATTTACCTTAAAAAAAATATGGATGATGGGCATCAAAGAACCTCCACATGGAATCTGTTTTCATTGTGGAAAACTTAGCCACTGGACAAGAAACTGCCCTTGCCTTGACTGCTGACAGTGTGTTGTTCAAATTGGACAAGCAGGACACAAAAGAAAGCAACTGCCAAGCCTTGCTAAGACAAAGTAGAACAGTCCTTCAAAATTCCTGCTTCACAGTAAAATCTGTCAAGTATTCTAGGCCCATATGGCAAAGATGGATGCTCCAATGTTGCACAGGAACCTTGGGGGACTTCCAGGCAGCCAGCTGTCTCTGTTGTGTCTATGGTTTTGAAGTTGTATGTTTCATGTTTCCTGTTTACTTAGGTAATATTATATCTTTCTAGAGTCTCTGATGGAATTAGAGCCTAGATAGTTATAGTTTTACACTTTTCCTTGCTATCAAATTCAGAAAAAAACTTACAAAATATATGTAAAGTGTATAAGGTTGAGGAACATAAAAACTTAAGTTATCTATCTAGAAAAATGTTCCAAGGTTTAAAAAGATATTTTTAGGATGGTCATACAAGTTATGATAGAAAATGGTTTTGGTATAAAACTTTGGACTCATCAAGATAGAATAAATAATAATAGAGTAATTTCTTCAGATTTGCCAGATAAAAATGGACTTGACATTGTGAATGTGAATGTAATTCTTACTTGATAATCGTTCTTATGGTATATAATTTTACTGTATTAGAGTTAAAACCTTTCCTTTTTATTTAGACAAAAAAGAGGGAAATGTAGTGGGATACACACTGTGTAAAGATGTATTGCTGTAATTGGTGCAATAAAAAGCTGAATGGCCAATTGCTAGGCAGGAGGTATAGGTGGGACTTCTGGGCAGAGAGAGAACGCTGGAAAGAAGAAAGTTGGATTAGCCAGCTAGACTTGGAGGAAGTAGGGTGGGTAGTACAGAGATGAGGTAAAACCACATGGCAGAATGAAGATTAATATAAATGGGTTAAGTTATAAGAGCTAGTTGAGATAAGCCTAAGCTAAAGGCCAAGCCTTTATAATTAATAATAAGTTCTCATGTTGTTATTTGTGAGCTGGTGACCCAAAGAAAAATCTGACTACACATACACATACCATGACACACACTCACACACATACACACACACACACACACACTCACACTCACACTCACTCCCTCACTCACACTGAAGTGCTGTGGTGCCCAGCTTCTTCTCCAAACAATGGAGACAACAGAGGAATGAAAATGAAGCTGAGCCAGCTTTCATATATGATTGAATTGGAAGGAAATAAGGTCTGTGTTTAGTTTCTTTATTTAACTTTAACAATGTGTTTCATTATTATTTTCCTTCAAAGTGATTTTTGTTCCATTTATTTATTTCACCTAGACTTCTGAGACAATTAGAGTATACCCACAGTATATCAGCTATATTCTGCATATTTCTTTGCCCGGGGGGGCCGCTGCTGGCCCATAGGTTGGCACCATGTCTATCTCCCTGTGCCTGAGAGTAAGAGCTTCAGAAATCCACTAAGACTCTGCTAGAGGCTACTTCATGTTTTACCTGCCTGTAGCCTTTGAAAACAGGCTCCCAGTGGAAGCCCAAGGTATATTTAATACTACATCAAACTGTATATAAACCTGGCCAAAAGATGTGTGTCATTTATTTCCCTAGGGGGTGACGGCAAACTAGACCCACTGTGTGAAGAGGCCAGGATCGCTGTGCTAGATGCCTTCTGATCTCATGGAGCAGACAGAAGAAAGCCAGCTATGCCCTCCAGTCTGCAATACCAGCCAAAGGGGCTTATTGGGCACCCCGACAGTGGGATCCACCAGTTAGAACATGGCAATGGCACCTGTCCTCTAGTCTGGACAGTTTGAGTTTCTCATCTGGCTGCACAGACATTCACAAAGATAATAAAACCACCTCTCTGGCAGCATCTTTCAGTGGCAACCCACAGGGACAGCCCACCAATATCAGGTGCATGTGCATCCGAAGGAAATAATAAAATGCAATCTAATAACAGAGCGCTGTCCCCTAATAAAGTACTGTTGCCAGAAGCATTAAACATTCTATCTGAAGCAAGCCAAGAACTAGGAATAGGTGAAATTAAAACACGCCTGGGTAGGGGGTGGGAATGAGGCCTTTGAAAGCCTGGACCAAGCCAGTGTCAATGAAGAATTTGGAAACATGGCTGTCTTACAGATTTATTTCCTACACATACTGGAGTACATTTTTAATCTCTAGTGTAAAATTAGGTGAGTTCAAATCTTCACTTGTCCCTGCTGCAAACAAGGAAAGTATCTGCCTGCTTTTCTGTTAGCCAGCTCAGCTGGCCATGCTGAAGGAGGCAGGAAACAGTCTGGGGCAATGAGAGGGACTCTCAGGCTCTCTGTTGGAGAACACAGCCTTATAGAAAGGGACTTAAGTGGCAGGCATTGTAAAAAAAAAAATCAATCATGCTAAAATGATGTGCACTTGCTTTCCGAGTCCTATGCTGTGTGTATGTGTGTGTAAATTTTTTAGGAATATATATTATATATTATATATTATATATAGTTATATATTATATATAGTTATATATTATATACTACATGTATTTTATATATAGTTACATATTATATAGTTAAGAATGTACATATATGTATGTTATATATAGTTAAGAAAATACATATATTATGTGTATGTATGTTCTTATACATGTATACATATATGTGCATATGTATGTATATTCCTCACTATAAAAGCACGGAGAGGAGGGAAGCAGACACCACTGTATGGTGTCACACATGATGCTGCCCTCTCACACTTGAGAAGACCCCAGCGGAAGTCAAGAGACTATGCAGAGAGAAAGGTGGTTCCACACCCCACAGAGACCTACACCACCTGGGAAACTGTCCTTCCCACCACCCTGGGAAGTTGCAGGTTCCCCAACACCCCTAAATTACAAAGGACAGTAGAGATTTCATGTGCTAAATTACACCCTTGGCCCAAGATTCATTTGTCAGAGTTGATCAGATTACAAATCACTCAGACCTCTTCGGAAATATTTAATCATCCTCTTGGTAAGAAACCGGGGATCCAGTGCAGTTCCCTCCTGGTGTCTGGTGTTGGCTTCCAAGTGCCTTGCTCCCTTTAGCTAGCTTTATTACAATGCATGTAGAATTTCATATTTATTTCAATATAAAATATAGAATTTAGAGGCATATATTTTCACTAAAGAACTATGAAAAATACAAAGTAACAAAAGAGATCAAGTTCATCATCATTTTGGTCTATTTCACGTCTGAGTTTCTTCTCTTTAGGCCTAGATATTCACAGAAACAAACACACACAGAACTTGACTGTGCCTGGTCAAGTCACATCGCAATTTCTTCTTTTAACTTACGGTTTCCTATTGAGCTTGTTCCCAAGTGGCTGAGCATTGACTAACAGCCTGAGCCTCGTGTCTCAACCAGAGATGCTCTTCTTCCTCGTGTGTCAGAAGCTGTCTTAGTCCATTTTGTGTTGTTGTAACTCAGCAGCTGGCCCTAGGTAATGCATGAGGAAAATGAATTTATTTGGTTCATAATTCTGTTCAGTAGAAAGTCCAAGCAGTATGGTGCTGGTGTCTGGCGATATGTCATCACATGGCAGATGACATCCATGTGAGAGATGAAGCCAGAGACAAGGGATGGCCTAGCTTTTATAAGAACATACTCTTGAGAACTGCGAGACCTGATTCATGATACCATTATGATATAATATGACTCTTCCACAAGAAGCAGTCATGACTCATCTCCTTCTTATTAGGTTCCACCTCTCAGAGATTCCACCATTGCACTGGGGACCAAACTTCCAGCACATAAACCTTACAGGAAAAACCTATTTCAAACCATAGGAAAAGGGCTTTCAAGTAAACATTGAAAATAAACTTAAGGGGTACGCAAGATAACTCAGTGGATAAAGGGGCTTGCCACCAAGTCTAGTGATCTGAGTTCAATTCCCAGAGCTAAGAGGAAAGAACCAACTCCACAACTGTCCTCTTACACACATACACCCAGGCGTGCACACGCGTGAGCACACGCAGATTAAAAACTAAATAACAATTAAGACTTTGGTATGGGAGCCATCTATCCACATGGCCCCTCTTTGAAATGACTGGACATGTCCCTGTCTCTCTGTCTGTCTTCCACCTCCTTGAAGACACTTCCCTGAAGAGAAACCTGCTTGCTCCCGGTCAAGACAAAAGTGCTCTGTGCCTCAGCACGCTAGACATCCGGGTGCCTTTTAATGCTTTAAAACACCACTTAATTAAATCACATTTCAAGATTTATGAAATGACAAATTGCTGCCACTGTTAGTGGCATCCATAAAGTGTCTTTTTTTTAGAATAAAATTAAAGTCATGGTTCTGTCTCAACAGTTTAAAATAAAATTTGGAGTCTCTAAGCTTTTATTCATCATTTTAAAATTGTTTAATGAATAGGTTGGCTGGGGGGGGGCGGGGAGTGCTTGCAGGACCACTCTTGAAGGCCTGATGACTACACCTACTTCCTCTGTTAGTGTTACCCTTCAAACCCATGGCCCACGATCCTGTGAACTAGTCATACATAGAACACCTCAGCTTACGAGAGCAATCACAGGACCATTCCAGCCGTGTGATAGAGAGATGACCCTGAAGAGACCCTTGTACCTTCTGGGATGGGATACTTCCTTGGACACACCTCCCAGATAAAGTAATCCTGGGGTGTGATGCCCAAATCTTCCTCCTTCAGACAACTGACTTCCAGCTGGTGCCTTTGCGGGTGATTCAGCCTTACAGGAAAACCATGTCAGGTGATAACAATGCATGCTCCCTCTGGGTGCCAAGTTTCCGAGAAAAACAGACCAGCTAGCCAGATCCGGGTGAAGGGCAAGAAGATGCCAGAAGAGGGGTAGTCTTCCTGACTGATCATCTAAAGGGAAAGGAACGTGAGGCGGTAGTGCAGCCACGTGCTCTCAGCTTGGCTGTGAGCTAGTGTCCTGAGTCACGGGAAGTGGATAAGGGACCTTCTCCAGGTAACTCACAATCTGGAGCTATGGAGGCTGACAGTGCTGAGCTCATCTAAGAAAATGGACCAAACAGCACAGTAATGCTGCCAAATGAGCATGGAGAGCACTGGTGTAGGAGGTCCTTCTGTCTGTGTGCTGCTCTTATTGGTTAATGAATAAAGAAACTGCCTTGGCCTTTTGATAGGGCAGAACTTAGGTAGGCGGGGAAAACTGGACTGAATGTTGGGAGAAAGAAGGCTAATAAGAAGTTAGGGCTAATGGGCTAAGCAGTGATTTAAATAATATAGTTTCTGTGTGATTATTTCGGGTCTAAGCTAGCCGTGTGGTGGGAAGAACAAGCAGCCTCCTTCACCTACAGAGCACCACGTTCAGGCTCTGGTACCGTCATCCCTTACCTCCCACATCACTGTTACTTTGCAGGAGGAGACGGGTCTGAGGCTATTAATCTTCTAGATATTTCCAGAAAGGCTACAAATCTGGGTTTCTATTTTATTTCTCTTCCTTTTCTTCTGGCACTTAGGATTGAACACAGGACCTCCCTCATGCCAAGCACGAGTTCTATCACCAACATATACCTTTAAATGCTCATTTTAAAAACAAAAACAAAACAAAACAAAAAAACCCAATGTGCCAGGGAGTGGTGGCCCACGATTTTAATCCCAGCACTCGGGAGGCATAGGCAGGTGGCTCTCTATAAGTTTGAGACCAGCCTGGTATACAGAGCAAGTTCCAGGACAGCCAGGACTACACAGAGAAACCCTGTCTCAAAAAACATAACGAAACAAAACAACCCATAATCTTATCTGAGAAATAAGCATGTTCATGGCCATCAGTAGGGTAGTGGTCCTCTGAACAGTTTGCTCAAGATTGCTACAGGTGGGCCTTTGGACTAGGCATTATTTTTCCTATAAATTCCACAACTTCCTCATTAATCCCATGTCCATCCTTCCTGTCTGCAATGGGATGCTATGTAAACTACTCGGTTCCCATGAAACACTTGACCCAATCATTTGCACATGCAAAGAAAACAGACTGTTCCCAGTTCTCCAAAAGGACACTGGAGATACCTAGCTCCTAAAAGGCTGCACTGTTCCTGCCGACGACGGTCGGCACTGGTTCTCGGCTTTCTTCATCATGTGGCCATATCTGTATCAGGGGCTCAACAAGCTTCGCATCCCCTAACTGGGTACCACAATAGTCTCCACTGAGACTTCAGATAGAGTTAGGAATGGGAGACGCGTCCGGGAGACGGTCTCAGCCCCACTCCTTCACCATCACGGCTTGCAGCCGCCTTCTGCTGGAATGCCTGTCTCTCCTGCTTTTTATCCCAAGTAAAAGACTTACAAATAAAAAGTGTGGATTTTAACACAGAGATACTGTAGGAAAGTGAGTGATTTTCAGGTCCACTGCCCAGATCCTGGGGTTCTTCCTGGTTTGTAGGTTTGTGTGGAAGGTCAGCAATAGAACCCTCAGTTTGCTCAGAAGTGCCTTCTTGCATGGTTGTAGGACGAACCCACACTTCCAAGCCGGATTGTCTCTAGACAGAGCTGTCAAGGACTGTATGCTCCAAAGGTCTTCCATGGAGACCCTGCTTACTGCCAGACTCACCTCCAGCAGGTTCTGTGGGCCATGACCACAGCTGCTGCTCCTGTTCTGTTTGGAAATCATTCCCTCCGCACACTGGCCCTTATCTCCGTCCCAAGAGCAGACACAGACCCTACAGATCTGTCTGCATCTCATGAGGCCCCAGCGTTCCTGCCGCTGTTAGCAAGTGCTGGCTGGAGGCCTGGGGACAGCGGGTCGTGTTCAACGATTACCAGCCTCAAGAGTCTTCCTAGATCTAAGCGTGGGGAGCAGCGACTCTCACCCTACAGGAATATCCCAGGCTCTTCCAAGCTCCTTGGAATCTGGCTACCCGCGTCCCTCATGCTGACAGGATGTCCCCTACATCTGAACCAGAGGGAACCTGGTCATCGTTTAGGGCGTATGACTTGTGATGAACAAAGTATTTCAGGGTTGAAGACATTTCCACACAGCTCTCTCATTCCTCATCCTGCCAAGTGCTTCAGGCAGATTCATTGTACCATACCAGCTCTCCTATGAATCTAGCGTTACGCCAATAAAAATGCCAGCTGGGCTGTTTGAAAACAAGACAAGCTAATTACAATGTTTATATTGAAATGTTATCCAGCAACAGTGACCCCCAAGGTGGAGTAGAACTGAAATTTGACCCACTGAGGAACGCAGCCTACGGTACAACCTTTTCAAGCTACCCGAGAGAATCGTGTTTATTCGAAAAATGGTAGGGAAGTTGGACAGCAACCAGAAAGAAGATTGGAATAAATTCTAGGGATTTAAATGTAACAAAACACGAATCTAAAATTTTTGAAGAAAGATTTTCTTTTTCAAGAATATGTATTTATTTGCTTTCTGTGGAAGGGATATCCATGCCACAGCACACGTGTGGAGGGGATATGCATGCCACAGCACACATGTGGAAGGGATATGCATGCCACAGCACACGTGTGAAGGGGATATACATGCCACAACACACATGTGGAGGGGATATCCATGCCACAGCACACGTGTGGAGGGGATATCCATGCCACATCACACGTGTAAAGGGGATATGCATGTCACCACACACATGTGGAGGTCAGAGGAAAAGTTAGTGTGTTGGTTCTCTCCTTCCACCATACGAGTTCTAGGGATTGAACTCAGGCCACTAGACTTGCAAAGCAAACACTTTAATCACTGAACCAAGCACCTCAATGGCCCCATAAGGGAGGCCTTTTGAAGAAAGTATGACTCAATACCCCCAAACATATAGAAGGACAAATGGATAACTTCAATTCCATAAGAAATAAAATTTCACAGTTTTTTTATTAACAAAGTAGCAACTCACATCAGAAGTTAAAAACACGTGTGGAAAGGGGCCTTTTCAACTCATATTTTTAATCAATACAAAACTCCGACAAACCAATAAAAATCCTACCATCTAACATGGAAGAAAGGCGAAGAAAATGTAGAGAATGTTCACAGAAAAGGATACATAAATGGTTCTTCATCACAGGAAACAATGTTTTAACCTCATTCATAATAAGATTATTGCAAATTAAAACTGGGATATTAAATCAGAGGAGATGGCACTGTCTGAGGCGGATGTGGAGGGGGCACTTATTCCTGGACAGAAACAGCATGCTCCTGAGATGTCTGCATAACAACTTGGCATTATTTGTCAAAATGATAGGACATATATCCTTTAATTCAGTATTAGTCACTTTCAGTGATTTAGCTGAACAATATCCACATATCAATGTATATAGGAACAAAGAAACTCTTTAAAACATGGATGTGATGCTGGAGAGATGACTCAGAGGTTAAGACCACTTGCTTTTGCAGAGGACCTGGGCCTCTGCAAACATACATAACTCTGGCTCTAGCAGATCCAGCATCCTCTTCTGATTTCTAAGAGCAGCAGGCATGTACATGATACACATACATACATGCAGGCAAACATGCACATAAAATAAAAATAAATCTTTTTTAAAAGGCCATGTATCATATAGGTCTATTTAGTATGAAAGAATTCAAGCCAGGTTGAATATATAGGGACAGAATGTCGATTAGTGGTTGTATAGGGCTGACACAGAGTACTGAGAAGGTGATAGCTAAAAATTAAGGGACTTTTTATTTGTTTTTTGGTTTTTCAAGACAGGGTTTTCCTGTGTAGCTCTGACTGTCTTGAACTCACTTCGATAGATTAGGCTGGTCTTGAACTCACAGAGATCCACCTGCCTCTGTCTCCCAAGTGCTGGGATTAAAGGCATGCACCCCCACGCTTAACAAAGGGCTTACTTTTACATAATGAAAATTTCCTATAATTGATTGTGATGATGCTTATACCAGTCAATGAACATGCTAAAATCCACAGAACTGGGTACTTAAAATGGGCAAACTGCATGATCATATATATATATATATATATATATATATATTAACAAAGCTGTTAGCAAAAAAAGCAGCCATAGCCTCCCTTAAATTATTTGAAGAACTTAAAAATGAATTTATTATACTTTTCTATATGCAGTGGCTTTGCAAAGATGTCAATGTCATAAATGGCCTGGTATGTGTGACATGCGAAAGGATGTGTGCACATGTGTATATAGGTGTGTGTCATAGACACACAAATTCTCACAGGGAAAAGTACAACTGAAAGAGTAGTCTTTCCTGAGACCCCAAGAGCAACGTGAACAGGGAGAACAAGAAGGACGCTCCTTTTTGTTTATCCAAGTCTGTGCTGCCTGGTTGCTACCCTGCACTATGAGCGCATGCAGTATTGTTTGTAAACAATTAAAAAGTTGTCAGAAGTCAACAGTGAGCTCCTTTGGAGCTGGAGAAATGGCTCAGCAGTTAAGAGAGCAGACCACTCTTGTGGAGGACCTGAGAAGAGTTCTCAGTGCTCACGGTAGGTAGCTCACACAACTGTCTGTAACTCCAGAGGGAGCCAACACCTCTTACGTCTGGGCATGTGTGCACATCTCCCCACCACCACCACACACACTTATTTTTCTTAAAATAATAATAAAAGTTAAGCTTCTTTACTGATGCTTAGTGAGTATTGAGCCCTGGCTCTGCACACGTGCTCATCTGGTGTCCTAATGCAACCAATGTCGCTGACTCCTCACACGGATCCCTACACAATATTCTATTTAATAGACGAGGAAACTGAGTCTCAGTGGTGGTAAGGGGCTCAGTAAGACTGGCTATTCAGGTAAGAAGCAACCAAGTCTGTGGGCCGAACCAAGTGCTAGGACCCCAAGCTCTGTTGCCTCCATTCTCCCCTCTCCTATTGCTGGAACTGGACTCAAACTATTTTTATAGCTGTCCCCCAAGTGACCCTTTAGTGACAAAAAATGACAAGCACAATCCAGCTACAGCACAGAGACAAATCAGCCTTGTACAACAAACTTCAAATATCACCAAAGCTTAGGCAACAAGCCTAATCAGTACACAGGGACTCAGCGCAGGGGTCAGTCTCCAGGACATGGCTGATCCTTGTCCTTAATGTCCTTAAATGGTCGTTAACTATTCTCTGGTGACTCAGCAGCATCGGGAAAATGAATGGAACACCTCAAGTCCTAGCAGAGAAATATCCAAAGTACGTATTAATCTCACGCACTTTCTGCAGAGTCTCAGAGAAGTACAGTGACATCCCCATGGTAGGAACTCTGAAAACGGTCTTCAGGGGAAACCTCTCTTTTCCTGCTTTCTAAAAACGCTTCCAAAATGTCAGACTGTGTCTTCAGTATAGAACAAAATGCTGGTGCTATTGCAGAGAGAGAAACAGGGGGGGGGGGGGGGGGGGGGAAGGTGTATGTGGAAGCCGGAGGTTGACATTGGTTGTCTTTTCTATTGCTTAGCACCTTACTAGTTTTTGAGACACTGTTTCTCACTGAACTTGGAACTTGCCAATTCAGCCAAACTAGCTGGCCACCAGAGCTGGGTTGGGTCCTCTGCTGTCTGCCTCCCCACTGCTGGCATTACAAGGGTGTGTGCACTCTACTCTGCCACACCTGCTTTTACACAGGGGCTGGGGGTCCAAACTCAGGTCTGCGTTCTTCCAAGGCAAGCGCATTACTACCTGAGCTGTCTCCCTCCCATTTTCTCCATCTGCTCCAAACCAGTGCTTTGTAAGAGCAGCACATTGTTAGTGCTTTGGAGTTTGGTGTGTTTCTGAGCGCATCCCTATACACACTCCCAGACCATAGCTCGTCCCATGGTTCTGTCCACACCCATCTTCTCCCCTGCAACTCTGAGGTCACACCTCCACTCTAGCACCCCAATGTCTTTCTCAAGCCCTATTTCCCTTGCTAAGACCAGAGTCCAAATCCCTATGGCTGAGCCAATCGGTTTTTTGTCAACTGACTTAAGGAAATGGCTGTGTGTTGCTTTGTGTATCGGAGAAAGCCAGCTTCAATTATGGCTGGCCATGAATGCTTCCTGGGTGACAATCAGGCCTCTCTTGCCACTGGTTGGCTATGCTTTCCCAAAGCAGTGACAAGACGGCCACCAGCACCTCAGACTGGCTGGGATTCCCTGCCTGGGAAGCCCTAGTTTTTCCTTCCCAATCAATTCCAGGAAAAGTCCTGTAACCTAACTCTGATTTGGCCTGATTGGGTCATGTACTCATTTCACATTGGTCTGGTGGCCTGGGTTGGCCACCCCAACCCCGCCCCGCCCCGACACACACACACTTCTAGGACAGAGAGGTGGAGCATTTGATCCTGTTACAACCACAGACCTGGTATGGAAAAGGGATGAGTTTCCAAAGGGAAGACTAGAGTAGCCAAAAAGAGCAAAATTCCACGTATCCTCTCTATCTCCACCTGGCTATTCCCAGACGCCTGCTCCTCGTCACTGTCCCCTTGTTGAGTCGAGTTATCAGTGACTTACTCTGGAAAGTTGGGGCCGGTCACAGTTACTCCCTTGCCATCTTCCATTTTCCTGAAACGTCACCCAGTTGCCTTTCCTACCGTGTGTTACTCACCTCTCCGTCATCATAACGAACAACTAAGAGAATCGGTTTAGAAGGAGAGCCTGCTTGCTTTGGCCCACGCTCTGGAGTTTCCAGTCCCCTGATCAATCTCCCCCATTGTTTTCAGCTCTGTATGTAGCGAAGCAACACTTCCCAGAAGGTGTGGGTGGCAGAGCAAATCACTCACACCGTGCTTACACCATGCTTGGGGAGCAAAGCAAAGGAGGAAGGGCTGGGGCCCACTCTTGCCTGTGACGGTCTGCCTCCCCCATGTGACAGGGAGAACACCCACTGGGCTCCACCTTCCAACAGTGCCTGTCTGGGTCCCATACCTTGAACACATGGGCTCTGCAGGGACAGCTAGATCCAGGCTGCAGTACCCGACAGCACGATCACCTCTGCTTTGGGTGGTTGGGACATCTCCCTCTTGAGCTATTTCACTGGCTTCCTGTCTCATAAAGCAGCCCCCAGGGCCACCACCTGCAAAGTACTCTCCACATGGCTACCAAGAGTTCCACTACACTCCCGATCACCCGTTTCTTCCCTAGGGCTGTATTTCCCTTCCTGCCCTAATGTTGTTTGTGTGGGGGGGAACCTGCATTATCATGGGTGTTCGGTGACATGAGCAAAGAGCTCGTGCTTGGTCAGTTTCTGCCCTACACCTTGACTCTAGAGAGTGTGACTCAAGGGTAGTGGAAGAAAGACGTAGGCTCCTCTTGTCTCACACAGCCTGCATGCTCCAGGGTCTCTGAGGAAATATCTGACACATGGTAGCTGTGTCCCTCTCCAGACAGGACCAAGAGCACATAACAGTCACTGCCATGTCATCTCTTGCCCAAGATGAAATCATGCAGGTGTCACCTCACCAACTCTCCAAAGTGAACACCAGAAGGCATGATGGTCCATCTTCAGTGTCAGTTTGGCTGGATTCGTCATCACCTAGGGAGACACATCTCTGGACATCATTGTGAGGGAGTGGTTCCCTGGAGAGGGCAGATGCACCCTGGAGGTAGGTGGCACCATCACGTGGACTGAGGGGGAAACTAAAGGTGGGCTGAGCCAGCATTCATCTCCCTTGACTTTCTGACGGTAGACACAATGTAACTAACTATGTCACAATCTAGTCCTCATGCCTTTGCTGCCACAATCCGCTGTTGCCCTCAAACTAGGAGTCAAAATAGAGTTCCCTTCAGTTACTTATTGTCAGGTGTTTGACCACTGTGACAAAAACAGAAACTAGTAGTCACACTGACAGGTAACTAGTACAAAAAGCAGCCATCCACTACAACTTACTAAAACTGAGCTGGTACCATTCAAAACCCAAGGGGTAGTGTGGTATTCTTTCTTCATGGCATGAAGCATGTTTGGGAGTGTCTAAACGTCCCAGGAGAAGTGCATAGTACATACAGTTTCTGACAGTTACTTGGCATCTCCTTTTAGGGAGCAGTTGACTCCTTGGGGAAACTGTCTCTCTTGGGTCCTGGTGTCTGGCAGAGCCCTGACAGTGAGACACAGAGGTTAGACTCCCAAGGGGCTTCAGCAATAGTGCTGGACAGGGGCTGTTTCTCAAGCAATGGTCCAGTTGTTTGAAGACTCCCCCTTTCCTTCCCTTGGTCTATGAGACTCCATGCCATCCTGTTGCTGCTACTGACTCATGTCTGGTCAATCAGAGTAGGACATCTCCCAAGACACAGATTTTCTTAGGCCAGCTTGAATTAATTAGATCCTATCACTTGGAACCAAAATAATTTTCCTTCAAACCAGCTCCAAACATAACACAGTGGTATGCAGCCAGCTGCTGAGCAGCTGGAAGGCCAGTGTACCTCTATACAGGAACCAGCAGCTTCCCATTGCTCCTAGCATGCTCCACTCTGGTCCTGGACTTAAACCACCCACACTCCTGTAGGACATGGCTATTGATGCTCCTCTAACTTGGGACATCTTTCAATCAGCCCCCTCCTAGAGGCCCCCATGCAGCTAAACAAAATTTCTGATTGCTTGGGGAGGCAAGATGGGGATCCTATGCTGTAGTCACAGCAAGGGTTTTAAAGATTTATTTTTATTTTCTGTGTATCAGTGTTTTGTCTTGTCTACATGTATATACATGCACCATAAGCATGCAGTACCCAGAGATGCCAGAAGAGGACATCAGAGCCTCTGTAACTGGAGTTACAGACAGTCCTTAGCTGCCTTGTGGGTGCTGGGAACAGAACCTGGGTCCTCTGCAGGCGCAACAAATCAAATGCTCCTCACTGGTGCTCCTTCTCTCCGCTCTGCCCTCCCCACCTCCCCACCACCCCTTGGAGCACTAGAGCTTTCTCCTCCTGTTTAACCATAACTTTGTTGTAGCCACTGACCCACCCTAAGGGCGAACATAGTTTAACACTATCTTGTACATTTCAGTTGGAAGACATGATTTTAAATGCTCCCACTATGAAGAAATGATGACTGTTTGAGGTGGTGGATTTACTAATTAGCCTGATCTAATCATTATATAATGTATACATACACTGAGACATCATACCATGCCTCACAAGAGTATTTAATAATCACATACTGATTAGGAATAAAGTTTTAAAAGAGAAAGCAGAATGTCTTCCTCAAGTTTATGAACTATTCCACCCCAACCCTGGCTCTCACCTGTCTTACAGGCAGTCCCTCTCTTCCTTCTTCTTGTTCCCTCAGGCTCTGCCACCTCCTCCTTCAGAAGCAAACACTGCTGACTTCTCAGGTAGCCAGCCACCCACTAGTCTCTATTCCAGGAAGACGCAGGCTACTGTTCTGGAGACTTCATACTGTCACCTGAGGAGTGAGGAGGAAAACCAAGTTTTTCGAATGTGTTCATGAGCTCCCACCGACTTACATGCTAACAAGCCTTGCTGACCGGATGCTGTTGCTCAATAGATAACAAGCATGCATTTATCCGGGATGCAGTAAGAATGTTGTGCCACCTTTACGTGTTACTTATTGGTCAACTCAGGACATGCACTCAAAGAAATGACAACATTCATAATTCAATCTTCTGGATATGCTAAATTATGTTACAAAAGGTATTTCAGAGAATGAAATTTCTCACACCCCACAAGCCCATTAGAGGCAGAATCTAGCCTCAAACTCAGGTCTGTGTAGCCCAGATGGAATCAGAAGAAGGCTTGGGTGAGTGTGGTGCTGACGAGTGAGGGAGAATACAAACGGGGTGCTGAAAGCACTTGGACCCTCTCCATCCTATGTGGAGGTGCGGAGCATGTTAGGGCAAAGGAACCAAAGTGTGCCGTGGAACTTTCCCTAGAAAAACAACATGTCACCGAGAAATATTTGGGAAAAGAATACCCTTTCCCGGCACATAGTTCAGTTTGTCATAGTGATGGTTGCTGTCTTCCGAACAACGTGTCTAAAATGTAGACAAGTCCTGGCCCCACCCAGCATGGATGGGCACCATCTTGTTCAAAACATGCATGTCAACAGGCTGGATGGTAGTCCCTCAACCCCCTGACAGCACAGGACAATCTGTGCACTCATGTGTCTGGGAAACATTTCAGTGGTTGCTCATGTAGAGCACGTATGTCCTGTGATGGGATGATGAACCAGAAAAAAAGAGAATCTTGTTACCTGGATTTTTGATCACCCAATCTGTGTTGCTCCAGACAGAGATTCAGAATGCCCCCTCTCTAGGTGACTGAAAACTATTCAGCCTCAGTTTGCTCACCTATAAATTGGGGCAGTATAACGCAGCCCTTTGTGGGTTCCATTCTTGGCATCACTAATTAATTAATCGAAACTATGTAGCCCTGGCTTTCTTGAAGTTCCCTACATAGACCATGAATTCACAGAACTCCTTACACTGGCCTCAAACTCATAGACATCCACCAGCCTCTGCCTCTCGAGTTCTGGGATTAAAGGCATGCACCTCCACACCTGGCCCCCAGTTTTTAAAAAGAGCCTAGACTGTGATTCAAACCACGAAAGAAGCTATCAGTAGATATGGAGGACTGTCCCATCGTCCCTTCTTTGTGTTTGTCCACACGGCCTACTGCTCAGGATCACTGAAGCCCTGCCCCTCTCCTCTGCTGCCCTCTTTGTCTGGATCTGACATTCTCAGAAGGAAATAGCTGCTTTCATTTTGCACTCCAGCTAGACAGAAAGGTGTAAAAGGCCTGTAGAGGTGGATAATTTGTAACATATTTCTGCTGGGTATGCCATTGTCTTCCCACTGCCTGCTCTGGCAACAGAGGACGCCATCTGCAGTTTGTTCTGACCAGCAGCCACATCCCTTCTTCTAGAGGCCACAACAAAGTTTTGTTGGGGTCCTCTCACCATTCCTTGTACATAATCTTATGAAAACTGTCAATCAAGTTACTTCAAGAAACATATTGATGGAGCCGGGAGGTGGTGGCGCACGCCTTTAATCCCAGCACTCGGGAGGCAGAGGCAGGCGGATCTCTGAGTTCTAGGCCAGCCTGGTCTACAAGAGCTAGTTCCAGGACAGGCCCTAGAAACTACAGGGAAACCCTGTCTCGAAAAACCAAAAAAAAAAAAGAAACATATTGATGGGCCAAGAGATGCCATATATATTCTTTTCTAGACCATGACTCTCAGAGACAGCAACAAATCGATAGAATGTAGATTTAAAAAACAAACAAACAAACAAAAAAACCCAGGAAATCATCTCAGGAACCAAACATGGACTGGACTCTCCATTAGCTCTGGCAACAAAAATGCTCAGATCCATTCTGGTCACCTCTTCTCCTCTGTACACTAGTCCATGGACTTTGTCCTTGCAAATTCTACAGGTTAAGTCTGTGGCTCCAGAGGAATGCCCTCTAAGACACCCCGCAAGAAGGCATACTGCAGCCGGGCGGCGGTGGCGCACGCCTTTAATCCCAGCACTTGGGAGGCAGAGGCAGGCGGATCTCTGTGAGTTCGAGACCAGCCTGGTCTACAAGAGCTAGTTCCAGGACAGGCTCCAAAGCTACAGAGAAACCCTGTCTCGAAAAACCAAAAAAAAAAAAAAAAAAAAAAAAAAAAGGCATACTGCAGCACGCTGCTCTGCTCCCAATGCATCACAGCAACAGGTAGAAATGCATCACAGCAACAGCTCAAAAAAGTGATAAACATTCCAAGACCAGAAACAAGACCGAGTGGAAAATCATAGATGGACCAGAGGCCACAGGGCATGTGGACGCTGGAGCCGGGGCAAGAAGCTTGGCTTTTCCAGGAACAGGACTGGAAGTATTGGAAGTATCCTGTGTCAGTTGGAAGACCAGCACTTATTTCTGTTTACACTCTAGGTGCTGAGTGAGTATCCATTAGTCAGGAAGTGGAGCCAAAGCAAACTCTACCTAGATGCCAGCACCATGAGTCTCTTTGAGCTTCTGGACCTAAAGAGGAGTCTGGATAAAGAACCCAAACTAAATGCGGCTCTTCGTGGCATCTAATCTAGGTTTTGCATCTCCCCTGCGTTGCCATAGGATACAATCCCTTACCTCCATTGCAGTGATTTCCCCCATCCTTGGGCTACATTCCAAAATCCTCAGAGGTTGTCTGAAATCAGAGACAGTTATGAACCCTGTTTGCACTAGTTTTGTGGTCAACTGCTATCAGAAAAATATTACCTGGAAAATTCCAGAAATAAAGAATTTGTTTGTAGCATAATTCTCAGTGGTGTGATAATGTCCCCCGCTTTCTGCTCCATCACGGTGACCATGACTCACATCTTTGTCTAGCAAATCTGTACTGTGCACACACAGCCTCACAGTCTGCTGTAAACCACCTTGGTGATCAGGCTGGATGAGCGTTCACAGCATCTGCATCAGGAGACTTCTATTGCACCTAAAAATGTCTCCAAAGTACAGGGCTGCTGATGCCTGGAAAATCAGAACTTCCTTAAGCAACAATGTGTTTAATAAGAGCAACAGCAACATCCTGGCTATGGTAGTGGTGCACACCTTTAATCCCAGAACTCAGGAGGCAGAAGCAGGCAGATCTTTGTGAATTCGAGGTCAACCTGATCTACAGGGCTAGTCCTGGAACAGACAGGGCTACACAGAGAAACCCTGTCTCAAAAACTAAAAAACTAAACAAACAAAAAACAAAACACAAAACAACAAAAAAAAAAACCAAAACCCCCACAACCACCAAATCCTATGTTGGGATTGCTAAAGTCTATGGCTATTTACCATTGCTAATTTTCTAATGTGCCTAATTTGGAAGTGAATCTTTAACATAGTTAGGTGTGCATAAGGAAAAATACAATATACTTAGGGTTTAGTAACATCCAAGGTTGCAGGCATCTACTGAAGGTCTTCAAATGCATCCCACAGGAATGGAGATGTGTGCTGGATAGTTTTATGTCAATTTGACAGAAGCTAAAGTCATCTAAGGGAAGGGAGCCTCGACAGAGAAAATGCCTCCTAGGGACAGGCTGCAGGCAAGCCTGTAGGGAATTTTCTTAATTAGTGACTGATGGGGAGTGCCCAGCCCACTGTGAGGTAGGGCAAACAAAGGGCAAAGGGTGAACAGAGGCCTGTGTGATTTCAAGAAGAAATAAGGGGAATCAGCAGGCTTAGGAAGGCTTCTATGCACAGTGGTGGCACGGAGCACTCATAGGGCAGAGAGGTTCTAGTTGTCTGGTATTTGGCAGAGGAAGTTTAGAGGAGGTGGCTGGTATGTTATTATTGCTGGTTTGCATGCAAAAGGCCAGCCTTCTGGTTGTATTTATTTAACTAAAGAGCGGGTAAACACGACAGGAAGTACACATCAAATCTCAAGAGTCAGATTCCAAAATTTACAAACATTTCTTAAAACTCGATATGAAAAATAGCAAAGCTGGGCAGTGGTGGTGCTCACCTTTAATCCCAGCCCTCCAGAGGCAGAGGCAGGCAGATCTCTGTGAGTTCCAGGCCAGCTGGTCTACAAGAGCTAGTTCCAAGACAGCCTCCAAAGCTACAGAGAAACCCTGTCTCAAAAAACCAAAAAAAAAGCAAAAAGAAAGAAAAGCAAAAGAAAAGAAAAAAAGATCAGATTTTAACTATATTTTCTATGCTTTATTTTCTTAAAATAAACATGGGTGACACTCAGTAGGGTGTTGTGTGTGTGCGTGTGTGCATGCGTGTGTGTGTGTGTGTGTGTGTGTGATATAGAAGGGGGTCTTTAGTTTGAGGGGAGAACAAAGAAGAAGTTGGAGGGCTTTAAATGATGTGAATACAGTGTATTCACGTATGAAATGCTCAGAAAGTTAAATAACAAACATTAAAATAAAATAAAAAAGGAAAGCAGGAGATGGGGAGTTAATCATGATAAGTGGTCAGTGAGCTAGCTCACTGGTGTCTGTTCCTGTCGCCCTTTTCTGTATACTCAAAATATTTTTTCACCTAAAATTCATAATGAGTCCTAAGTGTTGTAGCAGAATCAAATGCATACCTATTCAGTCAGATGCATGTCTATTCAGTCAGATGCATGTCTATTCAGCCAAATGCATGTCTATTTAGTCAAATGCATGCCTATTCAGTCAGATGCATGCCTATTCAGTCAGATGCATGTCTATTCAGTCAAATGCATGCCTATTCAGTCAGATGCATGTCTAGTCAGTCAGATGCATGTCTAGTCAGTCAAATGCATATCTATTCAGTCAGATGCATGTCTATTCAGTCAAATGTATGCCTATTCAGTCAGATGCATGTCTATTCAGCCAAATGCATGTCTATTTAGTCAAATGCATGCCTATTCAGTCAGATGCATGTCTATTCAGTCAGATGCATGCCTATTCAGTCAAATGCATGCCTATTCAGTCAGATGCATACCTATTCAGTCAAATGCATATCTATTCAGTAAAATGCATGCTATAGACAGTTATGAGCTACCATGTAAATGCTGGGAATTGAACCTGGGTAAAAAAGCAAAAAGCTTCCCTGTTTTATTTTCTTTTATGTAGAGTGTCACCTGAACGTGTGTCCCAGACTTAGGGTGGGTCTTCCTACCTCAAATGATCCAGTCAAGAAATATCCCCACAGGTGTGCCCAGAAACTTGGGTGTCAGTTGATTTCAATATAGTTAAGCACAAGACCACTTACATGATGAATTACATTTCCTGATTTAGTTATGTTGAACAACACTGCATGTCTGGAATAAAATCACAAATATCTTTTTTGGAATGTTCTTGAATCAGGTTTGAAAATATTCTATTGAGAATCTTTGTATCTATGTCCATATGTGGAGATCAGCCTGTAATTCTCTTTATTTGCCTGGGTAGCAGGGCAATAAGGGCTTCATAAGGAGAATTTGGAAGTGTTACCATTCCTTTTTACATAATAACCTGAGATATATTGTGGTTTTCTTTAAAAGTCGGGTAGAATATTGCACTCAGCTGTCAGATGACCTGCATGGAGTAGGGGAGGAAGGCCTGAGTGATTCTGTATTACTGGCATGGGCATGGCCATTATCAAAAACACCAATGGCTCTGACCTAGGGGAATGGCAAAGCCTTTCCCAGATGAGGCTCACAGACATAGCAAAGCCTTTCTCTGGTTCAAGTGCAAATGTTGACAGTGTGTGCAAAACTGTCAACCACAGCTTCCTCCTCCGGGATGACCCCAACCTCAAACTGTTCCTCAATGAATTCCTTCTGCTGTTTACCATAACCCCGCCTCCTCACTCTGTTTACCGTAACCCCGCCTCCTCACTCTGTTTACCATAACCCCGCCTCCTCACTCCGGTGTTTACCATAACCCCGCCTCCTCACTCTGTTTACCGTAACCCCGCCTCCTCACTCTGTTTACCATAACCCCGCCTCCTCACTCCGGTGTTTACCATAACCCCGCCTCCTCACTCTGTTTACCGTAACCCCGCCTCCTCACTCCGGTGTTTACCATAACCCCGCCTCCTCACTCCGGTGTTTACCATAACCCCGCCTCCTCACTCCGGTGTTTACCATAACCCCGCCTCCTCACTCCGGTGTTTACCATAACCCCGCCTCCTTGTTTCAGCTGTCTGAAAGAAATGCTGTCTGGGGACTGCTGCAGCAGTAGGTACCTGAGAGAGCACAGCACACACCCCATCCCAGCTTTTCTGGGTCTGTCCTTTTGTCATTCCCGTGGGCACCACAAGAACGAGACTTTTTTTTAAAAATTTGGGGGATATTTGACTCTTTCCATTTTACTGCTTGTTATAGATATTTTAATGTGCATTATCTTTAATCGCTTTGGTAGATCATAGTCATCTGGAAATTCTTGTTTCTTTTTTATTTTCTTGTTCAGTGTGTGAAATACAAAACTTTACAAGTTTTTGAGTTTCCTTGATGTCTCCCTGTCCACTTCTGATTTTATTAATTTGGGTCTTTCTTATGGTTAATTTGTCAAGCTTGTTTATCTAAGAGCCAATTATTTTCCTTGTTGGTTCATAGTAGTGTCTTCCTTCCTGTTCTATTAATCTATGCCCTGTCTTCGTTTTCTCTGCCTCTACTGCTCTGGGAACAGGTTCTTGCTTTCCCAGTGCTTTAAGGTGCATCATCAGGATTTTTTGTTTTTATTTTTCAAGACAGGGTCTCTCTGCGTAGCTCTGGCTGTCCTGGAACTCACTTTGTAGACCAGGCCAGCCTAGAACTCAGAGGCCTGCCTCTGCCTCCCAAGTGCTGGGATTAAAGGCGTGTGTTACTACTACCTGGTGACATTTTCTTAAAAAGGTGTATGTACTTAGAGGCATAGACATCCCCTAGTATTGCCTTCCTTGTATCCCACAGATGTTCATTCACTGTGTTCTCTTTGTCATTCAACTCTAGGGCTTTTACTACTTTAATTCTTTCAATGACTACTCATTATTCAATAGCATGCTGTCTAACCTCCGCGAATTTGTAATATTCTAGCTTCTCTCCCTGCTGTTTTATAGCTTTACCCCACTATGGTCCGACGGGATGCCGGGTATTAATTTTCCTACATTTTTTGAGATCTGCTTTGTGTTCTAGTATGTGATCTGTTTTAGAGATGGTTCCATGTGCTGGTGAGGTTTATTATTTAGTGGCTGGGTAGAAATCTCTGTAGATGTCTGTTAAGTCTGTAATATAATCTGATTCCAATGTTCCTATATTCCTTTTTGCCCAGTTATCTAATGATAACAGGGAGGTACTCTGTTACTGTGTTAGCATTAATCACTGGTCTTATGAACTTAAGAGCCTGTGCATGGTGTGCATCTAGAGTTGTGGATTCCTCTTCATGAACTACTTCTTTCATCAGTATGAAGTCTCTACCTTCTGATAAGTCTGTTTTGTCAGGAATTAGAACCACAGTGCCACCTGTTTCCTGGTTGTTTGCATGGAATATCTTTTCTGCCATTTTAGCCTATGGTAGGGTTTATCTTTGATAGTGAGATTATCTTTGATAGTGAGGTGTGTTTCTTGAAAGCAGAAAAATTTTAAATCCTGTTTTTAAAATCTAATTTATTAGGTACTTGTCTTTTGATGAGGAAGCTGATTATTTAATATTCAGTTATTATTGGTTCCCATCATTTTTTGTTGTTGATTTGTAGCACTTGGGTATTTCTTGATTCTTGTCTGCTATGGATCATTATTTTATTCCTCTCGTCGCCCTCTTGGCTATGTTTAGCTTTGTCTTCAATCTTGGCCATTCCTTCCAGTATCTCCCGCAGGGCTAACTCTCACATCTTACTTTAACCTGTATCTAGTAATCTGTGTATCACCACGGGGTCATGGCTTACCGGGAAGATTCTAACCCACGTCCATCTCGGGCCTGAGCTTCATAGTCTGCCTGTCTCTGCTTTCTTCCTCCCACAATTCTGTTGTCTTCCCCACCTACCTATGTTCTGACCTATCAGGCCAAGCAGTTTTCTTTATTAATTAACCAATGAAAGCAACAGATAGAAGATCCTCCTACATCAGTCATGAATCCCTTTAGCCAACTTTTACCATGGGAGCTTTCATCTTCACTTATAAGAGTTCTGCTGAGTACAGTAGGCTATGTGTCCAGGTGTGATCTTTCAAATCAGAAATGCACAGTTCCTCTACACACTCGGTTATTTTAGATGAGATTATTTAATATTACCACTCTTCTCCTTGCCCTCTAAAGGAGTCACAGACCTTCTAAAGAGCTTATTTCCCAGTTAGCGTTTACTAGATTGGGTAGGAGCCCTTGGTTCATGCAGTTTCCCCCCATTTAGTGATCTAGAACTCACCTCTGCACAGGAGGCCCCTCCAGTCGCTTGCACCCTCTCTGTATTCTTGTGGTAGAATTATAAGTGTACCCAACAAGCTGACTGTAAGGCTCATGCACTTCACACTCACCCGTGCAACCTCAGGTTTGTTTCTCTAAGATGTACCCAACCAAAACCCCATGGTGAGTGCCCCTGGGTCCCTTCCAGGTAATATCTTATTCCTCTGGGACAACTCCTTCAAACAAGGAGTCTTTCCTGACTCCTGTTAACACCCACACTTTGCTCCAAAAAGATTCATGACTCAGTGGATTAAACCACTGTCACGGCTGGAAACACAACAGAGGGAAAATGACCACTCACACACAAGGCTCTAGGCTAAACTCCCAGTGCCATACAGAGACCAAACAAACAAACAAAAGTAAAAACAAAAGAAAAAAGAAAAACCATATACACTATCAATCGATCTGGGAAAGGTCTCAGTTTTTAACTGTATACCCGGCCCTGGCCCATGAGGCTCCAATGGTCCTGACCCAGTCATAAAAAGAACCATGGCTGACCTTGATGAATCACCAAACAAAACAAATAGACTTAGATATGAACTTGAGAAATGTGCGGATGGGAAGGGAGAGCATGCATGGGAATGGCACGGGAGCATGATCAGTATGCAGGGCAGGCATATATGAAACCGCAAACGCCATGATAAAATACAGTGGCTACAGGTGTCACTCAGTGGGATTCATGTTAGCATGTCCCCACCATGGACTCTGTAAGAAGGGAAAGCGACAGGGAGGGAAGGAGACAAAATAGAGGGAACCACATGTATAAACAGGACCCCAAGTTTGAAGAGGCTGCATGAAGCTGCGACCTTGCACCTAGAGGCCTGGCACCTAGTTCCAAGGATAATCTGTAGAAAGTAAGGGCCACAGCTCCCAGCATCTTAGCATGTGCAAGTTAAGAATGGAGAAGCCAAAGAAGAGCGGGGAAACCCTGCCTGCAGCTCAAGGGAAAATATATTGTGTGGACACTGACACACTCTCTACTGTTGTTCTTCCTCCCCATTCTCCTTCCCTCGCCACTGCAGCCACGGCGCCCAGCTTTGAGATATGAACGGAGAACAGCGGGTCTTTCCCAAGCACGTCTTTATTCCTCTGCTCTTTGGTTTCCTGCTTTGGTTCACACGTGTGTGCTACATCTCACAGAGTTTCCCGGGGAAGTTGAGTTTCACCTGCCGTTATTGCTTGAAATTGCTACTTCTAAGAGCACAGCAGAGAGCATCTCTTTGAATCTATGGATGGAGACAACAGGGGGAATGGCAACGAGGACAGCCGGGACGGGAGTGACAGTGCACAGCTCCAGGGGCTGGCTAGAGACAAGACCAATACAGCTAGAAAAACCACCAAGAAAGAGAGAGAGAGAAGAGAGGAGAGAGAGAAAAGGGGGAAAGAGAGATCCAGAAAGGTCAGCAGAGTAACAGAGTACATCTATATCCCTTTTATCTAAGGAATGCTAATTCTTGGTCCTGACCAATTCTGAAATAATATGGAGACCAAAGTTAGCAATGCTACTCTTTGGTCCCAACTGCTACGTAAGTGTGGTTTAGCTACATGAGTGTGGTTCGTCTGGGAGCCCCAAAGTTCCCAGATAACCTCCCTCGGCAAGACCTGAGCAGGTTTGGCCTCATTCTAAAATGTTTTGCCCTCAAAGGCCTTCAGGTTGAAGGCAGTATCCAGAAACTTCCTCAGCGACACCAAGTGAGCGTTCTTGTTTCCAGTGGCTGGTGCAGCTGCTGGGTCCCGGCCGACATACCTGGAGGAGGAGAGACAGCTGAGGGGAGGACCCGGACTAGCTGCACACACAATCTAGAACTATGGGATCAACCCCACGAGGAAGACGGCCTGTCTGGGCAGTCCTCTCCGTGCACCATGAACCCACAACAAACTCAGTTATCTAGACCCAGGACAGGGAGAAGACGATCACTACATGCTCATGGAGACAACAATCGCACCACACCCCAGAGACTTTGGGAGCAAAAACGCTTTTGGCTTTTCTACACTTCTCATTCCTGGCCCCACCATCACAAAGACAAAGATGCCTACACTGAGCACCAGGGGCTGCCACCTGCTAGGCACCTCAGGAGGCTGGCCTGCATGCACACTTAGCCCTACCCTAACATTCTCTAGCAGAAGGGAGGCAGTACCAAGGCTAGGGGCTAAGATTAAAGGGAGGAGATCCAAGTCATTTGAGTCTGTAATTTGATCCTGGCTACAAAATACTAAGGCTTACTCTCTTTGAAGGTGACACCAGCAATACCCCAACCCTGATAGGGATGCTAACCTGTAGACAGAGAACTCAGAGCCTGTAGGGACTCCAGTGTTTGCCACAGAAGGGCAGAGGCTAGTTCTGGACGGCACTGCCAATGAGGCAGGAAAAGCCAGTATGGGACTGTCAGGCTCAAGAGCCAAAGGCAGGCTAGCAGTGGTGGGAGGTAGCCCAGTACCATATGGGCCGGGAGCGGCCAAGCAGAGTCATGAAGCGTGGACTGATGTAGTCGTAGTAGCCCATGTTCTTATGTTCCTCTTGACACCACACCAGCTCGGCACCCGAGTACTTCTCTGCCTCCCGCATGATCAGGTCAAAAGGGAATGGTGAGATCTGGGGAGGCAGAGATACAAAGGGCACAGTCAAGGAAGGACAATACGTGCAGGGCCTACTCTGGACTCGGCACCCACACAATGCCCAGAGCCAGAGGCTGGCAAATTGAACCTGTCCATCACTACCATACCAGCGCTCAAGAGACCCAAGCAAACCTGCTCCAGGCGTGTGATGGCCACCTGCTCCTCCATGCCCTGGCTGCTACGCTCCTTTACCAGGTCATAGTACACCTTTCCTGTGCAGAAGATGAGTCGCTGGACCTGCCCAGGAGACCGTGCTGCAGGGCCATCTTCTGGAATCACTCGCTGGAAGCTAGTTCCTAGGGGGATGGACCGGGTACCTCAGGGGTATCCACACCAGCACCCCAGGCACCCCTCGCTCTTCCTCTTTCTAGTGAGCTGGTTCGGGTCACACTGTTTACATTATGCAGCTTTGGATCCCAATGACGGAATAAAGGACAAGTGATACCCTAAACTGTCACAGGGAGAGAGTAGAGACAGACCTGTGGACAAGAGCAGAGCCCTAGGGACACAAACATTCCAAGTGTGGGGTGTGGGAATAGGAAGGGACCCTGAAGGACAGAGAAAGCAACATGCTGGACCCAGAATAGCACCATCCTGCTCCAGATGTGTCCCCTCCGGTTGTGCTCACATTACATATGGCACTCAGTCTGCAAGTACCAGGGCGAGAAGCTCCCTTAGCCCTGAAGCAGAGTCTCCATCTCCAGCCTTGGCCATATCTCCTTCCTGAAGTCAAGGAAGCTGTGAAACTTCTCAGGAAGCTGTTATAATGGCCCTATATCGCCACAGCTCATGTGAGAGCACTGAGGTGCAGAGGGCAACTGTTGGGGGGGGCGGGGCAAGCTGCCAGTACACTGGGGGTCCAGCGACACCGGTGGAGCTCTGACGGCCCACTCCAACTGGACACTCACAATGGACATGTACAGATGAAAACAAAACACACAACAACAACAAACCCCGTAACTATCTATGCTGCTGAGGCCCTGACTGGCTCAACCCTGTCCCCACTGCTACTCAGGACTCAACCGAGAGAGATCTGCTCTGCTAGCCACTGGGCTTCGTGCCTCCCTGATTCCCTACCAAGTCACACTTCAGGACTTCATGTGCTTTGCCTGGCCCCTGCTTCCCAGGTCAGTGAAACAGAGTGCTTCGGGAAAGGGCAAGCAGGTTCCCAGCAATGTTTGTTCAGTTCATGGGTGAAAATATAGGGAGGGAGGGAGGGACGGACGGACGGACGGAGGGAGGCAGTGATAGCAGCAAATCAGACACTGCTCCGCCAGCGTCACACCTCCTGGCAGCCCTTACTGCCGGGCTAAGCGAGTCCACCCACTCCTCGGACACTGAGCTTATTCCCAGTGATCTGACCTAGCCAAGGTGCCAACCTCCCAATGCTATGGCAGGTGAGGACCAGGACGGGAGCTGCTGAAAGGCCAAGGAAGACAGAGGTGGGAGCTCAGGGGCAGAAACCACACAGCAGCCACTAGCCTCACACAGACAGCCATCCCAGCGGATAAGGCACATACCGGACACCATCTGGTCAAAGCTGGACTTGGCGTCAGGGTGCCTCAGCAGAGACTTGGGTGTGAACACAATGAGCTGGAAGGTAAAAAGCCAGCTGCTAGCAGCCCCTGCCCATCTATGGCTCCCCACATCTAACCCTCGCACCGCCCCGGTGCAAATGGGCTAGGGCAGCTCACTGGCTTGCGGAAGGGCAGCAGGATCTGTCGGCGCAGCACATGGAAGTAGCTGGCTGGTGTGGAGCAGTTCACCACAATCCAATTGCAGTCATAGAGCTGGCTCACCTCGAAGTCCTCAGTGAACACCTGCAGTGGACACTGGTGGCTAGGAGCGGCAGTCTACACCTGGGCTCCACTCCGCGCCTGGGGAGAGCAGGCGGCACTCACCGGGTAGGCATCGGAGTCATCATTACTCATCTGCAGGAACCTCTCTGGCCTTGCTGAAGAGTGCTCTGGACCCTGAAAGTATATGTGATCCAGACAGAGACCGCAGAGACCCCAGGCACGGGTGCCTGGATGGCTTCAACGAGCAGATTAACCCCGGCCGGCTGTGCCTGTTCCCACCTTGCCCACAAGTCTGGCCCCCAAGTTCCAGGGGCCCAGGAGGCTCTTCAAGGGACCAAAGGGGTGCCCCTGCCCCTCCTAGCTAGGCCTGCGACAGCCTCTAGACCTTACCATGCCCTCCATGCCATGGGGCAGCAGGAGCACGATGCCATTGTGCCGCACCCACTTGGCCTGGCCAGTGCTGATGAACTGGTCAATGATGCACTGGGCCGTGTTGTGGAAGTCACCAAATTGAGCTTCCCAGAGGACCAGGGCATTGGGGCTGGCCATGGCATAGCCCAGCTCAAAGCCTAGGCAAAGGACACCAAGAGAGAGCTCAGTACGATGTCGCCAAGCAGCAGTGGTTCCAGTTAAACCCACCCTTCCCCTCAGTATATGCTACTAGTCCTAACCTGGCCTTCCCAATAGGCCAGAGTGAGCCAGAGGCTCACTGGGCCACAGAGGTCTGGATGTGTCTTCCTGGATGTGGAAGCATGCTTCTCTTTTTTTGGTTTTGCTTTATTTTTGAAACAGACAATATAACACCCCTGGCTTTCCTAAATTCACTTTGTAGACTAGGCTGGCCTTGAACTCACAGAGATCAGCCTGCCTCTCTCTCTGGAGTGCTGGGATTAAAGGCGTGCGACACCACACCTGGTGGAAGCACACTTTTCTTACACCATATGCTGCCACGTTTGGTCTTATGTGGCTCAGGAGCCAAGTCTAAAAACAACTTGGGGACACCACACAGAACCATCAATCAAAAAGACCCCTGAAAATATGTACGGAGTTCCCGAGAAAGGGCAGGCACAAGCCCAGAGGCACCTCCCCACGTGTGGCGCTGAACCCCAGGAAGAGGAAGTGAAAGGGGAAGTATGTTGGCTTCAGGTAAACTGAGGGGAAGCATGTCCCTGTGGAGTCACAGCCTAACCTCAACACAGGGCTCTGGGGGTGCAGGACAGAGAAGATAAGAAGGGCTGAAGAGCATGTAAGTCAGAGACAGGCTCAGCACCAGGCAGTCAACAGCTACATGCCGCTGTGGACTCTACTGGACTTCCTGTCTGGACACTCTATGTTTGGTATCCAGGAAAGGATTTAGGTGTCAAAGAGAAAACAAAGCAACATCCCCTTCCCGAAAATGAGATGCCCATTAGACTACGTGAAACGTGATCTCACCTCCCAAATGTCCCTAAAAATGGTCCAACCACAGTTCCTTAGGACACCCTAGTATCTGCTCTCCCTTTCTCCCAGCATCTCCGAGATTGCCTGCCCTCCCAGACCCAGAGGCACCCCACCCACCTAGAACTCCATACTCTGAGAGGGAGCTATTACACACAGTATAGGGGGCCTGGTCAGGCCACAGGTGGTTCATAGGGACACACGTTCTCCGGTCAACTTCCTGGTCATGAAGAACATGGTGCCGGTGGCTGGGGAGAGAAATCGGGACAGGAAGAAGAGCAGGTAGACTGTCATCTACTCCAGACCTGGGCAATAGCAGGTAGACAGGTCCTGTTATTGTCCCCCAAAAACCTATAAGATCTTATGGACTGGTCACACCAAAGAGGATGCACAGCAACATTCTCTTTCCCTGCTGTGTACTGCTGAGTTAGGAAAACCATGGGCTCAGTGAAGACAAGACAGTGACTGGGAGGTCAGGGTCCTTGCCTGCCTCAGCCTCACCTGAATGTGCCCCTCTCCACATCCTGGCCACTAAGCCGCACGTGGATACCCTCCTTTAGCAGTGAACCGAAGGCCATGTACTCTGCCAACGCCCAGTCCACTGAGCGCTTCTTGGTCATGTCTGCACGGCCACGCAGGATGCGAGAGAGACCTGTGAGAAAGGCCGCCCGAGAGTTCAGCCACCGGCCTGGATGGCTGAAGCACTAGAGCCCGGGGGTTGAGTGCTCAACAGAAAGCAAAGTCTTTAGGTGGGTTCCTGCGGCCTCTCCTCCCCTGACCGCAGCCACACCAGGGCTGATCTGGGATTCCCTACAAAGGAGGAAGCTGTAGTGGACTGGGTCAGGGTGCTCTATGACAATCCCATGGAGGTCTGTCCCTGCTCTCCAGAAGAGGGGACCAAGGTTAATGCCACACACCCAGCAAGAGCCCAGCAATGTGCACAGAACTCAGCACTAACCCTTGGTGCCATCAGTGGGTACCTCAAGCACACTGGGAGAGTTGTGCTCCCAGAAGCTATCTGGAGGAGACACAGACATCCTACCATAGCCACGAGGCCCCAAGCTTCTCAAACAGAAGCTACTGTGGCCACAGCTAAGGGGCTGGAGTTAGTGACCACCTACTAGCTAGGCTCACAAGCCAGGAACTCATGGGGCTACCCTTTGGTATAGTTCTGAGTTAGGGGCACAGCAGAATTCTTCCTATATTCCAGGTTCTCCTCTATACCCTCCATAAATGCCCCTGCTTCCCTGTTCTCCTTACATGGTCCAGGAATACACTAGAAACTGCCTTTGACAGATTCAAGGTACCAATCTAAGACTACACCCTGACACCCAGTTGGAATGTGGTTTTCTTAAGTGCCTAACTTCCCAGATCCAGTGGAGAGGAGCTAGTAACATAGGAAGGGGCCCACATGAGGCTTTGAGAACTGAACAGGACACCAAGAGGTTAAACAGGGAAATTCCACAAGCTTTGTCCCCGCTTAGTATCCCAACAAATCTCCCGGCAGGGCACAGTCTCAGCTCGGAGAGTGGTCCTGTTGGAGCTTGCACGGCAGCCTTACCTGTGTGGATCTTAAAGTCCTCCAGGGGCACAGAGCTGGCCACATTGCCAATGTGGGTCAGCATGTCCTCGGGGATGCCTGTGGTTGGGCATGTCATGCTCTTGGGCTCTCCATCCACATTGAAGAAGCCTGAGGGGACAGAATCTATGCAGACACTGGTGGTGGGACTTTTGACAGTCCTGGTCAGTTTTCTGTGCCAGAACAGGAAAGCTGAAATTCCTTCCCTCCGAGGCGCATGGGAATAGAATATGTGCTCTGGGGCCTGCCTCAGCTGAAGACTCACCTATACCTGCCCCAGCACTCCCCCGAACCCTGGGGTCATAGCTGACTCAGCTTATCCCCAGCAGAGGGGCCCTCTGGATAGATACCCCAGTACCTCCCACCCCCACCCCTGGCAAGTCACAGGTGGCCACACTTGCTCTAATGTCACCTCCTCCATACTGGCCTGCCTCTACCTGCAGGAACAGCTCACACCTGCATGGCAGGGACAAGTATCAGCCTCTAGCTCCGCAGCAACTGTTTCCCAGAGCCATTGCATTGTTCCTTGCCAATGAGGAGGGTCACCGAGTCACATGAGCCCCACTCACCAGGCCAGGGGGAGTCTAGCCAGTGCTTTATATGCAGGATCTTTTTATCCTTGGACCTGCCATATGCCTCCTCACAGATCCGGTCGTATTTGGCAATTTCTTCCTGGAATTGAGAGGAAGGCGTGGGCAGACAGTTGACATCCTGGGCATCCAAGACGGTCAGTCAGCCCTGCTCTTCATCACCAACTTCTAGAACTTTCTTGGTTCATAGGGATGCCATGGTCAGAGGCCTGGGCAGATACTCCAAAGTCTGATGAGCCTGAGCATGCTCAGTAAGGAGATCCAGGGAGATAGAGCAGGGACTCGGACCTTGTTTTCAGATGTTCTGTTCATAAAGGCAGAAGGACTAACGTGTCTATAGACAATTCCAGGCATGAATCTAGCACAAGGATACCTCTTAGAGAACCCTAAAGAACACCCCTGCAGAAAGACCCCTTTCCTGTCTGAAACTTGGTTTCTCCCCGTCATGTCACACACCCGGCTATAACCATATCCTTAATTCCTCATGCCCTGTTAGAACCAGGGACTTCCAGAAACAAGGAACACCAGCTACTCCTTTAAATCTACAATGTCTAGCTAGCACTGGGCTGATGTCATCTGCAGCCATCCCATGTTCCCAGCCTGTCCATCTGAGATCTGTCCCAATGCCCAGAAGTCCCACCTACCTACCTCAAACTCCTGTAGAGTGACCGTGCCCTCGGCAATGAGCTTGTCCGCGTACTTCTTCAACACGGGTACCTGTTTGTGGATCTGCTTGTACATGAGCGGCTGTGTGAACATGGGCTCGTCCATCTCATTGTGGCCACGCCGGCGGTAACAGACCTGCAGGGGCAGCCAGGTTGGGTGCTCAGTGTACACGCAGGCAGTGCACCATCTGAAGCACCCTGAATAAGCAACTCTCGCCTGTCACCAAATGAATGTTCCATGCCAAGGCCTTTGCACAGATGGTTCTTGATGACACTAACCCTCTGTCTCAAAGAACTAGCCCTTACTGAGGATGTGACTAAAGACCTAGCCAGTGTGGCATATTGAGATGGGTCATCAGCAATTCTCTGACCCCAGCACCCTCAAATACTCAAAGCTTGTTCATCAAAGCAGAAAGAGCCCCCTTCCTGGCTCTAGCCCCAGTACCTCCAAAGCACCTGGTTTGTTTGGTACCAGCAAGAATGGGCTACTACTAAGCCTGCAATAGCAACAGTACCCTCAAACACACCTGACTTTCTTGGCAAGACCAGAATGGGCTACTCACTCCATCCTTGGCTCTAGCACCACCAAATACCCCCAGCATACCCAGCATAGCAGGGATAAATCATCCGCCCCAGCCCTGCCTTGGCCTCTGTCAGTGCCCCAGGCCCACCAGGTCCACGACAACATCTTTGTTGAAGGTATTCCTCCACTCAGCCGCCACACTGCACACGTAGATCACGGCCTCCGGGTCATCTGCGTTCACGTGGAAGATGGGTGCATTGACCACCCGTGCAACGTCAGTGGGGTAAGGCGAGGAGCGAGCCATTCGGGGGTCTGTGGTAAAGCCAATCTGAAAGGGCAAGTGAAGCCAGATGTGCACCCCCTGTGGACTTTTTGTTTGTTTTTGTTTTTTTATAACAGATTTCTATGTGTAGCCCTACTGGCTGTCCTGGAACTTGCTCAGGTCAAAGGCCTGGGGGAGGAGCCTACTGGGGTACCTAGGACATACAGGGGACGCGAAGGGGCAACAGTGAATAAGTCCTTGGTCAGATATGACTGCAGTGGCTATGGGGTGGCAGTGGTGGTGGCAGCTATGGCAGTGGCAGCGAGGAAGCCGAGCCTCTTCTCTACTGTCCCTTTGCTGCATGGGCATCCGATCTAGCAGAGTGAACTACAGTGCTCTGGGCAAGGCATTCCCGTTCCCAACTTCGGCGTGCTCATCTATAAGGCAGTCTTATTAAAGTCCTGCCTCCCAGCAAAAATCAAGAAAGATTAAATGCTGCTGCAAATGCGGTAGAGAACACAGGGTTTCTAGCTGTATTAACCTCAGCTGCCCGGAAAGAAAGGGACGCGGCTGCCAGCTAAGACCAATGTGCTGAGGGGAGCCCAAGGTCACCTACGGCTACTGTCCTGGCCGCCTCCTCTATGCTGCTACATGTGGGTATCTCCAGATACCTGTGAGGATTTTTTTTCCGGACCCCCCCCATACAAAACTCTATAGTATTTGCATAGACTCTATATGTTACTATACCTTTAATCATTACCGAAGACTAGGTATGTATGCAAATAGTCACTATACATAAACTGCAGAGGACAAGAACATAAAAAAGCCTGCTTGTGTTTCGTACAGGTTTATTTTTTGTTTGTTTTTCCCTGAATACTTTGTGTGTGTGTGTGCGTGTGTGTGTGTGTGTGTGTGTGTGTATGTGTGTTTGGTGGGGGTGCTTGGGCCAAGGCATGCATATCTAGGCAAGCACTCTCTTTGAATTTTCTGAGACAGATCTCACTATATAGCTCAAACTGTCTATGTAGCCCAGTGCTAAAATGACAGGCACGTAGCACCATACCTGATCTGAATATTGTGGATCCACAGTCAATTGAGCCTATGGATGTATATCCTCCAGCTATAGTGATTACAAAACTATCTATAAATGCATACAGATGTGTGTTCAATACATATATGTATTTCTTATGTCTCTACCAATTCTTTAGGCCAGGACACAGGGCTGGGTCGGGTTCCCTGCCTAAGGTTACATCCTGAGCTAGGAATCATGTTTTCTACCTGAGGTCATGTGTGTTGGGAAGATGCGGGACAGTGGGATGAACACCAGGGCTGGCTCACTTTCCCACCAATCCACAGCCTGGACTTATAGAAATAGGCATATAACCCGGCATGGAGCCCACACCCTTACCTGGTTGTTGACCACAACATGTACTGTGCCATTGGTGGTGTAGGAAGGCAGGTCACTCAGATGGAAGGTCTCATAGACAACACCCTGGCCAGCGAAGGCAGCATCCCCATGGACCAAGATGGACATGACCTGCATGGCAGGGTATAAACCAGCAGGATCCTGTATCCCAGCCTAGGAAACCCACCCTACTTCCTGTTCCATGGAGACCCAGTATCCAAGTCTTCAGTATCTAGTCTCTCAAAAGCTGACCTTTAGATGCTACCCTAACCCTCTGGACCCAGACAAGCTCACCTTCCTACCCTGGGCATCCCCACGGTAGAACTGTTCTGCTTTAGTCTTCCCCTGTACCACAGGGTCCACAGCTTCCAGATGGGAAGGGTTAGCTACCAGTGACAGTGTGATGTTCCTGTTGGTGACACGGTTGATCCTCTCATGGTACATGCCCAGATGGTATTTGACATCACCAGAGCCCTGAGGATAAAGGTGGGGTAGGATGAACCTAACACCTGCCTTGGCCAATGAGGGGCAATACAGGAGAGGGCTGAGCCAACCTGCCAGGCTTCTTGGAATGTACCACAGCTCAATGGCTACCTTACTCCTCACACCAATGAAATCAAATGCATAGACGTAGTGGAGGATGTTTTAGAATCTAGGAGTAGAGAAAACTTACTTTCTAAACAATATATAAAGTCCTTCTGCAGTAAGACAGCTAAGCCAGGACAAATCTGCCATTAGCAAGGGGGAGAAAATCCAGGCACACCAAAGGGGGAGGCAAACTGATAAGTCAAACGCAGGGCAAGAGCTAATTGCCCTCAATATGCAAAACGGCTTTGCAAAGTAGAAAAGCCGAGGTTCCAAAGAGCCAAGAAAAATGAACAAAAGCTATGGAAAGGACTTTACACAAGAGATTCAAAATACTCAGCTGACTCATATCAAAAGACATGTTACAAATAAATCATTTTGTACCTATCCAATTGGCAAAGAAGAACAAAAACAACAACAAAAAGACACAGCCTTGGGAGGCCCGTGCTGTGGGTGGGCCCGTGGGAAGCTCGGTGGTGCCTGCTCCTTGTCCAGGTTACTGCACTTCTCAGATACCACCTGACCACAGTCACATGCTCACTAAAAGGGTGAGGATGCTCGCTACAGCAAGCAGAGTCCTGGCACAGAACACTGCAGGAGCAAGAAGCCAATAAACCAAGCTCGTTACGTGCCGACATGGAACGATGATGACTTCGTGAGTCAAACAGCCAGGTACCTAGAGTTCCCCAAGCTGTTCTCATGGCTCCTGGACAAAAATACATGTGTCTACAGAGAACATGCCTCACCACAGACGTGAGCAAGCACACACAGATGTGTCACAAGAATAAAATCTCATGGACTTGTGCCTATTCTATGGAAGAACAAAGGCTCACAGGTTTGAAGGTGACTGAGAGCCATGAAGATCAGGAAGATCCTGGGTTAGAAGCCAGGGATGTGGACCTTAGGCCTACTCTGGTACCCTGTGATAGATGTTCTTCGACCAGTTACTTTAACCAACCAAATACCTATGCTGGGTGCTAGTGCTTTGGAAACAAAGTTCTTCCCTTATTCTTGAAAGGAAAACAAATGTACATGTAGATGTGAATGGACACATGGGTTTACACACACACACACACTCACAGACACACACACAGGCACACCCACAAACACACACTCAAGGCACACACACACAGACATGCTTATACACACACTCATAGACACACACATACTCACACACACAGGCACACACACAGACATAGGTGCACACGTGCACAAAGACATACACACAGACACTGAGGCACACACACATGCATACACACACACACACACACACACACACACACACACACTGAGGATGAAAAGGTCAGAGAAAAACAAAGGGAACAGAAGAGCAACAGACAGACAATGTCCAGATTAGGAAATTCAGGCAGAGCCTTGAACGAGGCAGAGGAGAGGCAAGGAGGCAGTAGGGCTGAGGGCTTGGCATGGCCAGGAGCCTCAGTGGCATGCAAGCCACAGGGTGGGAGCAAGAAGACATGTCCTTGACAGGTTAATGGGTACAGGAAGCCATCAGCCCACTCACGTCTCTCCGGCGCCAACAAGCCATTCCAGGGTGATAAAGGGACTGTGGGCACAAAGCCTCAGCAACAAAATCTCAAGAGAGAAACTGCTAGGAAGCCCCTGTGCACTTCTCTGAGCCTTGGTTTCTCTAGCTGGAAACAGCGAGGTTGGCCTGGACTATCCAATGCAGCACCCAGTCCCCAAAGCCTCAGGGACCTTCTGCAAATACCCCAGCCCCTGCCGCTCTTCTTCACATTTATTCAGCTCCATGTCTGTTGGTCTGGAAGCTCAAGCCCCAAACTCTCCCAGTCCACCTCCCAAACACCAGGCCCCTCTGGGGTGCCCCAGGGCCAGGGTATGTCGCCCACCTCATCCGCTGCTTCCAGCTTGGGATCAAACTGACAGAAGATCTGCTCCAGGTCCTTGCGGATCACGTTGGCCAGCACATTTAGCCTGCCCCTAGGACCAGAATGTCCTGGGCTGTTAACTGATACCTGGCCACCTTCCTATACTGGCCAAGTACAGCCACACCCCCTACCTGCCATGGGACCTATCAGAACTCTTCCTGCTGGAGCCCTGGTCAAGCCCAACCCTCCAGTCCTGCCTTAGTCTATACTGGGCTCAGGAGTAGTTCCAGTCAGCCAGCTTTCTTCAGGGGGACTCCCTGCAACACTAGTGATTTAGAAAGCCTTCTGGGGAGGGGCAGGAAGCCACCGAGTCACCTAGCATGTCCCCACTCATTCCCCCCACCAATGAACCAACAACCCATTACCTTGGCATGTCCCCCCATGAACTTAATCTACTAAGAGTTGCTCTAGCCCAGACAGCAGCAGCTCTGAGCAGGATGGGGCAGAAGGGACTCAGGTTGGGGGGAACACTGAAGGGAAAGTGTGGAAGTCATGGACCAGACTCTTTAGCCCAGCCTGAACTTCCTATTCGAGGGAGTTGCTGCAGGGTGGGCACCAGCCTGATAGGAATACACAAGTAACTTGAAACTTACCCAAGAGCCCATTAGTTTCAGATCAACAACAACCCCAAGTCTGACTCCCAGCTGCACACAACAGCAGGAAGGGAGAGCTCCCTCCAGGACAGTCACCCTCACACTTCCCCCCACCCCCTGCCATGGAACCTAAGGAGCATTCCTCAGCTGCTCTGGGCAAAGCTCTCCACAGCCCAAAGGTTACCATTCACACTGGTGAGGCCTGCACCGGCCCAGGATGGCCCCTCTGCTCATAGAGCCCTCCAGGCAAACACCCACCCATCACCATCTCACAGATGTTTGAGCCCTCCGTATCCAGGTGCCATCTTCGCCTGTGTGCTCCATGCCACCTTGGCTACAGGATCAGGTCTGCCTAACTTCCCACCAGACACTGAGTATTTCCAGGCCCCTCAAAGGACCATGACAGTCAAACCTCAGAACCCTGGCAGGCCTGCCAAGACAGAAACTCTTCACACCATGAATCTAGAGTCCTTAAGGCAATGCAGCCCTGTGCCAGCCCAACCACAAGCAGCTTTCCAGACTACAACAAGGCTGTCTCACAGATCACAGGGAACGAAATTTGGAAGTCTTCATCAAGGAAAACATGGGGTCAACTACAGCTAGACCGCCGACCTCCAACCCATCTCTGCAGACCTACGTTCAAGGGATGCGAACACAGGGCCACCTACTCTCACACCCCTGAGCACACTCCCTTGACATCCCCTCATTCTAAGGACTTTCTAGTAGAATGTGTCTCAGTCTGAGGTCCTGAAACTCCTGGAGAAAGCAGCAACATGCCAAAGAATCTAGCTGGGCCCCGGCCGTCTGTGGCTTTGGCCAAGCATTTGGCTCTTGCTGTAATGAACAGCCCAGACGACGGGCCCTGAGAACCTATCAAGTTCCCTGCCTCTTCCCTCAAGTCCCACCAATGCCCCTCACCCTGACTTCCACCTCCTCTCTCTCCTCAAGGCACAGGGGCTGGAGTGTCCACAGTGGACCTACCTGTGTGGCATCCCCAGAATGACGTTTTCAATGCCCATCTCACTAGATTTGTCGATAATGGTCTTAAGGGCAGGGATCATGACCTCACAGCCTTCTAGGCCAAACCGCTTCTCTGAAGACCACTTCCTAGCCAGGAAGTCTTCAAACCTGTCTGGGGAAAAGGGGAGGAGAAGGGAAAGAATAGAAAAGGAAGGTAGGGATTCCTGGGGGCTTTTCACAAGCTCTGGGAGCTGAATGCCCAGGACAAAAGGACAAAGCCACCTCCTTCTGTACAGTCCAGAACCCACACTAAACACCGCGTCACACTCACCCAACAAGAAGCACATGGCAGAGCAACCTGAAAGTCTTCCCCAAACCTTAGCTGGCACCCATTCCCAGATACCTTTTCATGCCAAAGATCTCTACGAGGCCACCTTTCAATATTCCTGCCCCGCCACCCTCCTGCTACCATGTAAGCCCCAAACACTTCTATCCTACTAAAGTCTAAGCTGAGCCCATGCTCCACTGCTCAGAAAGTCACGAGCCAGATGCACGGCCAGGCCCCTGCAGCTCTGGAAGGTCCCTTCTTCCAAGTCACCAATAGGTAGCGTTCCACTGCCCTGCCAAGGATGCCATCACGCTCACCCATGCCAGGGACAGTGCAGAGACAGCATTCTGTCACGCCATTCCCATAGCCACACTCTTGTTATTTCTGCCCATGCTCAGTGTGACCTCTGCTGCAGTATTTCTCTGGAGTCCCAACCCTGCCCACCAATGTGACTCTGATGGTCAAAGTAACTGAGCATGTCATCCTGATGCTTCGCCTAAGGGCTTCTTTGGGCCTCCAGCAGCGGGAGCAAGTGGCCTGCTTTCCCTTGCTAGGCGTCGCTAGTTTCCCAACTAGGGTACCAGGCGTGCCTCTCCAGCCATGCAGGCTGTCCATCAGGTGGTGCTGACCTCATGGAGCGCACCAGCCTGGCCAGCAGGGTCCGCTTCTCCTCGCTGGAAAACTGCATCACACCGGGAGTCTCAAATTTCTGTCGGATCCACTGGCACTGCTCCACATCATTAATAAACATGAACTCCAGGCCAATGTGCTGGCAGTAGGTGCTCTAAGAGGGACGGGGAAACGTCTATGAGGAACCAGCAAGAAGGGTGACAGGCCCAGAGTCTGAGACTAAGCAGGAAGCACCCCCTCCCTCCCCATATGCTCAGAGTGCCAGAGCTAAGCCAGGCATGCCTTCCTCCTGGGCTCACCTCCAGGCGACGAATGATCTCTCGCAGAGAGAGCATGTTCTCCGAGCCCCCAATGAAAGTCGTGGTTGGCAGTTGGAACTCTTTATCCAGATCAGCCTCCTGCAGGTCGTAGAAGGCTGGGAAGGAACCCAAGGCAGCAGAGGAGGAAACAATGGAGTTGGGTAGGGGATGGAGAGCACCGTAGCACGACCTGCTACTCCCGCCCTTCAGGCCTGTCTACAAGCCCTGACCATTCAGGGAGGAGGAGGAAGGATGTGCACCCAGCTGCTGCCATGACAGTGGGTTTGGGGAAGTGGTGAACCTATTGCAGGTGGGAACATGGCCCTTTGGGGGCACTGGGTAGTAGTAACTGGAACAGGCAGAAAGAGCCACATGGGCCCAGGGGATCCTCACTGGCACCAGCTAGTATGGCACTGCCAGGCTGACAGGGAAGGTGACAACTCTTACCCAATTTATCAATGGTTGTTATCAAGTCTGAGGGCACAAAGGAGTCCAGGTCTGCATCCAGGATGCCCAGGGGGTCCAGCTGGGCCACATGGTGGCCTCGGATCTGGGAAAAGGGGAAATAGCAAGGCTGGACAGATCTTTAGCCCCACCCGACTTCCAGCTTCAGAATTTCAAGCTGTCTGCCACACATCCTACTGTGCTGTCGCCCAAGAATCCCTGATGACAGGCGACAAGAGCTCCAGTTCTAAAACACAACACAGGCAGGGCTGGCAAAAAAAAAAAAAAGCAAAAACCTATACAGGAAGTTGGACACTACACACACCATTAGTAAGTGTGATTTTCCAGAAACCTCCAAAGGGTCTGGCATATGAACTAGGAAAATACACACAACAGTAAGGAAAATTCCCATCTGCTGTTGTGAAACCACTTCCATGATTTCCCACGCACTTGGCATGTACACACATGATAATAATAAAAATTAGTAAGGAAAAATTTAGAAGATTGATTACCATTTTAAAAATTAATACATATCGGCATTAGAAGAAATCAAGCTAAAAAGAATCCATGAAGCAAGAAAAATTATTGTACATAGAGATGGAACAATATAGGAACTGTAAAAACTGGATTGAAAGAATAAGATTTCAAAGAACCAGACTTTTAAGAATAGCTTGTTAGTAGTGCACACCTTTAACCCCAGCACTAAGGAGGCAGAGGCAAGTGGATCTCTGTGAGTTTGAGGCCACCCTGGGGTCTACAGGGTAAGTTCCAGGACAGCCAGGGCTACACAGAAAAACTCAGTCTTGAAAAGCCATGGGAAAAAAAGAATATCTTATTTTGAAGATTTGACTAAGAAACTATATTTTAATTATGAATTATAGTTACAAAACTAAATTAAGATTTAAACACTAATAGTAAGATGTAGCAAACAGTAATATTTCCACAGCAGCATGGCTATGCAGAGAAGAATGATTCCATTTGGCCAGTGGAATAGTCCCTCAAGACAAACAGAACTACAGGGGAAAATTCCTACACTCTGCTGTTGCCAATCAGTAGCAACAGTGGACATTGTTATTCTAAGACTGTGGTGTGGGGGCTATGAAAACATCACATAAGCCACTGCACTGGCATCTCTGAGAACATTTATTGTTGGCATCTTTGAAAGGAGATGGTGCCATAAGACGGATGAGGTCAAACCCTTAGTCCTACATTTGAAGTATAAAGCTTCATCAGAATAAATCCATAATGCATGTTATCTTTCTAAAAAGAATACACACTTCCCAGCTCTGATCATTGCAATTGACAAGACTTATAGAGAACATTCTCAGAACTCCCTGGAAGCCTGGATGATTCTGGAAGGGGGAAAAAATATACAACTATTCCAGTTATTTTTCTGCTGTTGTAATAAAACACTGATCGAGACCAATTTGGGGAGGAAAGGGTTATTTGGCTTACAGGTTACAGTCCATTATGAAGAGAAACTGAGAGCAGGAATTCAAGGCAAGAACAAGGAGGCATAAATGAAGCAGAAACCAAGGGAAAGATCCAAGGATAGGAGGACTACCACTCACTGGCTTGCTCAGCTATCTTACTTATACAACCCAGGCCAACTGCCTAGAAGAGACACTGCCCACTGTAAGCTGGGCCCTCGTACATCAATTAGCAATTAACAAAATGTTCCATAGACATGTTCACAGGCCAATCTGATCAAGGCAATTCCTCAATTGAGGAATTCCCAGGTGTGTCAAGTTGACAACTGAAGCTAGCTATGACAAAGCCTGACTTGGGGAATCTTATTAGATCAGAGAACAAAGGGGTGCTGACCACTGCCAGGGTTGGGAATAAAGACACATTGTAAGTATGGCGGGGGAGAGAGGGGGAAGGAAAGGGAGACAGCAATTTATAACAGAATAAAATCCATCTAATATGTTAAGTGTGTTCATTAATGAGAAACTATAAAAAGTTGGGGGCTGGAATGGTGGCTCAGTGGTTAAGAGCTGCTCTTCCAGGGGACCCAGGTTCAAGTCCCAGTACCCACATGGCAGCTCACAACTGTCTGTAACTCTCGTTCCAGGGAATCTGGCACCCTCACACAGACATACATTCAGACAAAACACTAATGCACTTAAAATAAAAATGAAAAGAATAAAGTTCAGTATGGTGGTGCACACCTGTAATCTTAGCAATTGCTGAGGCAGGAAGACCATGAATTCAAACCCAGCCTAGTCTGTAGAGAGAGACTATTGGGGGCATGGGAGGGAGGAGGGTGATGACAACATTCACCGGTTACTTATGAAGGATGCGCACAACATCTTATTTCTGAAAATCAGTCAAGGGTTAAAGTGCCTCCCCCAACCCTGCCTTGGCTTTGAGATGCACCCACAAAATGTACAGCGGACAAAGGGAGCTGTCCCACGCTGAGTGCCTCAGGTAGAAGGAAAGCTAGACAGATACCACTTACCATCCTTGGTGGCTCACTGCAGAAGTGCCCATCTCATCCCCACCAAAAAGCTGAGTGGGGGAAATCAAGTCCCCACTGGGTGAAGCCTCAAGAGCACAATACACATTGGCACAGACAAAGGGACCGGAGAAATGAGGCTATGGGGATGGCTCAGGCAACCTCTCCAGGAAAACCACCACAGTTCATTTCACAAACATTGGCAAGAAATACAATAAACGGTGACGGAACTGCAGAGTGCAGGAGACACGTCAGTCATCGCAACATGTGGTCTTATTGTGATCTCGCTTCAAATAGGCAATGCCTGAATCCAGAGGTTCCTGCATCTGGTACTGGCTAACTGAAGAAAAAAAAAAAAGATCAAGCCAGATACGGTGGCACATGGCTATAATCTCAGCGCTTGGGAGAAGGTGGCAGAAGATCAGGCATTGAAGGTCATCCTTAGCTACAGAGCTAGTAGCCAGATGTGCTACAGGACAATATGGACTAAAGAGATGGCTGAGTCCTCTGCAAGTTTAAATCCCCAGCACCCACACAAACAACTAGGCATGGTTTCCCATGCCTGTAACCTCAGTTAAAGCCAATGGAGTCAGACGGATCCCTCAGGGTTTGCTGGCTAACCAACTTAGCCAAAACAATAAAGCTCTGGCTCAAGGAGAGACACTGTCTCATGGGAATAAGACAGAGAGGAAGAGGAAGACAGCAGACATCCTGCTCTGGCCTCACCAACACACACACCTACACACTCACATGCAAGTACCAGACATACACAGATGCTAAAGGACTAAGAACTATGCTGGCATAAGACCAGATAAAGGCCCTCCAGTAACATCCCAGACGTCAATCTCCATACAATATGGTTCTAGTTGATGTTGCTTGTTCTTATCAAGATCAATCATGAGGTCACACCTTCTGCATCTTTCACCCAGTCAAGAAAACACAATGAACTGGAAGATATTTTGGAAATCCTTGGGACCAGTAGGATTTGGCATTTCACCCTCTTGATTTAGGGATATTTACAGGTATAATGAGATATGTTGGAGACAGGACCCAAGTCTAAACATGAAATTCGCTTATGGTTTCACAAACACCTTACATGCAGAGCTGCATTGTGGTTTTGTGCAATGGCCTCGGGATGCCTGTGTTTTGACTACAATTCATCACATAAAATTAGGTGTGGAATTTTCCACTTCTGATGTCACATTGATCCTCAAAAAAATCTCAGACTTTGGAGTTCTTTGGACTTTTTTTTGAGGTTTTTTTGTTTTGTTTTGGATGCTCTACTGGTCCAACAATCACTATGCTGCCAGGAGCCCACTGCCCATGGGTTCTCAGGCTAGTTAGACCCCCTGAGACACCATTTCATCTCATACTCCCACACAGAGGGTGCCGAGTGGGAGATAGCACTGTTGTTTCCATTTGCCAATGCCCCGGTGTTCCCAGGCCCATGTAGCAGCTCGCTGCTCCCTCTCACCAAGTCTCTTCAGGGCCCAGGATCCCAAGCATCACCCTGTGCATGTGACATTTCCCCTGTGAAATGCCTTCTACCACCAGTTCCCACAGATCTCCTCAATGACTGAGCCTGTTATGACATCAGCACCAGTGTGGCCCTCCAATTAGTGTGTTCTGTCAAGAACATGGATCATCACCAAGACACACTGTCAACGACTGGGCCCAGCCTAGGGATCCAGTGTGAAAGAGTCCGAGCCTTCCGAATGAGCAGCTGGTGGGGGAGCCGTGTTTGGTAAATTATTGACTCATCCCATCTTCACTAACGGAGCTCCTGCTGTAAACAGTCCCTGTTCCCTGGAATGCTGACTAGAGAATGGCTACCAAGCGTCAGAGTGTTCCACAGTCACTTAACAATAAATGCAATTGATTACCTACTAAGTGTCCCTCTAGGCACTCAGGGCATCGTGTGTGCGAGGTGGACACAGCATGGGGAAACAGACAAGCCAGCAAACACATTCTATGAGCTCTAAATGGCCTATGACAAGGCTGCTTCTCAATGGAAGTGTCAGCAGAGCTCAGCCTCCTGCTTCTCTCACCTACTGCACCCTCCCCATACCCTCCTTGCCCAGGCCTCAATAGATAGATCACTCTCACCTGGTAGGCACGGATCAGGGACTGTACTGCCAGGTGGTCTTCTACCAGCTTGCTGGTCTTGGTGCAACTTGAGACTGATGGCCTGATCTCGTGGATGACGGCAGAGGGCTGTGGCTGAGCAGGACCCAGAGAGGCTTCCTTACTAGCTTTCTGGAAAAAGCTGTCCCAGGACTGGGCAGGGAGAAAGAAAGACCCCAGCCAGGTCAGGACGTGAAGAGCTGCCATCCCCGAGGCACCTGGTGCTCTTGGGAACCATGGTGCTCAGGGTGTCCTAGAGGCTCAATTCAGGGACCCCCTACCAGCCCAGGGCTCTCACCCATTGCCCAGGATGCAGCACCTGGGTGAAGATTCAGCTACAACAGGGACTTCTGCCCTGAGGGAAATCTGTCCTTGCACACTGGGTTGCAGGTCTTAGGAGATGGCAGGATAGTGGGCACGATCACGAGATCTATGCATACGTTATTGTTTTGATTTCTTTGAGACAATAATCCTACTACTGGCAATTTATCCACAAATGTATATACACACAAGTGTGTCCAGGTGTTTCCTTCATGGTTGTCTATAAAAATGGTGACGTCCAAACAACCTGAATGACTATCAATAAGCAACTGGCTAAATAAATGATTGCAGAAGCTGAACAGCTATGCAGTCTGCAGTAAAAAGGTGCATCTGTTAGGGTGGATACAGGATACTTAGTACCAACACTAAGGGAGGACAAGCAGAAGAGGACCTGTGGCCCAGCTGCTTCACAGAGAAGCAAGACCAGGCATGCATACAGACACTTCTGGGCTCTCGGAGAGTAAGTCCTGGGAGAAGCCTGTGTCACATGCGTGAGGCCTCAGGTCCCATTCTCAGCCCAGAAAAACACTGTTACCCTCTACTCAGTCCCCTATAGTGCCAGTGGGAGAATTTGTCAACAATCCTCATGGAAAGCAATGTGACAATACATACCAAAATTGCACACATATATACCCTTGGATGGAAGAAAACTCTTCCTACAGCCAGCTGTGTGCACGCAGACAAGTACACTGTGCAGTACTGTTCACGACAATCAAGACAGGAAATGGACCAGAAGCTTGTTACTGGGGGCAGGGTGGCATCCATGTGATAGAATGTTCCACAGGTGGAAATAAACAAGCAATGGGGCTCTTCATGCACGGACATAGAAAGAGCTGAAAGCGCCAATCAAAGCCAAAGAACCCAACAGGACTGCCGCCTGTCACTTTGGTGGAAAAGAGGGGAAAATTCCGTTATCTTTACAAAAAGTTTACATAAAGAAAAATCTCAGAAAGAGAAGAAACTAAGAATAAACCACGTGGTAGGCTGGGAGGGACCTCTGAGTCTGGAGCATGTGACTGTTACTGGCCTCCCACTCCATCTTTAGTTGCCAATGGGTATGAGTTTATCAGACGATATATCTATAGGCATTTCTTAGTTTCATCTCAGGAGCCATCTGGAAAGAGCTCAGCATAACCAGGGAGGACTGGTCTCGGGCGTAGAACCACCTCCCACCAGTTTCATCAGCAAGAACGCAAGAGGCCTCTCCCTTCTTCCCCACACAGATACAGAGGGACTGAGGTCATGGCTGCTTCCCAGCAATCCTGCATGCCACCACACACCCCAGCAGCTTCTCACCCATGAAATGCAGAAGGCAGATGCCAACCTTGTGAACACTCTGTGGGTTTTCCAGCCAGGCAAAGTACATCTCCTCCACGTAACTGGAGCTGACTCCACTTCTGCTGCTGGGAACGGTGGTCGGTGGCCCAGAGGACATCCTGTGCCCACTGAACACTGGGATGTCCCGTGTGGCCAGGAGCCTCATGGCCTGTGGTCCCAACCTGAACGGCAGCAGCCTCAGCTGACTCATTCTGAGCATGGACAATGAAGAAGAGGCCAGGCACAAATCACAGGACGAAGTCAAGAGGAAGCTTGTGCAAATTCACTCTTAGCATATATGGTCCTGCTAGATGGTGGCCCCAGACTAAGCCAAGGTGAGACACAGGTAACACACTCTCTTCTACCTTCATTTCCTAGAGGGAGGTTTTGGCTCAGCAACCTTCTCCAGTGTTCTGAACCCCAGTGCTCCTGGGCCCTTCCCTCCAGTCTAAGCTCCCTCTCTGTTGGTCCCAGGACCCTCCTACACTCCTCCCCATATACACCCCTGCTTCTAAGGACACTTAGCTTAGGTCCTGGAGCCCACTCAGAAGATCATAGGACATATGTGGGCAGTAACCCAAAAAAGGGTTGGGCACATAGCCTACTACCTTGGAGGTGGGGCAGCAGTCCTCCAGGCACTGGGTTGGCTGTGAATGGTCAGAAAAGGCAGGGAGAGGACACTGGGGAGCAAAGACTCAGGGAGACGAGGGGGACAAGACACACTAGGGCTAGAGTTGCTGGTCACTGGTCAGAAGTCACCAGTGACTCCCTATGAGTGCAATACTGGGTCAGGATACCCTTCCTTTCAGGCAAAACCGTAAGGTAGGAGCCCAGGCCTCACCAGCCCTTGCTTCATGGATATGAGGACCGAGACTGCATGTGGTGGAGGCAAAACCAAAGGAAGCAAAGTGATGCTTCCTGCCGCAGCTCCTTCCCAGGCTATGAATGCTGCCTGGAACTCACACACTGGACAAACACCACCCAAAGCACTGTCAGCCCAGGGTGCTTGCAAGCTGGAGGCCACCCAGGCACAGGGACACAACACTGAGTTCCCTTCACTTGTCCAATTACCTGCCCTTTGCCAAGGAAGAGGCTTAAATAATGGGCAGGCAAGCTCTCAATGAAGAGACTTTCTCAGCCACCTCTCCCCAGAACAGGAGTCTTAAAGGTCCCCTCCACTCCCAGAGAACCGCCAGGCTCCCCACTCAGACCCACCAAGGCCCCCTGCAGGCCCAGGGTCAGGCCACCTCAGAGAAAGTGGGATCTCTGTTCTGATGCCATGGCTCTCTCCTGCCCAGCCCTGCCCAAACCAGCCCAGCCTGAGCACTATTTCCTACTGAGTACTACTACCAAGGCTCTCCTGACTGGGGAGGCCAAGCCTCGAAGCAGAGAACAACCCTAGAACCACTCATTAGAGTCCAGAAGCCCAGGCCCCTTGTGCAGCTTTGGGACTGAGAACATATATATTCTAGGGCAGTGGCTCTCAACCTTCCTAATGCTGCAACCCTTTAACATAGTTCCTCATGCTGTGGTGACCCCCAACCACAATATTATTATTATTTTTTATTATTATTATTATTGTTTTGAGACAGGGTTTCTCTGTGTAACAGTCCTGGCTGTCCTGGAACTCACTTTGTAGACCAGGCTGGCCTCGAACACACTGAGATCTGCCTGCCTCTGCCTTCCAAATGCTAGGATTAAAGGCATGACCACTGCCCGGCTCATAAAATTATTTTTGTTTCTACTTTATGACTGTAATTTTGCTACTTATGAATCATAACGTAAATATCTGATATGCAAGATACCTGATATACAACCCCTGTGAAAGGGCTGTTCAACCCCCAAAACTGCTGTTCTAGCCAGTATAACTGGCTCCTGGGTCCTGCTTAGAGTCGGCCCTAAATCAGTGCTCCTAGGTGTGTCCAGCCAACAGTTCACCAACTGCACCCCTCCACCCTAACCCTGCCATGAGACATCACTGGCTGGAGCTCCTGCAAGGGATCCAGTCCACCGGACGACAGGTATGGCTTTCCCGGGCTGCCTCCTCTCACCCGTGCAAACTCACGTGAGTTGGAGGGACAGGTGAGTTCCTCAGCCAAGGAAGAAGAGTGGTCTCCTGAGGTGACCTGCAGCAAGTCTGAACAGAGGAAAATCAGTAACTAGAAAATACATCCTCTTGCAGGGAGGGAGGGGGCCTCACAGAACTCCCGAAATTCAGGTGCCCCAGGGTTCTCTCCCACTTGGGGCTGGCAGCAGCTTTCTAAAGGTAAAGCATGGGCCCTAGGGTCAGATAGCTGGGGTCCCAACATGGAGATATCACAAGAACCCAAACCACCATGGGGCATCGGCACCTGCATTCCGCACAGCAAGGCAAACAGACTATAGTAAGAAAAAGGGCCTGCAGCCAGGTAAGGCTAGGGTCACAGTGCTCTCTCTGCTCCTCACAGGGCGCAGAGGCAGAGAAGTCTAAGTTGGAGACTGACCAGCTGTCTGCTCCAGGACTTGTGTCCTCCTCACAGCAGCACTGAGATCTCTTAGGGGCAAGGTCCCAGTTGCTCCATCTGCCAGCTTTACCCCCACAGGGGGATGAGACTGAAAGACCCCCAGTGTGGGGAGACTCTCACTCAAGTCTCGGGATAACACGAACCCCCAAGTAACTCACGAGAGACCGTCCTTGCTGCAATCACAGGAGGTTTAATGATGAGATGAGATGAGATGAGATGGGAACCAGTGCACTGGGGCTGAGACTCATAACCCACGCGGGGGAAGAGTTTGACCCCGAGTGGCCGGGAGAAGGCGTTTTTAAGGGAAGAAACCACAGCCCAGTGATCCAAAAGGGGCAGGGAGGGTGTAGAAAATTCCGAAAATACCAGCGATGATCACAAGGGGGGCAACTCCCTGCCTCTCAAGATCACTCTCAGGGTCATAATCAGCTAGTTTCTAAAACACAGTATTCCAAAATCCCAATGATAATCACAAGGGGGAAACTCCCCGTTTCTCAAGATTACAATCTAACTTTATCTTCAGCTAGTTCCTGAAACACAGTCACTGAACCAGCTAATCCTAGATTTCTGATTCTTCTCTTCCTATTTAGATTTTTGGCTATTTTCTTCCTGCTTGGGGTGGGGATGGGGGAAACCTGGATTTATCCAGGGCTTCCTTTGGGGAGCCCTGGATTTATCCAGGTCTTTCAGGACAATTCAGGCCAGATAGGGACAATGCCTGGCTCTATCCAGCCTGGCCCTGTGTAGGAACATTGTGTTTTATAAACGCGGAACAGTCTGGGCAGCCAAACGCTGTTATGGCCTTCACCCAACCTACAGGGGATGCCAGCCCTTCCTACTCCCATGCCAGCTGGGCTGGAGGACCCCAGAGCTCTACTGGGCTCAAATCTACAGCCAGAGTTAGCCCTGCTAGGTGCTGCTATAGGGCAAGTTGGCAACAGGGACCCCCAAAAAGGGACCTGTGCAAGCTTCTAATGGACAGATCTTGGGGACATCTCTCTCTGGAACCAGTTCAGGCAACCTGCTTCTAAGTCTCTCACAGGTGCTCGGGTGAGGCTGCTCTGTAATGGCTCCCTTGGGAAAATCAGAAGAAATCAGCAGGGAGCCCCTACCCCTAAGACCTCACACAGAGCAAAGACACAGAATTTGCATTTCTCTCTACTCTGGGAAACTGGACGCCAAGGAGCTAGGCAGTACTGGGTGGGTCAGGGAGGGGGTACAGGAAGGGCCAAACTAAAACCCAGAACTGAGAAAAGTTCGAAGACAGGTGAGGCCTGTTTGGAGGTACTAGGTGGATGTGTGGCGGGAGCTACACAAACGGGCGTGGGCTTGGACCCTGTGAGTCTTGCGGTTTCAGAGCTGGCATTTGCAGAGTCAGGTAAGGCCTCCTGGGGCCTCGGGAGGGTGGAGAAAGCACCTCCCATAATGGCTGAGACTCCAATCTGGCCAGCCTCCGTTTCTTCAAATGGGAGCACAGACGGAGGTTAAAATGTACAGGGCCTGTCCCCGCGAAGTCCTGGGACTTCGAAGCTCCCTGCGTATCTTGCTCAACCCTGGAGCCTCCTCAACTTCAGTGCAGCTCTGGACAGCCCCCTCTCCCGGGAAGGGTATCAGGCAGGCTCCTCCCCAAACCAGAATGTTTAGAATGGGAGGGGGTCTGCAAGCTTCCGGCTGGTGACCCAGCACTGAGGCCGGAAGCCCCCCTGAGGGCGCTTCACTCCTTCCCACGAAATCTGCACTCGCCTGCTGAACCGCACAAAGGGCCAGGGGTCCTGAGGAACTCCGCACTTAGTCAAGGGCGAAAACAAGGTCAAGTCCCCCCGCTCCACCCCCGCCTCCAAAGACCGGATTCAGGGCAGCGGGTCGCGGGCGGGCAGCGCTGCCCCAGGATCCAGCAGCGAGGAGCAGAGAGGCCTGCTCGCGGGAACGGGGGTCGCGCCGCCCGCGCTCACCAGCTGGCCGGGGTTCCGGGCCCCGCGGTCCTGGGGGGCTGCGGGTCCAGAGGCTGTGCAGAGGGGGAGCGCGCACGGAGAGCTGGACCAATTACCTGGGTCACGTGGCGCAGCCGCCAGCGAGCGCGCACCCCCGGGATTCCGCGCGTCGTGACGTCTGGGCAGACGCCCCGCCCTGTCTTCTGCCGGCGCTGTCCGCGGTGCTGACCCCCCAGATCCAAAACAACACGCGTCCCCCAAAAAGGCAAGCAGGAGCCCAAGCCTGCCCTGGCCGTGCGACTGGAGACCCTGTTGGGTCCATGAACCCCAGTGTCCTCCACTTGAAACTAAGGAGAATGTACCAGAGTAAAGCAGACGTGTGTGTGTGTGTGTGTGTGTGTGTGTGTGTGTGTGTGTGTTTGGGGCGGGATGAGGGATAATTTCCACTCTATAGCCTGTAAAATGGGAATGCTATTAAAATATTAAAAGTTTTGCTCTCTTCAGGCTGTTTGGAAGAAAGGTTGAGGTAGTTTGTGAAAATGTTTATCACACTACCCATTCACTTTTTGAGTGACTGTGGCCGGGGCTTCCCTCCCCTCAGAGCACCATTACCACAAACTATGCTACAGTGACTATCTAGGCAGAGCCTGTGGGAAATTTCCCTGCAACATACATAATACAGGTGGGTGACTCTTAGGTATTGCTGAGTAGTGTGAGTATGTGCTTTCTCAGGCCAACGAAACAGTGTCCTCTCTGCTGGGTTTTTTACTCCCACTGACAGCGCAAGAGGATACTTAAGTCCTTGAATCTCAGTGTTAACTTTCTAGTTTTGCCAGAATAACAAAAGGGATGTCTTATTACTATTTTAATCTGCACTTCTTTTACTATTAGTGATTTGCAGCTCAAGGTGTTTGTCAGTTTGAGATTTTTTTCTGTTGTAGTTCTGTCTGTTTTGGTTTTTTGTATCAGGTTCGGCTTCATTTATTAGCAGGTGGTCCTGGGACTAGACTCAAATGCTGTATACCTGTGCCCAGAAACGCCATCAGCTGGACTTTACAAAGTTACTGTAACAGCCCCTCACTGGCTTCTGTGTTTGCATCCCTGAATCCTGATTCAGCAGAGCAGCCATAGATTTCCTTGTAGCGCACAACTTCATGCTGCTGCTGAATTCAAAACCCTCTAATGACTCCCCATTTCACTAAGATGAAAGGCCAGAATCCTTCCATCAGGCGTACTGTCGTGTACCGCTGTCTGGGGACAGCCTCCAGCAGCACAGGGCTTTGGCAGGAGTCCACAGAGTTGGCGAAGCTGATCTTTTCTATCGGAGGGTGTTAGGGAGAAGGCACTCAGGAACTCTGTTGGTGATTTCTGTATTCTCCTCTCTTGTTGTCTCACAGCTTTTATACCCCAGCAGAATCTTCCAGGCAGTGCAAGAGTCAAAACAGTTGTGTTCCATTTCTCAAGTGAATGATTGTTGGTAAAAACGTGTTGGTAAAAATGATTAAACATTTTATGTATTAGAGGTGAAAGACAAATTATCCCAAGAACCCACATGCATTCATACCCAAGCAACTTGTTGTAGATTAACCATGTGGCAAGCAAGATGTTCTTGTCAGGTCTTTCACTGGCAGGCTGCATTCTGCAGTTACAAAGAGCGGGCCAGTTACTTTATTACTTATCTTGAAAGGAATCTTAAAGAAATCACAAACCTAAACTTCTTTATATGAAAAGGAATCAGTCAGTTCTACTTAAATCTTTAGGGTACATATCCATTCATTAATAGTTTTTTACATCAGGAGATTGAGGACATAAAGGGGTATAAAGAATGAATCATCACCTTTGGTCATCAACCAAATCTAGCAAGAAAAGTACATCAGCCAATAATAATTGGGTTGCCTTGTTCTTGTTCCCTGACCTTAAAGAGTTTCACATTCAATTATGTTTCTTTCTAAGACTTTAGATTGTCTTTTTGGGTTTTTCACCTCAAAGTTACTTAACAAAAACATCTTAGTCTAACTTTGCTATTTCCACAGTTTTGTTTCAGCTGTGATGCACTCCGAGACCCGTAAACACATCTCCCAACATTTAGGTTAAAAGAATTTAAACTAGCCAGACTATTGGGACTCAATTGTTGGTCATTAACTTGAGGTCCAATCCATGCAGCTCCTTAGGTGAGACTCACAGATCTTGGCTGTGAAACATCCTTGTATTTATTTTTAATCATCAAAACTCTGTATAAGCCAATATTGTTATTATCAAAGTAGACAGTACACTTAGGGAGAGGTCATCTTCTTGACAATCCACAGGTAAAAATGCCCAGTAGAGCGGGATGTTTCCAAGAGATAGACACACTTACAGGCAGTGGGAATCTCCCCACGTCCACCATGCTAGATACCAGAGAAAGGGAGCTGCAGCAAACATATAAAGGCTCAGCAGAAGCAAAAGACATCCCAGGGTCTGCAGTCCTGTGGCCTTGCCTAAAGGAGATTGGCCCATCAGGGGGTTCCCTTCTGCTGGGCTGACACCTGGAACTTCAACTCGCTGCTCCTCTGGTACAATCCATGGCAATCATGACTGAAACAAATGTGTGACATAACACAGGCATGCTAATTAAAAGCGCATGCCCACAAAACTACAAAATACATTCCACAAAAAGGAATTAAGTACATTCTTATGGCTGCCTATGAAGGAAAATAGGATGAGATGTGGATATAATAGCTCGATTATGCAGATCAGTGTCTATAAAGTGCTGTAAGCAGATGGATTTAATTAACTCTTCCTCTATATCCCAGGAGTTATTTGGAGATAGCTGGTGTTCATCTGGCCAAAGGCCACACCTGTTTTCACACAGACCCAACTCATCATTATTTATTTTGTTTTGTTGTTGGGTTTTGTTGTTGTTCTTTGTTTCCCAAGTCAGGGTTTCTCTATATAACATTGGCTGTCCTGAAACTCATGCTGTAGACCAAGTTGGCCTTGAACTCACAGAGATCCGCCTGCCTCTACCTCCCAAGTGCTGGAATTAAAGTTGTGTGTCACCACTGCCCAGCCCAACTCAGTATCATTTTAGAAAATACTTGTTGACTGAAAAACCAAGTTAGTTGGCACTAGACTTGTGTCTTAGGGTTTGTATTTGTGCAAAGAGACACCATGACCACGGCAAATCTTATAAAGGAAAACATTTAATCAAGGCTGGCTTACAGTTCAGAGATTTGGTCTATTATCATTATGGCAAGAATCATACAGGCATACAGGCAGACACAGTGCTAGAGCAGGAGACTGTATCACACTGGCTGTAGTCTGAGCATATAAGACTTCAAGCCCACCCCGACAGTGACGTACATATTTCCTTCAACAAAACTATACCTCCTAATAGTGCCACCCCCTATGGGCCAAGCATTCAAACACATAAGTCTATGGGGTCATACCTATTCAAACCGCCACAACTTGGGTCTTTAAAAATAAGCAGAATTTTATTTCGTGTGGATAAAGGTATGTGCCCAGCATTTGTGAGGCTCTGGATTTGATCTCCAGAAAATTTGACATGGAGAAAGAAACTCTTTGAGAATTCTTTCACTATGAATTCTCACAATAAGCCAGATTGCTTAAACCTAAAGAGGAGTTGATATAAAGGCCATCTGGAAGGCAATCACAGAATAAGAAAGCTGAAGAAGTTTTGGCCAGGACTTAGCCAAGGAAAAACTCTCTTCACAGCTCTCACACTGCTTAAGTTCAATTTCAGGATCAGAACGCCAACTGACCTGGCTTGGCCAGAACTAGAAAAAAAGAGGGCTGAACTCACCTGTATGGAACATCCATGGACTGAAAGGCACATGGCTCATTGGGTATGGGTACCACAGTAAATAAGACGGATGCTCAAGAACAAAGGTGGCAGGAATCCTGAAGACCTAAAGGCTGAAACACCACACACAGTTGGATAGAAGGTGGGAGATGGGGGCTGCTGTGACACCTTGGGGAGGCAGTGTGACTGATATATGTGTACCCTGTGATGCACGTTGGACTTAAAGGCTTCAGAACACTGTGCTCTCAAAGGAAAGCCTAGAAACAGTTTTTCTTTGACCTCGTCCCCCACAAAACGAGCTGTGTAAACTTTACTTCCTCTTCTCCACATCAGATCACCACAGAAAGCAGAACACCTTCTTCTCAAAGCCAACCCTAAAACCCAGAACCAGAACCGTTGCTCAGCATGGGAGGAAGAAGTACAAAAATCAAGCCATGAGGAGGCTCTGCTGGATTCCCTAATCAGTCCAGTCATTTAGCTCACTCTCTGCATGTACATCACCTTTCTACATGACTGTCCAGGATTCACTGATCCCGAGCAAACGCTTGATAGTTGACCCTGTGTCTTTGAGTGTTCAGTCTGAAGGCTCCTGTGTCACATACAACTATAATCATCAAATGACATTTTTATGCTTTTCTCTTGCTAACCTGTCATCTTTGGTTATAGGACTCTTGGCCATCATCCTTTGTGTGTGGGGGTGGAGGGGCAGAAAAGGGATCATCCCTTTTTTCTCCCCTCCATGGTAATGAATATCTGTAATTCCAGCATTGTGGAGGCGAAGGCAGGGGAATCAAGAGTCCAAGGTCAGCCCGGGATACACTCTGAGAACCTGTCTCAAAAGAGCACCTAGATTCTATCCAGGAGGCTGTGGGCAGCTCTGAATGTTCAAGTTCGCTTTTCTGAAATCTTTCTCTGGAACCTGTGGGGAAGATGGAGGGATAAAAGGTAAGAATGAATATTGTTCAAGTGGGAGACAATCATGCATTGTTAGAGATGAAGCTGGGACAGATTCGAAGACAGTTGGGAGCCACTCTGGGAGATCGGAGGCTAGGAGCATAGTTGGCAGCGTGGGGGGCACGCGGATTTCTAGCTTTACAGCTTGGGGCTCATTGAGCAGGTGATACAGGTGGTACAACAGTGATACAGGCCGGGAGGCACAGAAGAGAAGTTTACAGCTGAGAGCCAATAACAAAAGATGACCTGAGACGCAAAATTAACTAGCAGTCGTGGACAGGAACAACACCCCACGAAGTCCGAAGGCTTCGGAGCCTCCTGTTTGCTGGTAGGCCCTCTGCAAAGGCATAAGTGAGACATGAGGGCGAGTCACTCATAGAATGGGATGCCGAAGAGGCTGCCAGGGACAGGAACCACTGCCTAGGAAGCCTGCTGGCTGACCAGCCTCCCAGCTTAATTGTTGCTCTGCTAATTACAGCAATTGAAGCAATTATTTGGGAGCAATCAAGGCTCCCACGAAGGTGGCCACCATTCTTAGAAGCCTGAAAACTTGTGGTAAAAGAGGCTGGAGCTTCACAAAAATAGTGGGAGCAGATGCCTGTCTTTTCTTCGTCAGGTGTGGGGTACAGTCACGTGCATTGGTTTTTTTTTTCTGGTAGTAAGAACTAGTTAATTCAGGAAATATGAAGCCGGAGAGGTGAAAGTCTTCCTTTTCTTGTTCTGACCTCCATTTCCCTTCCAGCGGTACCCGTGGCTAGTCTGGTGAACATCTTCCCAAATTGTTTTCATATATTTGCCTACATGTACATGTATACGTATACACACAATAAAAACATAATTATCACTAGAATGTAAGTCAACAAATATCCCTTCTGCCTATTTTGAGGATCTTTATTATTTTAATCTTAATATATACAGGACGCGCCTTATTTTTAGTGGATATTGAACCCATTGTATAATGACTGCATTTTACTTCTCATTGACTAAACATTTCCCTTTTTTCCACTTATAAGTAGAGAAAAGTATGTAATATTTAATCATGTTCTGACAATAAAGCTTGCTTTGAACCAGAGGGCAGAGCTAGCCACTAGCTGATCAGAATTAACCTCAGATGTTTTGCAGGACTGAGGACAGATAGACAGGAAGCAGTAAGTAGGGCTTAGAGAGGATCTCACTCCTTTTAGAAGGCGTGGAAGAGATAGGAAGTCACTGGTGGCTTCTCCACCGCTTCTCTGATCATTCAGGCTCTTACCCTGATATCTGACTCCTGATCTTTTATTGATAAAGAATAATTAGATAATGCATCATCTGGTGTCCAACTTGGGGCATGAAATCACGAGATAGCTGCTTGCCCCTGACTTTGCAGCCACCACAGCAGCCACCGCCGGTTGGTGTTTCTTCCCTTGCCCCAAACCCTTTGAGGAAGTTTGAGATTTTCCTATTGCAATCTCTACAACATCCTCCAGCTGCTGCCCAAACTGCATGGGCCCCAAACTCTGCAGATGCTTGGGCTCCAAATGCGATGGGGGGGTTACCAGCCCAAAGCCAGCTGACTCTGCCTTCAGGCAGGCAGTGCCCTCACTTCCCAAAACACGTGCTTCTTCTGCTCGTTCCTGTGTATGCTTTTCAGGCAACTAACTCCTCCTCACTGCAGGCTGTGGTCTTCCCCGATCTCTCTCCTCAGGGCTGTTGAAAACAGATATGTGGTTTTCTGGTCTTCCTTTCCTGTCTCCTCTCTGGGGGTATGGAAAATCATTCGAGAGCATTGTATCCTTTAAACCTGGGCTTTTTCTAATTCGATCTGATTTGGTCTGATTTGGATTATGGCATCGGCCGAGAGGCTTATGGGGTACAGAAACCTCCAGGGCATGCGCTATACCGCCTTATAAAAGGAAAGCCTTCTCACCCTCTCTTCCTTTCCTTCTGCTCTCGCTCAGAGGAGCCACCTCTGAACCTCCCTCAGTAGACCTCCCATGTGAGCTGTGTTGCATGGTGTGGTTTTGTGGTGCCCCTTGGCTCCAACTGCCAAAGTTGCCTTCTGCCGTTAAACTATTCCATTGGTGCCAAGACTCAGTAGGCTCTCCTGGCACTTCCTCCTGCCCACCGGCAGTCTGAGGCACACCAGGACTCTGTATATAGTCTACCTACAACAGGCTCAATTTCCAAGGTCCTACAAGACTTCCACGGAGTCAGTGGATTCTGTATTCTTCTTTCACACATTCACATAGAGAAATGCATGAACTCTTGAGTTATTTCATACTCCTCTGGTAGCTAGTTGACCTTGGAGGGCAAGGAACAAAATATTATTCCTTTTAGTCCCTCCATCCACATTAGTACTGGCTTCCAGGAATGATTATTGAACACCCAGAAGATTATACCAGTATATAACAGTTATACCAGTATAGCCATCTGGGATTTTTAACAACTGTTAGGACATTCAGATAAAGGTTGAACAAAACCAACTGCTTCTAAATAAATTTCAACTTTGTTAAGATTCAATTTTTGAAGTAGTTACTTTGATTAAATTTAATAAGTTTTCTCCCCCCACCACCACCGATAATAAGTTTCTCCACCAATGCAGTAAAGCAGATCAAGCTGAACTGAAAAGGGTAACAACAGGTATATTTGAGCAGAACAACTCCTGGCAGGTTCTCAGATCCCAGGCCAGAGAAGCTGTGCTCCCAAACAAAAGCGGGAGATTTTAGAGGTTGTAGGTGGGGGATGATGCTGTGTCTGCCACAAGCTGGGTTTGTGCCCAAGTATGGACAAAAACTGAGCTCTAAGGTGGGGACTTTGCTGGCTGACAAGAATGTGGCATTGGCCTTTGGGGCCTTTCCTTTGAATGGGGTTTCTCAGACCCAGTTAAGCAGGAGTTCCAAATCAACAAAAGTGACAGGCACCGTTTGTCTTTTAAGATAGTTGTTACAAATGTTTCCAAAGAGCAGAATAAATAATAACAGAACACCATTAATTTAAATAGAGGTTCATTTGAACTTTGATACTAAGAACCTTTGATCATCATCCACCTATCATCTCTTTCTTTCTTTTTTTTTTTTTTTTTTTTTTTTTTTCGAGGCAGGGTAGTTTCTAGAGCCTGTCCTGGAACTAGCTCTGTAGACCAGGCTGGCCTCGAACTCAGAGATCTGCCTGCCTCTGCCTCCCGAGTGCTGGGATTAAAGGCATGTGCTACCACCGCCCGGCCAAAAAGTCTAGTGATCTTAATTCAGGTAAAGATATTTTTATTTCTATATCCTTTTGATATTTCCTTCTTTTATTTATTGGTTCCTTTTTGTTTTATTTTCTTAACATCATGAGGCACAGTAACACTAAGAAACAGATTTACCATCTTACTGGAAAAGAATTAAATGCAAATTACATACATAGCATAACATAATGAAATTATTTTAGATGAATACATATGTTAACCTGTGAAACTTGATAAGCTCCAAAGCAAACTTCATAGAAAACAAAAGATAGCCAAAAGTCCCTTATGTTCAGCACAGTCCAGAGAATGCTCTACCATTGATGTGCCTTTGGTTTGAATGAGTGAGTTTACTAAATACACAGAAAGCAAGTAGCAGGTGGCTAGTAAAACATCTTTAAATCGATGCGTATAACAGCGGAGATCCACTAAGGAAGCCCCATTTAACCGCCATGTGGGAGTTACAAGCAAGTGTTGGGAATGGGAATTGGTGAGAATGGTCTCTTTCTCCTGAGAGTGGAAAGGGGGGCAGTGCTTGATTTTGAAGTCACTCTTCTGCTATCTGTTTTTTTTTTTTTTTTATTTGCTTGTTTGTTTGTGGCAGCCAGCACCCATGATCAAGAAGGAGCAGGCTAGCAGAAATGTTTGTCTTTCGCCCCCTCTCACTTGAGATCCTCCCTGGCTATGGGACTGCCTCAAGGTGCAATCAGTTAGCGTGTGCCTATAAGTCGAGGCAGGAAACTGGAATGGTTCAGTGATTGCCTGCCTACCTACAGAGTAAGCATGTTGTAAGGTAATATAGCATTATGGTTAGTATGTTCCTCTAGAGGCCATGGTTGTTACTCCTCAGGCCTAGATTTAAGCCAATCTCGTGTGCAGAAAAGCATAGGCATTGTTTTTCTCTCTCAGGTAGTCGTGTCTTTTACTAACGCCTGTTTCCTTTTTAAGGTCGGAGTCAAACTGATACTGTCAAGGGTCTCGTTACCCCACCGGAGGACAAACAGAGGGCAAACTGGGACATCTTCCAAATCTCCTTTGCCCTCTTCTCCAGCGCCTCAGTGGGGGAATTTCCCCTCATTGTTTCCTCCTCCCTGCGCATATCCACAAGGAAAGGAAAAGCTTGTTGGACTGGCTACGACTTACCTCAGGTTGGCTCTGATTCAAGAGTCAGGATGCACTAGGCTCACAATCACACGAAATTTCAACTGGGCCAGTGGCCTCTGAGTTCTTGTCTTGTGGGATGAAAAAATGATATTCAGACCACGGATGGTGAGTGTTAGGGAGAAGTGCTTTTAGATCCCAGACTAGACGCTCCTCAGGAGGCCCACAGGAAGCTGGCTTGGCGTACAAGTCCCAGCTAACAGACACCAAGCTATCAGGGGCTACTGATGACGTGTCTGAAATGATGGGTACACATTAACCGAGTAAGCCTCATTCCTACTTACCTCACACCCCCAAAGCCACACGTTCCTTCCTAGGGGTGCCAAACCTTATTTTCCTGCTGCCTGATCACAAGGGTCCTGCTGTGAACTATTCATCAGTCATCTTGCACGGAAACCTGTAAGAGGTGACACCCACTCTGCCTCGGGTCAGAAGACTCCTCAGATCCCGTTGTCATGGTGCTGTCTATGTCATGAATAACTCTTCTAATCAATTTCTTATACCAAAGAACAATCCATCACAGCGACCCAGGCCAACTCCAAATCCAAGAACTTTCAAGTTTACCTTAGATTTATAGGTGGGATCTTAGGGGGTTGGGAAGGACTCCAGGTGGGTCCCCAGGAAAGAGAAACCATCGAGTTGCTAATCTGGGGGATTATTAAAGAAAGGATTTATGGCAGAGACTGGAGAGAGGCATGGTAAGGGAGCTGAGATGATCAGAGAGCAGTTTACCCAGCAAAGTGTCCTGGTGCCTCTTCTCAATTTTAAAGACATCCTCACGGATAGCTTCATCTTAACACTCTCTGGCATCGTGGCTTCCAGCAAGGTCATTATCGGAAGTGATGCTCTAGGGTCTCTGTCCTACCTGACCAGTTTCCATCTCCTGTTCTAGAGGAATCTTCCGAGACTGGCCACCTGTCCTGGTTTGCTTCTGCTGCTGTGATAAACATCAAGACCAAAAGCAGGCGAGGAGGAAAGGGTCTCTGTTGGCTTAGTTTACAGTCCATCACTGAGGGAAGTGAGGGCAGGAACCGAAGCAGCCGTGCAGCTCACTGGTTTGCTCAGCTACCTTTCTTACACAGCCCAGGCTCACCTACCTAGGAATGACACCTCCACAGTGAGCTGGACCCTCCCACATCAATTAGCAACCAAAAAAATACCCCAAAGACAAGTCCACAGGCCAATTTGATGGGGGCGAGTTTACAATGTTTGTTACATCTTTATCGGTATGTCTGGGTTTGTGTCAAGCTGACAATTAAACACTAAACAGTACACGCATGCACACATGCACTCACACACACACACAGACACACAGACACACACACACACACACACACACAGACCTGTCCCCCGACATCCAGTATGCTTTTTTAGAGACACGTCAGGGTTGTGGCGTGGTTGCATTGTTTATCTGCTGTGGATGAGCAATACTTCACAGTATGTGCCCCAGATGTTTTGAGCACTCACTGATAAAGGACAGCAACATCATTTCCTGCTGTTGACCTAAGGCCTCATTTCACAAAGAATAAATGCATAAGTGATTAATGACTGGGTCATATCAGATAATCGTATGATTAATTTTTAAAGGAACTTCTCATTTCTTTTCCAGAGTCTGTTCCATTTTACATCCTCACCAACCAAATATATGGGTGACTCAGTTTCTTGGCATCGTTGCCAAGATGTGTGTGTGTGTGTGTGTGTGTGTGTGTGTGTGTACTACCTATCCTGATGAGTGTGTCACAATATTTTATCTTGGCTCTAATTTGACTTTACTGAATGGCTAATGAGTATCTTTTCATACACTTGTTTGTCGTCTTTATGACCTCTTCAAAGGAATGTCTGTTTGTGTCTTCTAGCCTTTTCTAATCAAATTGCCCTTGTTCCTTGTTTTTCTTTCCATTGGATTTGAGAGTTCTGTGGATAGCCCAGACATTGTTCCTTGTCAGACACACTTCTCACTTGTCTCTCTTTGTCCTCTTAAAGGGTCTACTGTGCAAATGTGGCTAATTCTAATGTGTCCAACTTGTCATTTATTCCATGGTTTGCATTTCTGATGCCTGTGGGCGGTTTCTTTGTTTATTAGGGGATTATCAGCACAAGTGGAGTACCTGGGAGGAAGGAGGATGCACCAAAGAGACATGAGTCTCTCACTCTAGCATCTGGACTACTGAAACAAGGTCCAGCCCAGCCCAGGAAGTGGAACTGGAATTTCCCCTCAGAACATCCTGCTGGGAGAAAGAAAGTATTGAAACCTGGTGCCAGTTAGAGGGCTCCCGTCTGCTGGGAAGACCGTGATGGATGAGACCACACACAACTCCAGTGCCTAATTATGCATTCAAATGCCTTCTATTTAATCCTCACACTGGGATCCATAAGATGGACTAGGGTGTGTGGGGGTGTGGGTGTCACTGCATCTATTTTGACCTCTTTCCTCTATCCTGTGTGACCACATTGGCTAAGTCTCCTTTTCACTATTAATTTGGCTCTTTTATTGGCTTATCAAGGATGGGTGAGCAATCTTGATGTGCTGGAGCAGTCAAAATCCAATAACACCATGGCCTTGTACTTGCTGTGCTAGGCAAATGTTCTCCTACCATGTGCTGGACCCACCCCATCTAGGAAACTTTCACATCACCGTATACTCTGAATGTCTCCTCCCAGCTTTCTCTGCAAGGCTGTATTATTTTACATTTAAACCCACCATCAATTTTGAGCTAATATTTGTATAGGGAGTGAGTCTCAGGTTGAGCATTTTCTTGTCTTTCTAGGCATACCAATCACTCCATCACCATTTGTTCAAAGAAATAACTGCCTTTCCTGCAATGAATTACTTTTGTGCCGTTGTCAAAAACTTATCCAGGCATGTTGTATGGTCCTTTATCTCGGACCACATTATAGAGATATAATTCACATACTAGTCATGCCATCTGTTTAAAATGTGCCTCTGGTGGTGGTTGTTGTAATAGCCTCAGAGTTGTGAGACCACACTAACCCTACTACAATGATTCGAGGGTGCCCAAGACCAGTGGCTACAGGAAATGTGGGTGTGTCTTTGAGTCAGACAAGGCCTCTCCTCTTGTCTCAGGTAGGTTTGACTCTGGAGTTAGGGTGTCAGGTGTTGACAGTCACACAAAATGTCTACTGAGTCAGTGGCTTCTAGGTTCTTGTGAAAATGTGAGGAGTGAAATTCATGGACCATAAAAGGCTTGGTTTGGTTTCATTTTTTTTTTGTTTTTTGTTTTTTTGGGTTTTTTTGTTTTGTTTTGTTTTGTTTTTCAAGACAGAGTTTTTTGTGCTAGGTGTCACTCTATAGACCCGGCTGGCCTCAAACTCAAGAGATCCACCTGCCTCTGCCTCCCGAGTGCTGGGATCAAAGGTGTACGCCCAGCTATGGGTGAGTTTTATAAGGAGTTTATTAGTTCATTACAGAGTCACAGGCTGGAGTTTAAGGGGACCAGGGCTCCTGTACAGCAGAAGGAAGTCCCAAGAAATAGGGTATCATGGAGTTGCTATCCTGGGGTCTTTTTAAAGAACTTATGGCAGAAACTGAGGAGAAACATGGCTTAAGCTTATCAGTCTGGCTGGCACAACCAGAGGCGTCCAGGTGCCTCCTCTCAGATTTGGTCACATCCTCATGTAGAGCTTCCAGACGGGGTGAGAGAAGAGACAGGACCTGGAATCAGAACACTCGTCTGGCTCACTGGCTTCCAGCAAGACATTGTCTGAGCTGCTGCTTTGGGTCTCTGCCCTACCTGAACAGTGCCCATGTCCTGTTCTTACCAGAGTGTGGTCCTCAGCTGACAGGCCTGTGGTGTGAGGAGCTGAGCTCCACCTGAAGGCTCCATAGTTCCCTGGAGAGTTCTCCAGGCCACCACTGCCATCCACAGGCCTCATGAGCCATTAGCATTGGTCTTGGCCACTAAACTCCAGAGAGCGCGTGTGAGTTAGGTTTCTGTAACTCCAAAAATACCCAAGACACTCAGCTCGGAGAGAGAGAATACGTTCTTTGGCTAGTGGCTTCGGTGCTTCTGTGTATGGTGGAGCTGTGTGATGGGGCCTGTGGCAGTCCATCTCGCGTGCAGGGGCACAGCACACCTCATGGCGAGGAAAGAGAGGGAGAGGCATGGTCAGGGTCCCATTATCCTCTTCACGGGCATCCCCAGCCATCTCTAAGACTTCTAACTAAGCCCACCATCTCTTAAATTTTTAACTACCTCCCAATAGCACCATGGGAAGGAGGCCAAACATTTAATTCAGTGGAATTTGAAGGCCACTCAATATCCAAACCATCGTAGGATGGACCAAGAGTCCCCTCCCCAGAAGATGGATGTCTCCTTGCCAGCCCCAATTCTTCACAGACTTCCAGACTAGTCAGTGCTGGGAAACAGTGACTGCTGGCCACGTAGGTATCTGGTGGTGGTGGTGGGGGGGGCTCAGAAGTTGCCCATCCCCGAGAGTTCGCAGCTGGATACCAGCATTCCCATTACTTGGGCCCCTGGTGGCTTACCTCACAGGCTTCGGAATTCTGTGGTCCCTCTGAGATAATGTGGGCTCATGACTCCCCTGCCTTGCTTTCATGGAAGGAAGCATCCCTGCTTGTAGCCTGGGGGCTAGCCTCCTGGTCTCTCCGCAGAGGCCCAGTTCTCAGGGTCTCCCGATCCTTACCTCTAGCCTTAGTCTGCTTTCCAACACCTAGGAGATTGGATTCCATGTGGCCGGGCATCTTGTAGGCGATCCCTCTCATTTCAGAACAACTCCTTGACCGCATCTGTACCTGGTCTGGCCTAGGGTAAGAGGTGGGGGTGCCATCATCAGTCTCGGACATCCAGGGCTCAGGAGACACTCCGCCGGAAGAGGCGTGGCAACTGTGGAAATAAACGGTCTATGGCCTGGAGTCCCGTAGCACGAAGGAGAGTTTTCCAGTCGACTTAAAGTGTGCAGGCAGAAGTAGTCAGAAGGAAGTGTCCTGAGGAAGTTGAAGGGCTGGAGTTTTGGAAGAACAGGGCCTGAGGGGCTGTGCGGTTCTGAGGGTACTGCACCAGGGTTCCCGCCTTGGGCTGCCCTCGGGGCTCCCTCTAGCAGGAATTCCTCAGAGTGCACTGGGGCGCCCTGTCCCACCTCAGTGCAGAAAGACTCTCCAGGCTCTGCTCCTCCCAGACCAGTGTGACAGTCAGTGCGCAGTGCAGTTAATCCTCCCTTGACACAATTACCCAGCTACAGTTGCACCCACGGGTGGTGGTAGACGGTTGTGTGAGAGCGGGTGCTGGCAAGACAGCCCTCATCCTGCTGCATCCTCAGAGTTCGCTAGCTTTCTAGACTGAAGGTTCTGCAGGCACTGAGAGAAAGCTAACAGGTCTTAGTGGGGGTTCCTGAAAAATGGAGAGAAGCCGGAGGAGTCCCATCCTGCACAAGAGCAGCTGGATAGCCAGCCTGACATCCCCATGCCTTTGTCTGATCTCCTCAGGAGGGCAAATGGACCAGGCAGGGGCTTCCTGGACCAGAGGGAGTGTTCCTGACAAAGGCCTGGAGGCAGCAAGAGTCTGATATATTCTGGGAGGCGGGGAGTCTTGCCCAGACATCAAGTGCTTTGTAGAACGGCTAGGAGTTAGCCAGGTCCAACCAGGAATCTTGGGAGTGCTCAGAGATCTGAAGAGCCCCTTCAGGGTTCAAGTGAAGGACCAGTCAGTCTATTTTGGAAGTCATTCTGGAAGTCGCTCAAAGGAGGCCCAATGAAGGTCAAGAAGAGGCTTCCCTAATGAGGGACTCAAGGGAAGAAAGGTATCCGCGGGGCAGGGAGGGGGAATAGGAAAAGAGTTACAAGGTGGGGTGGTAAGACTGGGAGCACCTTAATGGTTGGTACTGAGAGGGTAAGAGTCAGCAGGCCTTCAGGGAGCCTAGAGGTTCATTCAACACCACTGCCCTTGTGTGGGGGAGCGGGGTGCAGGGATGAGTCCTATCATGCATTTCAGACCCAAATAACTATTTGCTTAGGACCCTTGGAGTGCAACCCAAGTACTGGGCCAAGGAGGCCTTGCTTTGGGGACTGGTTCAGGGTGTCGCTCACTCACTTGTAGCTAGTTCTAGGAGAGTTTTAAACCCTGCAGAGGCCCTAAACAAAACAAAGACACGAGGAACACTGAAGTGACCGGCAAAGCAAGCAGTCAGAAGTCTCTCGTTGTTGTTATTTGGCTTTTCAAGATAGTGTTTCTGTGTGTAGCAGCCCTAAGCTGTCCTGGAACTTGCTCTATAGACCAGGCTGGCCTCAAACTCAGAGATCCGCCTGATCTGCCTCCCAACTGCTGGGATTAAAGGTGTTCACCATCACTGTTCAGCAAGACTTTCTTTTTGTTGTTGTTGCTATTTTGCCTTTTCAAGACATGGTTTCTCTGTAACAACCCTGGTTGTCATGGAACTCACTCTGTAAACCAGGCTGGTCTTGAACTCACAGAGATCTGCCTGCCTCTGCCTCCCAAATGCTGGAGTTAAAGGCGTGCACCACCACTGCCCACTAAGGCTTTTTAAATTTCATCAGGACATGCTTGTTATAGAAGTTGAAAGGCACAGGAAATTATAAAATATAAATTTTCATCTTCTCACTCCAACTCCATCAGTTGAGTTTATAATGTAAAATTTTCTGTTGTCTCTGTTGTACTTTTCAAACATCTGACAAAGCTGTAGATGTTATCATCACAATTTCAGTCTCTCTTCCTTTATAGTGACCAGAAAGCATTCTCACTGTGTAATGAACTCCTGGGTCAGCTGTACATCAGCATTGAAGAGGTCACTCAACGTCTGGCCTGCCAGGTTTAATATAGGTCCTGAGCCTCAAATTCCAGAGAATCTACAAACTGTAAATGTAAGTGCCACCTGGTTCACTTGCTGTAACAGAAGCTAAGGCTGACTCCCTTACACTTAAAACCCTATTCTTTTCTGAAATCTCCTCAGGCAATTGTACGCAGAATAACTTAGAAACCCCAGCAGGATAATTAACTTCCAGTGGAAGCAAGGAGGAAGTGTGGGCTGCGGTTAGTTAATAAGACTGGGCTAGGCTCCTGTATTATATGAAGTGTGTGGGCTGAAGAGGAGGGCCTTAGGGAATAATCAATGCCATTGTTGTTTGAGCTTAGAGTTTTTCATACACAAGAACTGAGTTACTGAAATATCAGATAGAGCCACCACCTTGCTATTTAAGAAAAGACCTCAATTCATTCTCTATGGTTGTTCCATAAGAGAGGTAAAGACATGTCTGCCATCGTTCACATCGGGATGATCTCTGTCGACCCCTCAGGAAACAGCTCCCGTGTTTCTGCCCCAGAGATACAGGAGTGAATTGCTTGGCATCTTCTGTGAGTTCAGCTGCATCACTGTATGCTAGCTGTAGAGGATATGGTCCAGAAGCCTGGCACCCTGGCATTACATGGAGCCTGTCAGCAACACAGGATCTCAGTCTAGACTTACCAAAGTAGAGTCCACATTTCTGTAGCATTCCCATTAATGTACCCATTAGACGCTATATTTATTTTGTGTACAGTGTTCTGCCTGCAGGCCAGAAGAGGGCACCAGATCTCATTACAGATGGTTGTGAGCTACCATGTGGTTGCTGGGAATTGAACTCGGGACCTCTGGAAGAGCAGCCAATGCTCTTAACCTCTGAACCATCTCTCCAGCCCTTAGAGGCACTGTTCTTAATAATCCAGGAATCCTGCATCCCTGTACTGGGTTTATATTTCGGAGGTAGTCTCCTGTGCCAATGCATTCAAGTGTACTTCTCACTTTCTCTTCTATCAGGTTCAGTGTGGCTGGTTTTATGCTGAGGTCTTTGATCCACTTGGACTTGAGTTTTGTGCATGGTGATAGATATGGATCTATTTACATTCTCCTACATGTTGGCATCCAGTTATGTCAGCACCATTTGTTGAAGATACTCTCTTTGTTTTTCCATTTTATAATTTTAGCTTCTTTGCCAAACGTCAGGTATTCATAGGTGTGTAGATTGATATCCAGGTCTTCAATTTGATTCCATTGGTCCACCTGTCTGTTTTTATGCTAATACCAAGCTGTTTTCATTACTATAGCTCTATAATAAAGCTTGAAGTCAGGGATGGTGATGCCTCCAGAAGTTCCTTTATTGTACAGGATTGTTTTGGCTATCCTCGGTATTTTGTTTTTCCATATGAAGTTGAGTATAGTTCCTTCGAGGCCTGTGAAGATTTTTGCTGAGATTTTGATGGGCATTGCGTTGAATCTGTAGATTGCTTTTGGTAAGATTGCCATTTTTACTATGTTAATTCTGCCTACCCAAGAGCATGGGAGATTTTTCCACTTTCTGGTGACCTAACAGATACTCTGAGGTACTTCCTTAGGGCATCCACATTACAGGAACACCTATTACAGCTAGTTGTAAGTAGATACGAGAACACTCTAAATGTTCATCTTGATACAGAATCCTCAGGAAATTTATCTCAAAGAACTAAGATGTAGAGACATTTACTGCAGTTCCAACCTGTAAATAACTAAGTCTAGTTGCAGAATATTAAGATAACCTTAATATTCTATGCCACCCTGTTTCTCACTACTGAGAATCTCTTCCATGATCTGGAGCCACTAGAACCCTATCCTTCAAAGTCAGAAGTGTTTGATAATGTCAACTGATGTTAGACAGTGCTTCATCTAGGTGTGGTGGTGCATGCCTTTAATCCCAGCACTCTGGAGACAGAAGCAGGCAGATCTCTGAGTTTAAGGCCAGCCTGGTCTACAGAGTGAGTTCCAAGACAACCTGAGATACACATAGAAACCCTGTCTCAAACCCTCTATACCCAAGAAAGGAAATTCTGACAGAATTTTATTATCCTCAACAAACACAGTGTGCCTCAGGTTCTCTATGAAGCACTTTATAACATATTTGATTCTCCTAGAAACTTGCAATAGTTTGGATGGTGCATGTGTTTAAACGCTTGGTCCAGCTCCTAGCACACTGGGAGGTGAACCCTTTAGAAAATGGGGCCTACTGGAAGGAAGTCATGCGAGGGCATGCCCTTGAAGGGAATGCTGAAGGCATGGTCTGCTTCTCCTCCAGCTCACCGTCTCCACAAGGGGAGCTCCTTCACTGTGTGCTGCTCATGAGGTTCTGCTTCACCACAGGCCCTACAACAATGGGGCCAAGCAACCCTGAGCTGAAAACTATAACCTATGACCTCAGACAGGCCTTCCTCCAAACCGATTACCTCATGGATTTTGTTTGTTGCAATAATGGAAAGCAGACAAATCATTATTGCTATTATGCCCCTTTTGAAGAAATTAGGACACTCAAACATTAAGTAAGAATGCTTAAATGTAGTAAGGGTAGGAAAAATTTCCATATATACATATAAGTTTTCACATATACATAGAAAAAAAAACAATTTTTCTACCCCTTAATTTTTATTAAGCTATAATTTATACTGAATTAAGCACATAAGCCCTTCACATATAGATTAAAGATCTTCATGGCATACACCCGTGTTAACCCCACCAGAACAGCATGTGAGTAGTTCCCAGCACCCAGAAGGGCTTGCATGCACTGCCCCCATACTACTGCTCCTCACGGCAGCCACCAGCTAACTATTCACCATCCACCGAGTCTGACTGTTTCCAAACTGCAGAGATGGAACTTCACAGCAGAATTCGCCATGGGTGCCCAAGTCCCTTATAGAAAAGGGCAATATTATTTACATACCGCTCTGGCTAGGGATGTAGCTTAGTAATCGAGCATTTGCCTAGCATGCACAAAGTCCTGGGTTCTAGCTCCAGTACGTGGATCCCCTCAGCCCCATACACGATACCGCATATACAGTTTTCTGTGCATTTCAAGTCATCTTTAATCGCTTTATGGTGCTTCATGAAAACGTTATACAAACAGCTATTACACCGTATCTAGGTAATAATAACAAAGAAAAAAATCTATGTATAAGCACAGCACAATATCTTCCTTCTTTAAAAAGATTTTTAAATTGTTTTATTGAGCTATATATTTTTCTCCACTCCCCTCTTCCTCTCCCCTCCCTTCTACTCTCTCCCATGCTCCCCATGCTCCTAGTTTACTCAGGAGATCTTGTCTTTTTCTACTTCCCATGTACATTAGATCCATGTATGTCTCTCCTAGAGTCCTTTTTGTTGTCTAAGTTCTCTGGGATTATAAATTGTAGGCTGTTTTTTTCTTTTGCATTATGTCTAAAAGCCACTTATGAGTGTGTACATGGGATATTTCTGGGTCTGGGTTACCTCACTCAATGTTTTCTAGATTCCCATTTGCCCACAAATTTCAAGATGTCATTATTTTTTTTTTTTTGCTGTGTAGTACTCCATTGTGTAAATGTACCACATTTTCCTTATCCATTCTTCGGTTGAGGGGTATTTAGGTTGTTTCCAGGTTCTGGCTATGACAAACAATGATGCTATGAACATAGTTGAGCACATGTCCTTGTGGCATGATTGAGCATCCTTTGGGTATATACCCCAAAGTGGTATTTCTGGGCCTTGAGGTAGGTTGTTTTCTAATTTTTTGAGAAATCACCACACTGACATCCAAAGGGGCTGTACTAGTTTGCATTCCCACCAGCAATGCAGGAGTGTTCCCTTTACCCTACATCCTCTCCAGCATAAGTTGTCATCAATGTTTTTGATCTTGGCCATTCTTACGGGTGTAAGATGGAATCTCAGGGTTGTTTTGATATGCATTTCTCTGATGTCTTAGGATACTGAGCATTTCCTTAAGTGTTTTTCAGCCATTTTAGAGTCCTTTGTTGAGAGATCTCTGTTTAGATCTATACCCCATTTTTTAAATTGGGTTATTTGTTCTTTTGGTGTCCAATTTCTTGAGATTCTCAGTTTCAGGAGGTCCCATTTATTAATTGTTGTTCTCAGTGTCTGTGCTGCTGGGTTTATATTTAGGAAGTGATCTCCTGTGCCAATGTATTCGAGTGTACTTCCTACTTTCTCTTCTGTGAGGTTCAGTATGGTTGGTTTTATGTTGAGGTCTTTGATCCATTTGAACTTGAGTTTTGTGCATGGCAGTAGATATGGATCTATTTGCATTCTTCTAGTTGATATCCAGTTATGCCAGTACCATTGTTAAATATGCTTTCTTTTTCCATTTTATATTTTTAGCTTCTTTCTCAAAAATCAGGTGATTGTAGGTGTATGGATTGATATCTGGGTCTTCAATTCAGTTCCATTAGTCCTCCTGTCTGTTTTTATGCTAATACCAGGCTGTTTTCAGTACGGTAGCTCTGTAGTAGAGTTTCAAGTCAGGGACTGTGATGCCTCCAGAAGTTCCTTTATTGTACAGGGTTATTTTGGCTATCCTGTTTTTTTTTTCCCCCACATGAAGTTGAGTATTGTTCCTTTGAGGTCTGTGAAGAATTTTTTTCTGGGATTTTGATGAGCATTGCGTTGAATCTGTAGATTGCTTCTGGTAAGATTGACATTTTTACTATGTTAATTCTACCTACCCAAGAGCTTGTGAGATCTTTCCATTTTCTGGTGTCTTCTTCAATTTACAAAAAGATTATTTTTATTTTATGTGTATTAATGTTTGCCCGCATCTATGTATGTGCACCATATTTGTGCAATGCCTGTGGAGGCCAGAACAGGGTGTTGGATCACCTGGAAACAAGGAGTTAGAGATGGCTATGAACCACCATGTGAGTGCTGGAAACTGAACTTAGGTCCTCAGCAAGAATGGCAAGTATTCATAACCATAAACCCACCCCTCCAGCCCCATAATCACTCCTTTAATGATTATTTCCTAACCAAGTTGGCAGAAGGCACCAATGTCGAGCCTATGGGCAGAGATAAGATTTGTGTTTGGCTCCTCCTGGTCAGTGTCACGTCTGTAACATGGGTTGTTACTCCTCATGAGTGTCATGTCTGTAACATGGGTTGTTATTCCTGGTCAGTGTCATGTCTGTGACATGGATTGTTACTCCTCACGAGTGTCATGTCTGTGACATGGATTGTTACTCCTCATGAGTGTCATGTCTGTGACATGGATTGTTACTCCTCATGAGTGTCATGTCTGTAACATGGATTGTGACTCACTGGCAGCAGCCCCTTTTCCCTGTATGTGGTGATGCCTTGCAGGAGAATACATTATTTTTTGCCCTTTCTACTCTAGTTAAAATTTTGATTCCATTATATTATAAATAATGGATCTAGAACATTATAGTGTATATCTATTATACTCTAGTATGAGTAATAGACACATTCCCATGAGGTATATCCGAGAGCATGGTAGATACTGCTAAAGTTTTCTGAAAGTGGTTGCACCAAATTTACAATTGTATTCTGCTTCTTTATTTTTTGTATAAGTTTCCTATTTAAGTGTGTGTGTGTGTGTGTGTGTGTGTATGCATGGGTGCCTGTGTGTGTGTATGCATGCCTTGTGTGTATGGGTGCCTGTGTGTGTGCATACATGTGCATGCATGTGTGTGTGCATAGCATGAGTGCCTGTGTGTGTTCATGCATGCTTGTGTGCATGGGTGCCTGTGTGTGTACATGCATGCCCACGTGTGTACATATACATACTCGTGCAAAAAGAAGTGGAAAGCAGAATAAAATGCTAGCCTTGCCATGGAGTTAGCCATGCATTATCCAGAAAGCAGGAAATCCCTGGATTTTCTTATTTGTCTCACAAAGGGATGAAGGAGGCTGGTGGTCACATGACACCCCACCACATAAAGCTGTCCCCTCTGTAGTGAGACTATATTGTATTGTCACCTCCACACTGCTAGATGCCCACCGTCAATCATGCCACACTACCTTATCATAGAAGAGAAGCCAGATCTGTCACCGAGTTGCTCTGGTCACCCCCTTGTGTAAATCACAGGGTGAACAAGCCCTGCTGTGCCTATGGAGTGGGATGAAGGTGTATAAACGTCCTACAAGCCACTGTTTTCAGTCATTCGGATCCGGTCTCTGCCGCTATGAGGGGGCGGCAGACGCACAGTGGCTTTCATTTTGATGAATTATGGTTTTCTTTTCCATTTCTGAAACCAGTGTCGTGTCACTGACTCTGAACGCCAGCAACGATTTATGACATGTGTGAGTCATCATGGGAGAGACAGAGGAAGAGCAAGGCCTAAGAGAGACACCTCTGGGTCACAGTCCAATAGCATTCAAAGGGATGAGCTAAGTCTGCAGTGGCTGCCAAAGAGGTCTGGATGCAAATGTGGATGCCATTCAGATGTCAAAGGCTCTCCTTGTGGTGACCGCGGATTCTGACTCCACTGAGACTACGTGACACACACTCTGCTCGGGATGTGGTGCCTGCTATTAGGAGTCTAACGATCTGCACAAGACACAGGCAAGTAAATGGGGAAGGAAGGTCAAGTGGAGGTCAGGGTTGATGGCAAGTGTAGGGCTCGAGGCTTGAGAAGCAAGAACTCCACCTACCTCCTGGATCTAAAATACACAGAATGTAAGTTAAAAGAAACAAGAAAGAGGAGTGGCGGGACTTTGGAGAAACTAGTAACGATGTCATTGGATCGATAAAAAGGAGCCAACGACTTCAGGCTGGAGTGGAAACCAGTGGTAGAATACTTGCCTCGCGTGTGCAGGATCCGGATGCCAACAACATCAGAAACTTACTGGGAGGATCTAGTCCTTAAACTTGAAGTTGAAAAGTCTTTCCAAAACCAGGGCTGGATTCCCATCCTAGCTTAGCTGCTCTCTGCTTGTGGGGTCCCAACAGGCCAGGTGGTTCCTTTGGGTTCTGTTTCCCTATCTAAAGAGCGATAGGGAGTTTGGAAAGATGGCTGAGTGGGCTGGAGTGCTTGCTGTTCTTGCAGAGGACTCGAGTTTGAGTCCCAGGATCCACTCAGATGACTCACAACTGCCTGTAACTCCAGCTCCTGGGGGTCTGTCAGCCTCTAAGAGCACGTACATACATGTGCACAAAATTTTTAAAAAATCTTTCATAACAAAAAAGTAAAGAGTTAGGATTTCTGCAAGCTTCTTAACATCTTAAAGTGGTATCAGTTCCATCACGTCGAATGCTTACATGTCCAATAATGAGGTTAGCATCTGCAGACTCACCAGCTGTCAATCAAAAGTACCCAGAAAAGCGGTGTTGTTAGCTCTGTGGTCAGAGCTGGAATCAGAGATTATAAGTTGGTCACTGACGCCGTTGAAGCAGGAAGAGGACACACAGGTGAGGACAGCATGCATCACGTGACCCCAGCGCAGCACCCGCAGCGGCACATTGGGCAGGAGGTTGTTAGAAATGCAGCCCAGGGCTCCAGGTGAGAGTGGACACATTCTCCACATGATACAAGGCCGTGGGCAGCATGAGGTAGGCAGAAGGGCTGTCTGAGGTCAGGAAGGCCTCCCCAAGGAAGCTGCACTTGGACAGTCTTGTAAGATGCCCGGGAACTTACTGGTTTGAGACAGACAGGAAGGAAATCCTCAGCAGAGGAATGGGCTGAATATGAAGAGAAGAGCTGACTTTGGCGCTATGGATCTACTATATTAAGGAATTTAAGTTTTCTTTCCTTTCCTGAGCACAGGTCAGGCAGTGCATTACAGATGTGCCAGTGACCCTGTTCTGAGTGGAATTTTGTTTTCAAGGGGGGGAAATGTCAGTAAAGACTACTGTCCTTCAGGATTGCTCCAGAGGGTGGGAAGGCTCATGATTTTGAAAGGAAACATATACAAACACGAATTTCCACCCAAGGCAAGGAAGATCACAAAGGTAAAAGAATTACTAGTTGCTCTCAATAGTATGACAAAATAGGGCAGTCATTTTTCTTGGAGGCAAAGTTAGCACTGTTTGACCCTTCTCTCTGATCTTCGGGCAAGCTTTTAGGAATGGCAGAAGACATTAGTCCTATTCTGCTATTATAACATTATTGATTTTTTTCTTTTGTTTTTTTTGAGACAGTGTTTCTTATAGTGATATTTCAATTGTATTTTAATAAATAAAACTTGCCTGAAGATCAGAGAGTAAAACAGTCGCACTGGTCAGCTTTACAGACCAGGCAGTGGTAACACACACCGTTAATCCCAGTAGCCACACTAGTGGCCATAGAAACCGGGCAGTGGTGGTGCATGCCTTTAATCCCAGCACTAGAGAGGATTATAAAATGGGAGGAGACAGCTCCCACATACAGTCTCATTCTGAGATTCCTGGAGGCAGGATCGCCATTTCAGATTAAGATAGAGGTAAGAGCCAGTGACTGGCTGTTTTGCTTTTCTGGTCTTCAGGCTGAACCCCAATATCTGTCTCTGGGTTTTTATCAGTGATGCTAAAATTCCTCTGTGTAACAGCCCTGGCTGTCCTGGAACTCACTCTGTGGACCAGGCTGGCCTCAGACTCACAGAGATCCACCTGCCGCTCATAGAGATCTGCCTGTCCTGCCTCCCAAGTGCTGGGATTAAAGGTGTGCATCACCACTGCCTGGAAACATTATTGATTCCTTAAGCAGGTGTATGTGTCTGGAAAATTCAGCCATTCAGTTCAGCGTGGGTAACTCAAGAGACGGCCAGCATCCGAATATGTCTTGCTGCTGCACATCCTTGTCAGACTGAGGAAGCCTCAAAACTTCATGACTTCACCTGCTCTTGGTTACTTGCTTTTGGTTGACTTTTTACACCGCCCATTTATGTGGCAGACTAGTACCTCCGAGGAGTGAGGACAGTGATGGCGAGGAAGGCTTGCACATGCAGGAACACTGGACTACTCCTGCTTCCCACTCACCTTTCCCACACCTTGGCTCATCAGGATCCCTAAACTCCCTCTGTAGGGAGATGAATTTCGACATATTCTCCTATCTGGGCTTGGAGCCACCTTGCGAGAAAATTCTCTTCTTCAAAACTGGCCATGTCAGTGACCTGGGCATGTGGCATACATAACAGGCAAAATGCAGCTGTCTCAGTGATACATCAGCCATTGGGAGTGTGAACTTGGAGCAGGGTGTATGAACTTAAAAGTGAAGTATTTGCTATCGGGATGAAAGTACATTGCAGTGTGTACAGGGGCAAAAGATAGATAGATAGATAGATAGATAGATAGATAGATAGATAGATAGATAGATAGATACAGACAGACAGACAGACAGACAGAGACAGAGAGAGACAGAAGTGTGTTTTAGCATTGCATTCTGCAACTTCACACAACTGCTTATGCTGGTATATGAATGATTTGTGTGTGTGTGTGTGTGTGTGTGTGTGTGTGTGTGTGTGTGCATATCAGCACTGCATTCTGCAACCTTACACAACTGTTTATTAGTTACAGATTTTGTTTTCAGAGTTTGCAAAATGTACGATTTTCCTAACATTTGATTATTTACAGGTGTACACACATGCTGTAGCATGTCGAATTCAGAGGACAGTTTGTGGTGCTAGGTTCTCTTCCTCTGCTGTGGGGGTTCTAGGGATTAAATTTAGTGTGCTTTAGTTCACTGAGTCATCTTCCCAGCCCATTAACACACCATTATTATTTTTTTATTTTAATTTAACTTAGATGTGTATGAGTGTTTTGCTTGGTGCCTGAAGGGGTCAGAACAGGGCTCTGCATCCCCCTGCAAGAGCAGCAAGTACTTTTCACTGAGCCATCTCTCCAGCCCTCTAAACATGTGACTTTAAAGTAGTTTTATCTTCTTTATTCTCATGCAGTAGCTAGACCTTCTAGTATTGAAACGGGGCATATCTGTCTTCTTTCTGATTGTAGCAGAAAGGTTTTTGGCCCCTCCCCCTGAACACGAGTTAACACTTTTTGTATATACGTAGGAAGTTCCCTTCCTAGTCCTAGTTTCCCAGAGGTTTTGAACTGCAAACCGAAACTCGATTTTATCGAATGCCTTTTCTTCACCTATTGATGTGATCATGTTACCTTCCTTCTTCCTGGAAGTGCTAGGGACCAAACCCAGGACCTCACATATGGCAGGCAAATCAGTCCCAGGAGCTTATATGCCCAACCCCTATTTTATTTAGCCTGTTAATATGATGGATTGATTTATGAATTTAAAAAATAAATCACCTCAGCCTTACATATCTGGGATGAATGCCATTTGGTAATGATGTCCATCTCAAACTATGCTGCTAGATTCAAGCAGCTAACACTCTCTTCCAAACGCTTGCATCTAAGTCAAGAGACACTAGTCTGCAGTCTGTTCTCTTTAAAGGGCTTTGCCTGGCTTTTGTCCTTGAGGGTGGTGCTGCCCTCATAGCATGAGTTGGGTGTGTTCCCTTGGCTTTATCCTAGGATACAGACTGTAGATGATTGCTGAGTTCCCCATTTTATAGGATCCATTAGGAACCATGTAGGTGGGAGCTTTCTGGTTGGAAGGCAATTAGCTACTGATTTTTTAAAGGTAGGCCCATTTAGATTCTTTCTATAATTTGTGGCAGATGTTTTTCTTTTTAAAATAATTGGTCTGTTTCTTTTAGTGTATCAAATTTGTGAGCACTGAGTTCAGAATGTTCAATTATTATCTGTTATGTCTTAGGATAGGCAGTGATACCCCCTTTTCCATTTCTGATACTAACATAAATTTACTTTTTTTTCCTTAGCTGGATTAAAGGCTTATTAGTTCTATTGATGGTTTGAACACTGAACTTCTTTTTTCTGCTTTTTTTTTTTTTTTTTTGCTTCATTTTCTGAGATGCTTATTGAAAGTGTACCACCACCACCTGGCTTTTCTGCCTTCCTATAGGCTAATGCAGCACTCTTCAGAATCCCAGTCATAGGCAGAGAGCAGTGGCAAGTATATCTCTTCTGGTGGTTGCCGTGTGTATGCCACCATGTGCCACCCACAGCTTGTCACTGTGTTGCATTGTACCTGTTTGTGTGATATAGAAACTCTCTCTCTTCATGCTTCTGATCCTCAATATTGACAACTGAGTCATTGTTTCATTCTACACACAATAAAACCACTTTTTCAATAAACATCTGAGAATCTTGAGGTTTACCATACTCACCCACATTCCAACTTTCTATCCTTCCTTTCTGATCTTCTAATTCCATCTCTTTCAAGAGCTTCAGTACAGCTAGGTTTATTAGTCAGTTCAACAAGCTCCCTTGGCTTTCCCACATCTCACTGTCACGATGACATCCATCCCTGAATAATGTTTTTGCTGAATTCTTTTTTTTTTTTTTTTTTGGTAACCACACAGAATGTAGCATTTCCTTCCAGGCTTCATGAATTTTGATAAGAAATCCAATCAATTGAACTGTTTGTCTTAGAATGTGTCTTTCCTTGCTCATTATTTTCAAGGTTTTTTTTTTCCTTTAGTTTTCAGAAGTTTAACTCTATTAGTTATGCATTTCGGATCCCCCACCCCCACCCCACTTCCTTCTGCATTCAGTATTTCCAAGTAGTTGGTTTCTCCAGTAAGAGCATGACATTTCCGAAGCAGTAAGAAAACCCACAGGAACCCGTGTTGTTGATTCCCGGCCCCTAGCTAGTCTGCCCTTTTCCTTCTGCTGTTTCCCAGTTATCCAGTTGTTGCTGTTGCTGTTCTACGATAATGACCACGGCTTTATTTGTACTTAACAGGGACACTGGAAAGTATGTCCACTACTAATGCTGCCCTTTTGAATTAGAAGTCCTTCCCTATTACTTCAGTGTGTGTGTGTGTGTGTGATATTGTGGGTACACCTTTTTAAGATATACTGGTTACAGATGAAATGTCTTGGGTGAACCCCATAATTCAGAGGTAGGTAATGGGTTGGAATATAGTGAAGGTAAAAAGGTACAAATTAATTGTTGAAAATTAGTTTAATAAAGAGGGGTGATATACTGAAGTTCATTTTTCTAGCTTTTAATGTATGTGTAAAACTCTTTTAGAAAACACAATTTCCTAACTACCCAGTCTAAGTAACAGGCAGAACTTTACGAGACTAGTGAGCATCTGCATTCTTTCTAGAGCATAACCTTGCTAACAGGGGCTCCATTGTTCAGTTACACTTATAGTACCCAGAGCTTAAGTGACCGGCATATGGTCACCACTAAGATTACCACAGTTCCTCAAAAATGAGATTCCCTGGATTATAAACGGTAAAAGACTCCCTTAATCTTACATATCATTAAGAAAAAGCACTGTAAACTTTTAAAAATACCCTGACGTCAGAGATGCTGGAATATGGAGAAAAGAGGATGACTGGTTCACGGGAATGAATTCTGTCTTCACACATGCTCAAGACAAGAGCCAGAGTACAGCTGCGGCTGCCAGCTCTAGAAAACACTTTGATCGGCCCTGAAATTTTACATCCCAGCTTATAGTGTGTTCTTACAAACCTTAACAGAAGACATCTGTCACGCTGGTCTATCTTTTCATCTAGGGTGACCCCCTCCAGTACCTTCTATCCCCCAGGCCCCCACAATTTGAATACTGTGCTATTACATGAACTTCATCTGTTAATTTTTACCTTTTAATGATGAAATTCATACAGTTTAGATGAACTGAGATGATGTAAATCCAGCTAAAGCAAAAGAAGCTTAACCTTTATCCAGGGTGTTTGGACCCACTCCAGGGAAACAAGTATTCCCAGTAGAAAATTACTTTTAAAAACTAGTTACTTAATTAGCACACAAAGTAGTAGGGTGCATTCGCGCATTTTTAAAAACAACTGAGCTGTTGTTGTACAGCTCCCTGTGCCCCACTGTCCCTTCCACTCCAAGCTGACACCTTCGCACCTTCAGGCCACGTGTGTTCTGTCATCCTCAGTACCTTTCTGTCCTCAGAGTGGCTTCCTTGGCATTCAGGCCCACTGAAGGCAGGATGTGAGCCTGCTGAGGCGTCCAGACAGCCGGCCTCACATGATGTCTGAGATCATTTGCTACACAACTCTTCAAAGCAGAGCTCTGCTGAATGGACAGCTGGGCTCCTATTTAGTTTTCAGACTGATAGCAAAGAGATTCAATGGGTTCAACTGGAAAAAGGCAGTAAAAAATAAAATGTCATTTGTAGGTTTCAGGTCATTTAGCCTCACTCTGCCTCAACTTAGAGCTGAATATAGACACAAGTCACTCGCCTTTGCTTCTCCTGAGCAGAATACAACAGCTGGTCCCAAGAAAGCTCTTAGTACCTATGAATTTGTGGATGGCCCAGGCCACAGTCCCTGACTCAAGCTCTCTTATAGGTATGAAAATTACAAGGGATTAAACGCTAGGCAATGCGACTTCAAAAGCCTAACATGGAAGAAAAACAAATGTACCTAGAATGCTTATCGTGTGAAATGACACATGTCCACAGAATCTCAAACAGGGAATAATTACTGGAGGGAAAAGAAGGCCACGGCAGGGGCTGGAATTTCATACACTGTCCTTTTAAAAACTCCTAAGTAGACTGCTCCTGTTCCCCACATTTAAAATCTTCACAACACATTAATCATGCATGTAAAATAAACATAAATAAAATAAAATAAAACAAAATAGAAACAGTCATTAGATAAAAATATGCAGTTCCTCTGACCAGTTTGGAAATCTGCCACCTTTGGCTCCAGAGATTCTTGTGGCATCTAGGGAACAGGAACTTGGACACTTTGCTACAGGCAGTGGACTGTGAGGGAAAATGGCTTTGAGCAGTTTGGTCTAGTGAGTCTCACACTGGAATGTTTCTTCCCTCCACAGTGCACGGACTATTGTGAGCTCCTATTCTAGCAACAACTGGACTTGTGTCTCTCTGTGTTGTCCCCCCTTCTCACACACACACACACATACACACACACACACACACACAGAGCGGTGGGTGGTGTCTGTCTACAGGCTTCAGAGTTCAGGCTTTTTTGAGCTTTCTCTTTAAAATGATAGACTAGACCAGGCCTTTCTTTGCATCAGGAAGTCACGAGAGTCAAGTTACAGACGCTAGAGAAGGGGAAGGAAGCAGGTAAGAATCTACACAGACCTCATTTGCAGGTAAGGTTTCAAGAAACTCTCAGTTCCACCACAGCCCAACCTTTTAAGTATATTCTGGAGTGGGACTCGACATATTTGGTTTCTAGACCATTACACATGAGAGATAAATATCTGCTACTGTGAACACCGGGCTTCGTTACATTTCCTCTTCAAGCTACAGATGTAACGGTAGCCAGCAAGTGTAAATACACCCACGGCAAAACATAACTGTTTAGTTTCAGCATCCTCCATTTGAAAACTCCATGTCTGAATTGGTCCCAAATCCAAAACTTTAGGGGCACAACCATGACAGCACAGGTGAAAAATCGCACCTGTGTCTGAAGTCATGTAATATGCCCTGACTGAAATGGGGCACACGGAACCCACTTTCTAAAAGGAGCCTTAGGTGTGGGCAGGCATAGAATGAAACACAAGGACCTCTGTTGGGAGACTGACCCGGTGGCATCTGGAGGGTGCAGGGCTCAAACTCAGTGCTCGAGCACCCGCTGTGCCGAGCCGAGTTC